>NC_045441.1:15076116-15167018 GCF_002776525.5 Piliocolobus tephrosceles | reverse complement strand
AGAGTCTTGCTCTGTTGCCCAGACTGGAGTGCAGTGGCACAATCTCAGCCTACTGCAACCTTTGCCTCCCAGGTTCAAGCGATTTTCCTGCCTCAGCCTCCCGAGTAGCTGGGATTACAGGAGTGAGCCACCGTGCCTGACCATGATTGTTTCTTAAGAAACAGGGTCTCATTCTGTCACCCAGGCTGGAGTGCAGTGGTGCGATCATAGCTCACTGCAGCCTCAAACTCTCTGCTCAAGCAATCCTCCCTGCTCAGCCTCCTGAGTAGCCAGGACTACAGGTGCACACTACCACACTGGGATAATTTATTTCATTTTTTGTAGAGACAGGATCTTGCTATGTTGCCCAGGCTGATCTCAGACTCCTGATCTCACATGATCCTCCTGCCTCGGCCTCCCAAATTGCTGGGATGACAGATGTGAGCCACCATGCCCAGCCAATGTTTGCCCTTTTTCTCCATCAGAACATCAACTCCTCAAGTAAGAGAAACAGATGAGCTTGCATCTTTTTTCTTCTCCTCTGTGCCCTACACAGACACATGAAGAAGAAGTGGAGAACAAACACAATAAATATTTTTGAACTGCAGTAAAAACATGTTATGGCTTTAGAGATATTGTCTTTGGCAAGAGAAGATACAAATGCCCCACAAGTGCCCAGGGAAACAGACACAGAAAGACGAAAGTTCCTCCTTTCATCCCCTCTGCACCCTACATAGGTACATGCAGACAACATATAGAAGATACACAGTAAATATTTTGATTTTCATTATACTATCTAAAGAAAAAAAAAAAATCCACATTTGTGCCTGCGAAGGCATTCACTATTCTTACCTCCTGGAGTGAGAACCAGGTACTGGTGCATTCTGCCTCCTCTTTTATGCTCTGGATTTTTTTTTTTTTTCCTTTCTTTTTTTCCTTCCTCCTTCTGCTAATGCCTTAGTTTTTTTCTTTTGCTTAACTGCTCCAGAAAGAAATGGAATGAATGTCAAATGTTCTCATGCAAGAGGGGTCCACAGTGTGACTCATGAGGGTTTGGGCTGAAGAGGAGACACTGTCTCCAAAGCTGGAGTCCTGTTTATAGGATGAATTCTCAGTCCCACAACTCAACCCTATCCTGTCTGATGTGGGGCTGGAAGGAAGAGAGGCTCAGTGGTGACGCATGTTAATAAAGTATGCTAAATTATATGCTGGTGGCATTAATAGCAATCAGGCTTGTAGAACATAGGATCTAATGGCTCATAAATGAGATGCAAGTTCATTTTTATAGGCCCACTATAATAAACTAATTATTTTGGAACTCTCCAATTACGCATTTTTCAAAAAGCTGAATTGCATTAAAAACATGTTACGGCTTTATAGATCTTGTCTTTAGGGAGAGGAAGGGATACATCTGCTCCACAAGTGCCCAGGGAAAGAGAGGGAGAGAAAGAGAATCCCAGGCAATAGATAACGAATAAGCCAGCTGCCAGATGACAAATGTAGTCAAGGAAGACAAAGAGCTGTCAGTTTCCTCATCAATTACAGCTGGTCCCTAACCCACGAGAGAGCAAATTGCCACAGCCATCAGAGATGGCTCTGTTAGAATTATGGCATTTGAGAACTCCACTGATTTATTCAGTGTCTGGAGTACGGAAGGGTGTCTGTTGCTTTGGGATTAAGATTCCTGCACTCAAAGCCACCCAGGAGCTCAGGGAAAGCCTGATGATGTCAGAAACACTCTCAGTCCATATCTCCCGGTACTGACAGGCCCACCAAGCAAGCCAGAGGCTGTTGATGTGCCCAAAGAGGTCTGCAGTCTAGCTTCAGGGAGCATGTGGGGAGGGACTAACATGTCACACTGACTCTCAGCTAATTAAAGACGGAGGGCCTACTTTAGAATGAAATCCTTGTATGTGTCTCTGAAGGTCCTGCACACTCAACACCGGTTACATCTGTGGCCAGGTGGGTTCAAATTCTAGTTCTATGCCTCATTTCCCATGCAACAGCCGCTCTCACTTGTTATTTAACTTTGGAGAGGAGGGAACATTATTTAAGATTCATTCTTTTACCCCTTTATAAAACATGATATGCTCTTGGCCACGCAGGTGACTCACGCCTGTAATCCCAGCACTTCGGGAGGCTGAGGCGAGCAGATCGTTTGAGCCCAGGAATTCAAGAGGAGTCTGAGCAGTAAGGAGAAACCCTGTCTCTACAAAAAAATACAAAAGAAATTTAGCTAGGCACGGTAGTATGTGCCTGTAGTCCCAGCTACTCCAGAGGCTGAGGTGGGAGGATAGCTTGAGTCTAGGAGGTTGAGGCTGCAGTGAGCCATAAGCATGCCACTGCACACCAGCCTGGGTGGCAAAGCAAGACCTTGTCTACGACATAAAAAATAAATAAATAAACAAAACATTGTATGCTCATGATAGGATAATGGAGGTAAAACATGTTATGTTCTACCACTAGTTGATCAGAAAAATAAGAGCAATGAGAGCCATGTTATGCATCAGGTGGCTTCACAACCATACATATGTGAATACATATTCACAACCATCCGATTCATAAGGTGGGTCTTATTGCTTTAATTTTTCCCATTGACTAGTAAGATGTCTCACCTTGTCCTCTGGAGGATTCTCTTCTCCTTGAATTGTCCAAAGATACCGGGACGCACACAGTGCAAAATGGTACAATTGGACTTCTGTGCTGAAGAGGAATTGATGCTGGAGTCTCTGTCTCATCTACTACTGTCCTTACCGAATCTTGCTGGCGGTACCCTGCAAGATTCCACAAAGAAGATGATGTGATGGTTGGGAGACTATCATCTCCACCACTTGCTGCTGAAGTTGCTGACCAACTGCTGCAGCTCCACCAGGAAGACAGATCCTATCCTCTCAGACAGATCTTGGCAAAGGGCGCTAAACGTGGATGCTCACAGTCACAAGCTCCACTGCCCATCTCTCCAGTTCCCTCCCACTGCCATCCTCAGAGTGCCTGCGACTCCAGAGTGCTGGATGCAGGCTGGCCCTGCAGACCCAGGACCAATGTCTGTCTTTTATCCCCAGGGATTCGGTGCTGGTGGTCCTAGAACTCTTCCTTCTCAAGCCTCAAAGCTAAACTACTGGATTAAATTCTCTTTCCTTGCCGGGCGCGGTGGCTCAGGCCTATAATCCCAGCACTTTGGGAAGCAGAGGTGGGTGGATCACGAGGTCAGGAGTTCAAGACCAGCCTGGCCAAGATGGTGAAACCCCATCTCTACTAAAAACACAAAAATTAGCCGGGTGCAGTGGCTTGTGCCTGTAATCCCAGCTACTTGGGAGGCTGAGGCAGGAGAACCACTTGAACCTGGGCAATGGAGGCTGCATTGAGCCACGATTGCACCACTGCACTCCAGCCTGGGCAATAGAGTGAGACTCCATCTCAAAAAAACAAAAATAAATAAATTCTCTTTCCTCAGTGGTTCCCCCTACGCCCTTTTCAGAAGAAAGTCCCCTTCAGGAAGTCAGAGGAAATCTTTCTAAAGGAAAATCCTAGAATGAAGCTAAGATGCTCACAGCATTCTTTGCAGCAAAAAGAGGGAAGGCAATTTGCTGACATGTCACTCTAGAAGACAGTGGAAAAGACCCACAAATTTCATCTCCGTTGGTCAGAGTATACCTGACCCCACTCAAGAATAACCGGTCTTCTCTTCAGTGTCCTCCTCCTCTTTCCTAAACCTCGTATGTAGGACTGTCTTCCAATGCCCTATTTATCCTACCCCCAAATATACATTTTTCTGTGTTTTTGTTTTTGTTTGAGATAGAGTCTTGCTCTCATCACCCAGGCTGGAGTGCAGTGGTGTGATCTCAGCTCACTGCAACCTCCACATCCCAGGCTCAAGCAATTCTCCAGTCTCAGCCTCCTGAGTAGCTGGATTACAAGCACCCACCAGTACACCCGGCTAATTCTTTTCCATTTTTAGTAGAAACGGGGTTTCACCATGTTGGCCAGGATGGTCTCGAACTTCTGACCTCAGGTGATCCACCCATCTCAGCCTCCCAAAGTGCTGGGATTACAGGCATGAACCACCACGCCCGGCCACATTTTTCTGTTTTTATAGCATGCTAACATTTCTAAAATTCAGATGTATGTGCTTAATTGATCCATACATTCTTTAAAATTATTATATTTTTAAATAACTATGCTACTAATGATACATATCATAATGTTTTAAATCAATATATTATTATAGTTAGAGGAACTTCTCAAGCCTCAAAGTATCCAATAAATACTTTTCAGTAGGTAAATTAAATGTTTCTTTATTTTTTTCTCACTAAATTGAGATTCTCCAGCCCACATATAGCTTGTATCCCATTTTTTTCATCATTTTGTCATAAGCATACATTATAGTTAAATATTCTTCAAAGTCGTTATGGCAAAGGTATTGATCAAAATAAACAAACATATTGATATGGCTTAATTAGTCACCCACTTTTCTCTTGCTGGATTGTAAAATTGCTTTTTTTCCCAAGAAAATATATATGCTATGAGAATTCTTATATATAGATCTTCATCTGTATCTTTGATTATTTCCTTTACATAAGTTCCTAGAAGGGCAATTCCTGTCAAATATTATGAACATTTTAAAGACTGTTGGTTGATATTGCCAAAATACTGTCCAAAGACCTTCTATTTATTTGTAAGGACATAACATTACATTCTTATTTCCCTACAACTATGGTAGCTTTTCTTTTATTATCATAAAAAAATAAATAAATTCACAACCGGGTGCAGGGGCTCACACCTGTAACCGCACCATTTTGGGAGGCAGAGGCACGTGGATCGCTTGAGCTGGAGTTTGAGGCCAGCCTGGGCAACTTCATCTCTACCAAACATACAAAAACAATTAACCAGGCATGGTGGCATGCACCTGCAGTCCCAGCTACTTGGGAGGGAGGCTGAGATGGGAGGATTACTTGAGCCTGGGAGGTCAAGGTTGCAGTGAGCCATGATCATGCCACTGCACTCCAGCCTTGGTGACAGAGTGAGTGAGGTGCTGCCTAAAAAAATAAATAAATAAAAAATGAAAAGTAAAAAAAAAGTTTGCTAACAAAAAACTACCCCATTTTAACGTATATCTAAACTTCAGTTATTAAGAAGACTGAGAATATTTACATACTATTTTCTGTTTCCTTTTTTTTTTGTTTTTGAGACAGAGTCTCACTCTGTCACCCAGGCTAGAGTGCAGTGGCATGATCTCAGCTCACTGCAACCTCTGCCTCCTAAGTTCAAGCGATTCTCATGCCTCAGCCTCCCAAGTAGCTGGGATTACAGGCCACCACCACCACGCCTGGCTAATTTTTGTAGTTTTAGTAGAGACGGAGTTTCACCATGTTGGCCAGGCTGGTCTTGAATTCCTGACCTCAAGTGATCTACCCACCTTGGCCTCCCAAAGAGATGGGATTACAGGCATGAGCCACCACATCTGACCTGCGTTTCCTCTCTTGTATGTTGTCAGCTCTTGCCTTTTCTCCACTTACCTAATGATGTCCTAGTGCTTTTCTTACCAGTATGTACAAATATAGATAGAGAAGCCCTACCACAGTCATAGATGAACAGAAGAGCGATGAATTTTATCTTCCACTGCAGGGCGGCCCCTAAGGCACAGAGCCTTTGATGTCTGTCTCTCTAGCAGCCAGCCCAATAAATGTTAAATGAATGAATGAATGAGGAGTGATCACAGCAGCTTTTGGATGTCATACTTGTGGCAAGTCTGTGTCAGTTTATTTGCCTTTAAATATTTGTAAGGATACAGATGTAGAATCTTCGGAATCTTTCTTGCTGTTTCTTACACTGCTTTGAAACCATGGAGGTCTTCTGCATCCAAGGAGTTGTTAAATGTGCGGTTCTATTTTCTGCCCGTTTTCCTGCTGTTTGCTGTTCTACGCAACGTTTTATTTCTTGTGTTCTTAATGGAAGCAAAGCAGCTGGATGGGACCCACCAATGACTCTTTTGAACCAAACGCCTGGGTAAACCGTCCCCGTCACCAGGGAGCACACCTAAGGAGGTGACTTGTTGCACTGCACGTTTTCCTATATCTGCTGCCAGTTGGCCTTCTAGAGAGAATAATTTTTAACACCAGGCTGAACTCCCTCTGCCAGGAAGTGTGTTAGAAACACCAGTACTCTCCTCCCAGTATGGGGCTTCCTACTAAATTGGTTAATTTTCCTCTCCTTGTCTGAGAAGGAGGCTGAACAAGAGCTTTATTTACAAAGGTTAAACATGCCTTTAATTGGATTGCTGGCATTTAAGCCCCAAGCCCTCTCTCCGTCTCCTTTGTCCCTCTCATCCATACCCAGAGAAATGCCTCCAAGAAATGCCAAGGGAAAGTTTCATTTTAATAAAGCGGAGATGAGGAAGGTCCCTTTGGAGACTTAAGTTACAGCTCTGAGCCACCACCAATGAATGAATTAAATCACAAAATGTCCCCAGCCACTGCATTATTGAACAGAGGAAATGTGAGAAGTCTCTGAACGCAGGAGAAGGCGGAATTCGCCACATACATGGTCTGTTTTCCAAGAAGTGCTGTTTCCCATACTGAGATCAAGACTGTTGTCAGACGCACACTCATGGTCTGACCATCTGAAAGCAGTCACGAGGTCACACGTTGACAGAGAGAGAGAACGCAGGCAACAAATAGAGAACCAGTTTCATCCCAAAGTTGGCCACTGTCTAGTTTGTAACAAGGGACATGTTATTCCTTCACCAGACCTAAGTTCTCTCCCATCTCTGACACCCCTCTGTCCTTCCTTTCTTTCTAGGTTAATCATGGTGACAGGAACATGCTATCAGCAAAGGAAAGACATGGGATAAATCCAGAGATATGCACACTGACAGAGTTTCCTCTGTAAGATTACTAGGTTGACTCAAAAGTCTAAATTTCTTGATTGGTAGGGTTTTTTTTTTTTTTTTTTTTTTAACTTTTCGTTTCAGGGGCATGTGTGCAGAATTGTTATACAAATAAACTTGTGTCATGGGGTTTTGTTGTACAGATTATTTTATGACCCAGATACCAAACCTAGTACCCATTTGTTATTTTTTCTGCTCCTTTCCTTCCTCTTACCCCCTACCGTCCACCCCTACATAGGCCCCCGTGTCTGTTGTTTCCCTCTTTGTGTCCATATGTTCTCATCATTAAGCTCCCACCTATAAGCGAGAACATGTGGTATTTGGTTTTCTGGTCCTGCATTAGTTTGCTAAGGGTAACGGCCTCCAGCTCCATCCATGTTTCAGCAAAGGGCATAATCTTGTTCTTTTTCATGACTGCATAGTATTCCATGGTATATAGGCACCACATTTTCTTTATCCAACCTACCATTGATGGACATTCAGGTTGCTTCCATGTCTTGGCTATTCTGAATGGTACTGCAATGAACATACTTGTACATGTGTCTTTAAGATAGAACGACATATTCCTTTGGCTCTATACCTACGAACAGGATTGCTGGGTTAAACAGTAGTTTTGTTTTCAGCTGTGTGAGGAATTGCCACACTGCTTTCCACAAAGGTTGAACTAGTTTACACTTTCACTAACAGCATATGAGCATTCCCTTTTCTCCACAACTTGACCAGCATTTGTTACTTTTTGGCTTTTTAATAATAGCCATTCTGGGGCCAGGCATGGTGGCTCATGCCTGTAATCCCAGCACTTTGGGAGGCCAAGGAGGGCAGATTACTTAAGATCAGGAGTTTGAGACCAGCCTGGACAACGTGGTGAAAACCCATCTCTACTAAAAATATAAAAATTAGCCAGGCATGGTGGCACGTGCCTGTAACCCCAGCTACTCAGGAAGCTGAGGCAGGAGAATCACTTGAACCCAAGAGATTGGGGTTTACAGTGAGCCAAGATCACACCACTGTACTCCAGCCTGGGCAACAAAGCTAGACTCTGTCTCAAAATAATAATAATAACAACAACAATAATGATAATAGTAATAGCCATTCTGACTGGTGTGAGATGGTATCTTGTTGTGGTTTTAATCTGCATTTCTCTAATGATCAGTTAGTTTTTGTAGAGACAGGGGTAGGAGTTGATGGAGGTGGGGGTGTAGGTCCCACTATATTGCCCAGGCTGGTCTTGAACTCCTGGTGTCAAGCAGTCCTCTCACTTCAGCCTCCCAAAGTGCTGGGATTACAGGTGTGAGCCACCACACCTGGCCACTCCAACAGTTTTTGATGCAATAGGTCTGAGGTAGGGTCTGATAATTTATATTTCTAACAAGTTCCCAGGTGATGCTGATGCTACTGGCCAGGAAAAAAACTTGGAAATTGACTGCACTGACTCATCTAAGATGCCTTTGAGTCTTCCTTATGAGATCCAATTAGCACAAGCTCATCAATGTAAAGGACTAATATAAAGGTCTGTGGCCAGGCGTGGTGGCTCACACCTGTAATCCCAGCACTTTGGGAGGCCTAGGTGGGTGGATCACCTGGGGTCAAAAGTTTGAAACCAGCCTGGCCAACATGGCAAAACCTTGTCTCTACTAAAAATACAAAAATTAGCTATGCATGGTGGTGTCTGCTTGTAATGCCAGCTATCAGGAGGTTGAGGGAGGAGAATTACTTGAACTCAGGGGACAGAAGTTGCAGTGAGCTGAGATTGCATCGCTGCCCTAAAGCCTGAACCACAAGAGTGAGACTCCATCTCAAAAATAAATAAATAAAAATAACTAGATAAGTAAAGTTCCGTGGTACCTCAAGATGATCAGGATCTCTCCAGACTGTTACGTCAGTGATCAGAAAAGTCAATATACATCTAAGATAAAACCGTGAGGCTATACTGCTGCCCTTGTCATGCGAAAGCAATCAACTTATTTTTACTGATAAGGATAGAAAAAAAAGTTCTGTAGATCCACATCTCTATAACAGGTACTGAGGTTATTTATGAATGTGTTCTAGAAAAGCCACTATATCTGAAAGACTATCTTAAATTGGAATTTCCACTTTGTTACCTTTATGATAAACCACAGTCATTCTCCAAGATCTGTCCACCTTCTGCACGGACCAAACAGGACAATACAATGGGGATGTGCTAGAATCATCATCCTGGAGCTTTCAAGTCTTTTAGGGTGGCATTAATCTCTGCCCTTCCCCCAGGAGTACAATATTCATTGGAGTTACTATCCAGGAAGGAAGGGGAGTGCTGAGGATTGTCACTTGTTTCTTTCTGTCATAAGAACCTCCACTCCATGGGTCGGAAAACCAATGTGGGAATTCTCCAGTTGCTCAGTCCAGTTTACATTGCAATATCAAAATAATGAAATAAATTAAATTAAATGATTAGCCCCAGTTATTCACTCCCTTTGCACAGAATGTCATAACCGCTACCTTGTCGTGACCTAGTGGTAGACAAACTGTACTTTCCCACTTCATGAACTTGAACTTAGTAATAAAAAGGAAAACAACCCAATATAAAATAGGCAAAAAAACTTCCACAGACATTTCACAGAAGAAGATGATATTAGTGACCAATAAGTTCAGGGAACAGTGTTCAACACTGTGTTGTTTTTTGTTTGTTTGTTTTTGGGGTTTTGTTTTGTTTTGTTTGTTTTTTTGAGACAGAGTCTTGCTCTGTCACCCAGGCTGAAGCGCAGTGGTGGGATCTCAGCTCATGCAATCTTTGCCTCCTGGGTTCAAGGGATTTTTGTGCCTCAGCCTCCCGGGTAGCTGGAATTACAGATGCCTGCCACCACGCCTGGTTAATTTTCGTATTTTTGGTAGAGATGGGGTTTCACCATGGTGGATAGGCTGGTTTTGAACTCCTGACCTCTAGTGAGCCACTCATCTTGGCCTCCCAATGGGCTGGGTATACAGGCATGAGCCACCGTGCCTGGCCTGTTCAACATTTTTTAAAACCAAAATAGAATATCATTATACACCCATTAGAATGGCTAAAATGATACAGACTAGCAACAGTAAATATTGACGAGAATGTGGAGAAAGTAGACCTTACTGATGAGGGTGTAAAATGGTGCAACCAGTTTGGGAAACGGGCATTCTTTTGTAAAGTTAAAAATCCATATATCTCATGATCCACTAATCCCTCTCTTAGGTATTTACCCCAAATAAATAAAGGTATAAGATCACTAAAACCTCTTTACAAGAATGTTCATAGCAGTTTTTAAATATAATAATCAAAATTGAGGACAACACAGGTTATGTTATCGTGGCAAAAAGAAACACACGTAGGCTCTGTGAATTCCCTTTCCTTTCAGGATAGTCAACACGAATATTCATTAGTAGGAAAATCACTAGGAAAATTGTGCTCATTCATATATTATTTAGCAATAAAAAAGAATAAATCACTGCTACATATAAATCCCATGAGCACAAGCTGAGATCATGCCACTATACCTCAGCCTCCCGAGTAGCTGGGATTACAGGCATGTGCCACCACACCTGGCTAATTTTGTATTTTTAGTAGAGACGGGGTTTCTCCATGTTGATCAGGCTGGTCTCGAACTCCTGACCTCAGGTGATCTGCCCACCTGGAATATATCCTTTCTTTCCAGGATAGTCAAGACAAATGTTCATTAGTAGGAAAATTATTATGAAAATTGTACTTATTCATGTATTACTTAGCAATAAAAAAGAACAAATGACTGCTACATATAACTACATAGAGGAATATTAACATTATGTTGAAAAATAGAAGCAGCAGAGAGAAGATTGTATTCCGCATGGTGGCATGTGGATAGGAGGTTTGAGAAGTGGCAAAACTAGTCTATGATGAGGAGAGTCACAGCAAGGGTTGCCTCTGAGGGTTGGAAATTGACTTCAAGGATGCCACAAAGGAATTTGCTGGAGCGATGTTACCATCCTTATATCTTATATCTTGAGTATTAGTTAAACCTGCTTATACAAGGCAAAATGCATTAAATTGTAAGTTTAATATTTGTGTATTTCACTCTACATAAATTTTAACCTGAATTTTAAAAAAATACAAAAATCAAACAGATTCAACATGGGATAAAGACAAGGCCATGACTCTCTCACTTGTTGCTTTTGCATACATTAGACAAAAGAGATTCCCCCTAGGAAGATTTAACCCAGTGGGCACGTGGCTTAGCTATGAGTGAGAGCAGTCTGTCTGTGCAAATTAGCAAAAGGTATCTCTTCTTCCAGGTGACGGCTGAGCACAGCTTGGATTTCAGCTTCCACTCACCCCCTCATCCCAGTGCCCTTATGTAGGATACACAAGGACACACATATATGACAGCTCTGCGTAAGAGTTCTAAATGCATGTCAACACTCATTCATAGTTTCTGCTAAGAGGGCTCAGAGCACCTTGCCAATTCACAGTGATCATCTGGTTGCATTGGCATAGGACTAGCTGCAGATGATGGACAGCTTTTCTTTCTTTTTTTTGTTTTTGTTTTTGTTTTTGAGATGGAGTTTCACTCTTGTTGCCCAGGCTGGTGCGATCTCGGCTCACCACAACCTCCGCCTCCCGGGTTCAAGCGATTCTCTTGCCTCAGCCTCCCAAGTAGCTGGGATTACAGGCATCCACCACCACACCTGGCTAATTTTTGTATTTTTAGTAGAGATGAGGTTTCACCATGTTGGCCAGGTTGGTCTCGAACTCCTGACCTCGAGTGATCCCCCACCTCAGCCTCATAAAGTGGTGGGATTACAGGTGTGAACCACCGTGCCCGGCTGGGCAGTTGATTTTCGCTTCTGTCCTACAACATCATGAAACCACTTAATTGGCCATCTTCAGATCTTCTCATGGAGTTGCCCCTATTTTCTGGAAAAGTGAGTTTTTAAAAATCCACATGTTAGCAAGTATCTTCCTTGGCTGGGCCTCAATTTCTTCATGTAGATGAATTTCTTTCTCAATGCAGCGAGTGAAGAAGAGGATTTCTCCCTGCTTATCTTTTGATCAAACTTCAGTGAATCCAAAATTTCTCCCTCAAACCCAATCTTGAATAGACTCAATTCTTATTTACAGTATTTATTCACCTCAAGTATAAAAGAATACAAGCTTCCTCATTTGAGGAAAAAGAAAACATCAAAGCAGCAAAATAAACAAAATTTTAAAATCATCCTTTATCCCCCTATGCCAAATTAACTACTGTTAATTATTTTGTGTAGTTTTCTTTCAGGTACTTAAAACTTTTTTAGGCCAAGCACAGTGGCTCAGACCTGTAATCCCAGCATTTTGAGAGGCCAAGGTGGTGGATTTCTTGAGTCCAGGAGTTCAAGACCAGCCTGGGCAACATGATAAGACCCCATTTATACAAAAACTAAAAACATTAGCTGGCCATGGTGACACATGACTGTAGTCCCAGATACTCAGGAGGCTGAGGTTGGAGGATCCTTTGAGCCCAGGAGGTCAAGGCTGCAGTGAGCCATGATCACGCCACTGTACTCCAGCCTGGGTGACAGAGCGAGAACCTGTCTCTAAAAAATACATAAAAATAACAACTAAAAAAAAGAAACGTTTCTTATTGGTTCCCGCTATAAAAATTGTTTTGATTTTTTTAATATCTAATTAATATATTGTGAATATCTTCGTTGTCTATAAATATTCCATAAATCATTATTTTAATGACTTTACATTTCTAAACATGTAATATTATAACTTATTTAATTAGTTCTGTATTAGTAGATATTCAGTAGTGTTCATTTTTGGGTAGCATTAATAATGCTGCAATGCATAGCCTTATAATAAAGTTTTCACATATTGCTTTAATTATTTCCTTAGGAAGAAACTTAGAAATGGAATTCTGGATCAACATTTATGCATAGATATATTTATTGTCATTATTTTGAGTTAACATATCTTTCTATCACACAAGCTGAAGTGCTGTGAGCTGGGACTACAGCTATGCATCACCACACTCAACTAATTTTTAATTTTCTTTTTTAGAAATGGGGTCTCACTGTGTTTCCCAGGCTGGTCTCAAACTCCTGGCTTCAAGTGATCCTCCTACCAGCCTCCAAAACTGCAAGGAATATAGTCATAAGCCCCCATGCCTAACCAACATTTATGTACATTTTTAAGACTTTTAAAATATACTATCAAATCATCATCCAGAAAAGTTGGGACAATACGTACTCCCACCATTGTATTAGACTGTACAGTCATGTGAATACCTCACCATCATGGATATTATCATGTATATTTAAAAATCTTTCCCAAATCAATAGAAGAAAAAAGCGTATCACCACCTTACTTTGCATTCTTTTGATTACCAGTAAGTGGAACATTTTTTTTTCTTACATTTATTTCAGAGTTTTGTTTTGTTAAGAGTAATTTTGTTACATTTATTCTCTATTTTGCATTATCCTCCTTTTTAATAAACAGTTCAATTCCCTAAGCTGCTAGAAAAGACTTTACTTTTTCCTTGTAAGGAAAGTTTTATTTTCATATTCTTAATTAAAGAAGAGAGTTCAGTAGCAACAAATAAATCAGTTTGGTCCTTACAGGCAAACTGCACTCATTATGTGCATTTTCACTTTCTAAGAATTAGATGGTAAATATCTGATATAGCCTACAGGAAGGAGGGCCGGCACTAAGGTTCTGTCTCAAGCAAACCTGGCTTGCACATCTTCCCTCAGAGGCTGGGCACAGTAGCTCACACGTGTAATCCCAGCACTTTGGGAGGCTGAGACAGGTGGATCACCTGAGGTCAGGAGTTCAAGACCAGCCTGGTCAACATGGGGAAACCCCACCTCTACTAAAAATACAAAACTTAGACAGATGTGGTGGCGCATGCCTGTAATCCCGGCTATTCGGGAAGCTGAGGCACGAGAATTCCTTGAACCCAGAAGGTGGAGGTTGCAGTGAGCTGAGATGGCGCTACTCCCCTCCTGGGAGACAGAGCGAGACTCTGTCTCAAAAAAAAAAAAAAAAAAATTCCTCTTCCACAAATCCCTAGTGACCTCGTAATTGTCAAATTCCAACTTCTCTTCCTAACTTCTTTCACCCCTCTGCAGAAATTTCTCTGCATTTTTTCTTAAATCGAGATAGAGAGGGTCTCACTTAATCACTCAGGCTAAAGTGCAATGATGTGATCATAGCTCACTGCAGTCTTAAACTCCTGGGCTCAAGTGATTTTCCTGCCTCGGCCTCCCAAGTAGCTGGGACTACAGGTTTGCACCACCATGCAAAAAAAAAACTGGTAGAGTTGGGGTCTCACTATCTTGCCCAGGCTGGTCTCAAAATCCAAGACTCAAGCAATCCTCTCTCCTCAGCCTACCAAAGTGCTGGCGTCCCAGGTATGAGCCACCATTCCTTGCTCTCTCCTTTTTTTTTTTTTTTGAGACAGAGTTTCACTCTTTTTGCCCGGTTGAAGTGCAATGGCATGATCTCGGCTCACTGCAACCTCCTCCTCCCAGGTCCAAGTGACTCTCCTGCCTCAGCCTCCTGAGTAGCTGGGGTTACAGGCATGCGCCACCACGTCCAGCTAATTTTGTACTTTTAGTAGAGACAGGGTTTCTCCATGTTGTTCAGGCTGGTCTCGAACTCCCGACCTCAGGTGATCCGCCCGCCTCGGCCTCCCAATCTCCGTTGCCTCCCAATCTCCGTTGTTTATGACCACATTTCCTTTGCTTGACTTCTCTGAGATTAATCACCCCAGGTTTTCCAGCCATTGCCTCAGTTACTGCTTCTCAGTCTTCTCCACCAGCTCCTCTGTGCATTGATTCCACACCCCTCTCCTTCTTGGCTTGGCGCCTGCAATAGTTTTCTAGGGCGCTGGAACAAAAAAGTACCATGAACCAGGTGACTTAAAGCAATAGACGTGTGTTGTCTCACAGGTCCGGAGGCTAGAAGTTTTAAATTAAAGTTTTGGGGCCAGGTGTGTTGGCTCACACCTGTAACCCCAGCACTTTGAGAGGCCGAGGTGGGGGGATCACTTGAGGTCAGGAGTTCAAGAAGAACAGCCTGGTCAACATGGTGAAACCCTATCTCTACTGAAAATACAAAACGTAGCCGGGTGGGTTGGCAGGTGCCTGTAGTCCCAGCTACTCGGGAGGCTAAGGCAGGAGAAACGCTTGAACTGGGGAGGTGGAAGTTGCAGTGAACTGAGATAGTGCCACTGCACTCCAGCCTGGGTGATAGAGCAAGGCTCCGTCTCAAAAAGGAAAAAAAAAAAAAAAATTGCCAGGGCAGTACTCCCTCTGATGGTTCTAGGGAAAAATATTTCCTTGCCTCCTTCCAGATTCTGGTGTTTTCCAGCAATCATTATCATACTTTGCCTGCAACTGCATCATTCCACATATATGACTGCCTTCTCCCTGTGTCTTCATGTCAGATTTTTATTTTTAAGAAATTTTTAATAAAGGTGAGGTCTAACTATATTGTCCCGGCTGGCCTCAAACTCCTGACCTCAAGCAATCCTCCTGACTCAGCCTCCCAAAGTCCTGGGATTACAGGCATGAGCCACCTCAGCCAGTCAGCTTATTTTCACAAGGACACCTGTTATATTGGATTAGAGCTAAATAAGTACTAACATACACTAAATATTCCTAAAACTCTCAGATGTAGAGAAACTGACCCAAATTATTTTCAAGTTCATGTAATTTAGGTAAATCTTTGATAAATAAGACTGCTTTAACATCATTAGCTTAGTAAAACAAATTTGTCTTCTGTGTTAAGTGTATTAGGGTGATATAAGTGGAATAAAAGTTTTATGAATGGACTTTTCGTTAATAATTATGTTTTATCATATCTGCCTAAAAACAGTTTCCAAATCTTTTGCTAACTTTCAACCTTAAGGATATACAAAGTTGTAGAAGATTTGCATAAAATCTTGTAAAGTGATTCTTATCTCGTGTGGTCAAAGCTGCCCAAGACTGAGTGAATTTATTACTTGTTTGTTTGTTTGTTTGTTTGTTTGAGAAATCAGCTTTAGGGCCGGGCACAGTGGCTCACAGTTATAATCCCAGCACTTTGGGAGGCCAAGGTGGGCGGATCACCTGAGGTCGAGAGTTCCAGACCAGCCTGACCAACATGGAGAAATCCCTTCTCTACTAAAAATACAAAATTAGCCAGGCATGGTGGCACATGCCTGTAATCCCAACTACTCGGGAGGCTGAGGCAGGAAAACGGCTTGAACCGGGGAGGTGGATGTTGAGATGAGCCGAGATCGCACCATTGTTCTCCATCCTGGGCAACAAGAGCAAAACTCCATCTCAAAAAAAAAAGAAATCAGCTTTAATATCAATACAGATACAATACAAGATTTCAATTTTCTCTTGGTTAAAATGACACCATTTTCTTCAACTATTGGTCTGCTGTTAATAACAAATTCTAAGTTTGTCTTTACCTTTTGATTAATTCAGAATAAAGATTCTGTCTTATCAAAATAATTTTCTGTGCTTTATGTTAAGTTTATAATGTTCTTGATTATTTCAGAGAATTTTGTCTTTTCACTTTTAAAAGAGCTTTTTTCCCTGGTGTAGTGGCTCACGCCTATAAAATAGAGTTAAGATTTTCCCCCCTGGCATGGTGGCTGACGTCTATAAAAAAAGAACTAAGATTTTTCACAACCATGTTACCTCCTGTAGTTACTTTTGAAATCTTTTATTGTTACTTTGGTTAAATAGGTAGCTAAGGACTGTTTTATAGTGACCTAGGAACCTATTTAGTCAATTGTTCAAACTTTTTGACATTTTTGTCAATTTTGCTTTCCCCAAATAAACTCCTTTTTCTTTTTCCCTTCCTTCCTTCCTTCCTTCCTTCCTTTCTTTCTTTCTCTTTCTTTCTTTCTTTTCTTTTCTTTTTTCAGCGTCTCCCTCTGTCACCAAGGCTGAAGTGCAGTGGCATGATTTCAGCTCTCTGCAACCTCTGCCTCACTAGTTCAAGTGATTCTCCTGCCTCAGCCTCCTGAGTAGCTGGGATTATAGGCGTGCCACTGCACCCGGCAAATTTTTGTGTTTTTAGTAGACATAGGGTTTCACCATGTTGGCCAGGCTGGTCTTGAACTCCTGACCTCAGGTGATCCACCGGCCTCAGTTTCCTAAAGTGCTAGGATTACTGGTGTGAGCCACCATGCCCAGCCCAAATCAACTCCTGAATGAAGTATTCTTGATTATGAACAGACTTTGAGATTTTCCAGAAGACCCTGGAAAATCTCAAAGAGTTTTTTGTAGTTGTTGTTGTTGCTTGTTTTTGTTTTTGTTTTTGAGACGGAGTCTTACTCTGCAACCCAGGCTGGAGTGCTGTGGCACGATCTCGGCTCACTGCAACCTCCGCCTCCCAGGTTCACGCCATTCTCCTGCCTCAGCCTCCCAAGTAGCTGGGACTACCGGCGCCCGCCACCACGCCCGGCTAATTTTTTTTGTATTTTTAGTAGAGACGGGGTTTCACTGTGTTAGCCAGGATGGTCTCCATCTCCTGACCCTGTAATCTGCCCACCTCGGCCTCCCAAACTGCTGGGATTACAGGCGTGAGCCACCGCGCCCGGCCTTTTTTTTTTTTTTTTTCATCTTGTAGAAAGATAAATGCTAAAAAATAATTTGGTTCATTTGATGTGCTCCATTGCATGAACAGCATTGTCAAATAAGAAGAGACATTAGGCTAGGCACGGTGGTTCACGCCTGTCATCCCAGCATTGGGAGGCTGAGGCAGGCAGATCACCTGAGGTCGGGAGTTCAAGACCAGCCTGGCCAACATGGAGAAACCCCATCTCTACAAAAAATACAAAATTAGCTGGGCAAGGTGGCACATGCTTGTAATCCCAGCTACTCGAGAGACTGTGGCAGGAGAATCGCTTGAATCCAGGAGGCAGAGGTTGTAGTGAGCCGAGATCATGTCATTGCACTCTAGCCTGGGCAACAAGAGCAAGACTTTGTCTCAAAAAAAAAAAAAAAAAAAAAAAACAGAAGTGACATTTAACCTTCACTGTGTTATATTTATATGTGTAAATATTATTAGTATCAGTATTTTGGAACTGTATACATTTCCTAGGAATTTGTCAATGCCTTCATTTTCCATGATATGTCTTGATGCCACTTTGTCTGATATTATACAACAATATAATGTTATCAGTCATGAATCCAGTTATTATTTTAAAACACTGCATTCACAGAAACAACCAAATTTGCTTGTCTTTCTGTATCTTTCTTTTTTCTTTTCTTTTTTTTTTTTTTTTTTGAGACAGAGTCTCACTCTGTCACCCAGGCTGGAGTGCTATCTTGGCTCACTGCAACCTCTGCCTCCAGGGTTCACGCCATTCCCCTGCTCAGCCTCCCAAGTAGCTGGGACTACAGGCACTCGCCACCACGCCTGGCTGATTTGTTATATTTTTAGTAGAGACGGGGTTTCACCATGTTAGCCAGGATGGTCTCGATCTCCTGACCTCGTGATCCTCCTGCCTCGGCCTCCCAAAGTTCTGGGATCACAGGCGTGAGCCACTGCGCCCAGCCCTGTATCATTTTTATAATGAACCCTTATCGGATCTTTAACAATGGCCATTTTAAGTCTTTTGTTACTTTTTTTTAACTCTGATTCTTCACCAAAAGCATTTTAAATCAACTACTGGCCAGAGTACCTCCTGTTCAACAAAAAGTGACTTTCTCAGAGACTTGTGGAAAGGGCTATGTAAAGTACTCTGGCTTTTTATGGCTTTGTTTAAACAACTTTGAGACAATATCATTGGACTAAGAATTTCTAGAACTCTAGTTGAGAAGCTAATGAGTTCATTAAATGGCTAACGTAAGATCAGGCAGAACAAAAATTAATTAACTAATTATATGGAACTAAAAGAGCTGATGAAGAATGATGACTTTTTTTTTTTGACAGAGTCTCGCTCTGTCACCCAGGCTGGAGTGCAGTGGCATGACCTCA
Source organism: Piliocolobus tephrosceles (assembly GCF_002776525.5). Lineage (NCBI taxonomy): Eukaryota > Metazoa > Chordata > Mammalia > Primates > Cercopithecidae > Piliocolobus > Piliocolobus tephrosceles. The sequence continues at coordinate 15,148,206 of NC_045441.1, read as the reverse complement.
GCTCACTGCAACCTCCACTTCCCCGACTCAAGTGATTCTCTGGCCTCAGCCTCCTGAGTGGCTGGGACTACAGGTGCATGCCACCATGCCCAGCTAATGATGATGATTTTTGGATAGCTTTTGGTTGCAACACGGCTAGTTATTTAATATGTGTATATATATGAAAATTCTTTTTCTTTTCTCTTAAAGCCCTCTAAAACACACAAAAACATAGTAGATTATACTTTTGAGTCAGATAAATGAAACCATTTCTCCCTGTGTGATCCTTCCAAAATTCAGAAACTCTTACTGAATCATTTTATTGGCCATATAATTATTTACATGAGTTCAATAAGAATCTGTCCTTGTATCAGCAAGAATGGAAACATTGGTTATATAACCAAGACTTTGACTGGACTCTTATATTTGAGAACGCTGTGCATGACATCAGACGTGATCAGACCATTTTAAGAAATGAAAATTGACTTTATAAAGCCAAACTTTACAACGCCCTCTTGGGAAAACAAGGCTGGTACTTGGCTTACAGGATTCCCAACCGTGCCCTGTAGGTGAGTAAGGAAGATCACCTCCTGGCAGGCCGAGGGATCTTAGGATATTCGGGGAACCTGAAAAAGAGAAGAATTTACCCAGATTGATAGGTACCGCAGAAGAAGTCTGGTGGTGAATTCCTGGCTTGGTTTCCTACGCCCAAGGGGTTTTTATTTTTATTTATGTATGTATGTATGTATTTATTTATTTATTTATTTATTTATTTATTTATTTATTTATTTATTGAAAGACAGGTTCTTACTCTGTTGCCCAGGCTGGAGTAGAATGGCACAATCATGGCTTACTGCAGCCTCAAACTCCTGGGCTCAAGTGATTCTCCCACCTCAGCCTCCCAAGTAGCTGAGACTAAAGGTGTATGCCAGCTAATTTTTTTTTTTTTCTTACAGATGGGGTCTTTCTATGTTGCCCAGGCTGGTCTCATACTCCTGGGGTCAAGTAATTCTCCCACTTTGGCTTCCCAAAGTCCTAGGAGATTGTAGACGTGCATCACTACATCCAGCTAATTTTTGAAATGTTTTTTGGAAACAGGGTCTCATTATGTTGCCCAGGCTGGTCTCAAACTCCTAGGCTCAAGTGACCTACCTGCCTTGGCATCCCAAAGTTCTGGGATTACAGACATGAGCCATTGTGTCAAGAGGCTTTTAAAAGTCTAATCTGAGATTTCTTATTTAAAAAACCTTTTTTTTTTTTTTTGAAACAGAGTCTTACTCTATTGCTGGAGCTGGAGTGCAATGGCACGATCTCGGCTCACTGCAACCTCCACCTCCTGGGTTCAAGGGATTCTCTTGCCTCAGCCTCCCAAGTAACTGGGATTACAGGAACCCACAACTATGCCCAGCTAAGTTTTTGTATTTTAGTAGAGACGGGGCTTCACCATGTTGGTCAGGCTGGTCTCGAACTCCTGACCTCGTGATTCTCCTGCCTCAGCCTCCCAGAGTGCTGGGATTACAGAAGTGAGCCACCGCACCCAGCCAAACAAAACTTTTAGCAAAGCAAACTTAAAAAGTTTATGTGGTCAATTACCATTCTTGATGCCCTTATGTAAATAATCAGACCAAATCTAACGAGACCAGACTTCATGAACCAGGATACCTTCACTTTGGGTAGTCCACAGGTCACTAGACCTGCTCTTTGCAGGGTATTTTAACCTTGGCATTTTTCCACTGAACACTAATTTTGGCAGGCTGTTCATTTTATGGGCATATGTGCTACACTAACAAAACAAAACAAGCAAACAAAAAAACCATGTGGAAGGGTAGGGTATCAATTTCCTGTGGCTGCTGTTATTAGGGCAAAAATTACTCTGATACTCGTTAGAATGATAAGGAAGGCTTCATTGGAGACTATTGCAATAGGGATCAGGCTCATCTTTGAATACAATAAGGACAAGTGGGGATTTCTAGCCAAGGAGCCCTGCCTTTCCCTGGCACTGGCTACAACCAATAATTATTTTAGAGAGACAGCTTAACAACTACCTGCCCATTACCTGGTGGTCACCTGACGTTCCTGGTTGGGGTTGGGGTGCCCTCTTCTGCTCTGCTCATGTCTGTCTGGCTACCTACTGTAACAAGAATACTGTTAAGTCAGGTTAACAGGAATCTCCCCAACCTTTATATCGAATCACCCTGCATATCTCATCAAGTTGCCCATCCTCCACCTTTGACATGTGAGTCCTTGGCCTGCCTTGGATCTTCAACCTCAAACATAAATAATGAGCATCTCCAAGGTGGGTAGACAGCTAAAGCCAAAGGGAAAAGCACTGTCTTCTAGTTCTAGGGTCACAACTGTAAGGTAGTTTAAAAAGGACTATAATTGGCCGGGCATGGTGGCTCACGCCTGTAATTCCGGTACTTTGGGAGGCCTAGGTGGGCAGATCATGAGGTCAAGAGATCGAGACCATCCTGGCCAACATGGTGAAACCCCATCTCTACTAAAACACAAATCCTGTCAGGCAGTTTAACAAAAATCCCCTACCCTTGATGAATCCTCTTAGAAATTTTCCATCCACTGACACTGTCACTCTGCTCCTCAGCTCAATATCCCCACCTGTCCTGTTGTATTCAGAGATGCACCTGATCCCTAATGCAATAGTCTTGAATAAAGTCTTTCTTCCCATTTGCACAAGTATCAGAGTAATTTTTTTATTTAATAACAGCAGCCACGGTAAATTAATACACTACTCCTCCATATGGTTTTTTGTTTGCTTGTTTTGTTTTGTTAGTATGGCACATATGCCCATAAAAAGAACATCCTGCCAAATTTTGTGTTCAGTGGAACAACACCATAGGCTAAAATATCCCACAACGAGCAGGTCTAGTGAGCTGTGGACTATCCAATATGGCAAGCCATGGAGATGCGCATTTTATCCCCTTTGAAAAGCAACAAATCCAATGTTGTTCAGCCTTGAGTGCCCTTTTAGTAAGAAAAAGTGACTCTGCTGGAAGCATGGCTCTAACTGGCATTTCCCAGAAGGCAAAAGGAAAAGCCCAATGGTGCCCGAGGTAAAGCCTCATGTGGGCTCCACTCCAGAGTCATAAACTGTAAACCCAGGAACTGTGTTGTAAGAATTTTGTCAGCATTGTAAAGTCTCCTTGTAAAGTTACTTTTGTAGTTCTTGTGTGGTTTTCCATGATAATCGGTCTTAAAACGTTGACATTAACAGAAGGGTTTTTATGCTGTCTTCAGAGATGTCAAGGATATGGGAAGCTGAGAACGTGAAGGAAAAGGAAGCTCTAGGAGTGAACAGGTAAAGCGACCCCTAAGACTGAGACCAGGTCCCTGGGACCTGTGGCCAAAGACAAAAAGGAGGCACAAAGGGTGGCTCTGGCTCAAAAGAAGATTTATGAGTCTTCTTTTCAAGAAACAATGAGACTCAATCAAGAAACCTTTTCTTCAATCTCAAACATCAACAGTGAGCATCTCCAAGGTGGGTAGATAGCTAAAGGCAAGGGGAAAAGCACTGTCTCCCAGTTCTAGGGTCACAAGTGTAAGGTGGTTTAGAAAGGACTACAATCTGCTGGGTGCAGTGGCTCACACCTATAATTCCAGCACTTTGGGAGGGCAAAGTGGGCAGATCACTAGGTCAAAAGATCGAGACCAGCCTGGCCAACATGGTGAAACCCCATCTCTACTAAAAATACAAAAATTAACTGGGCATGGTGGTACATGCCTGTAGTCCCAGCTACTCGGGAGGCTGAGGCAGGAGAATCGCTTGAACCCGGGAGGCAGAGGTGGCAGTGAGCCGAGATCACACCACTGCATTCCAGCCTGGAGACAGAGCAAGACTCCATCTCAAAAAAGAATAAAGAAGATTATAATCGATGCATATAGGTGCCTGCAAAGTGCATAATTCCAAGACAATGTTTTTGATTTTATTTTGTAGTCAACAAGGATGATGGATGGTTATTACGCTAGTATATTAGTGTGTTCTCACACTGCTAATAAAGGCATACCCAAGACTGGGTAATTTATAAAGGAAAGAGGTTTAATGGGCTCATAGTTCTGCCTGGCTGGGGAGGTCTCACAATCATGGTGGAAAGCAAAGGAGAAGCAAAGGCACATCTTACATGGCAGCAGGCAAGAGAGCATGTGCACGGGAACTCCCATTGATAAAACCACCAGATCTAATGAGACTTATTCACCATCACGAGAACAGTGTGGGGAGAACCACGCCCATGATTCAATTATCTCCACCTGGCCCCATTCTTGACATGTGGGAATCATAACAATTCAAGGTGAGATGTGGGTGGGGACACAATCAAACCATAGCAGCTAGAGAACAAGGTACACGGGATGTGAGAGAAAGAGGAGACCCTGCCTTTACCTGGAGTAACTGAATGCCCAGGTAGGGGACAAGATCTTAAAGACGATGAGAAGGTGATCTGATTGTGGCAAAATGCAGTTTACATTTCCCTTGCTTCATTATTGTCTTCTCCTGCTCATCCCAATGTGCTGTGAGTGTGTCTTCTAATTAGCATGTCCTAGATGACTGGACTAGGACCTCACTGACAAGTCTCCAAGAGGAGAAGCTGTAGGGCTGATATCCCTGAACTTCCCCTCCCCTTTTGTCTTCCCTGCCCTCCACAGGACCTTCCCAAACAGGTTTCCAAAGGGCAGCACACTGTCAGATGGGTAGTGGGGCTGTCAGAGCTGATAAACCAACATGTATGTATTTGCATGATCCATTCCTCGTCTCTGTGAATCAATTATGATGTCTTTGGCAGAGCATAACAGATAAAGCTGACTCAAGCTGCCTTAAACAATAAGGAAATTGGCCAGGTGCCATGGCTCATGCTTGTAATCCCAGCACTCTGGGAGGCCAAGGCAGGCGGAGGGCTTGAGGCCAGGAATTCAAGACCAGCCTAGGCAACACAGCAAGATCCCATCGCTATAAAAAATAAAATAAAATATTAGCCAGACGTGGTCGTGCATGCCTGTAGTCCCAGCTACTCAGGAGGCTGAGATGGGAGGATCACCTGAACCCAGGAGTTCAAGGCTGCAGTGAGCTATGATCACACTACTGTACTCCAGTCTGGGTGACAGAACAAGACTCAGCTTCAAAAAACATACATATATACAAATGAGGAAATGCATTATCATAGTCAAAAGTAAATTTCAAGGTATGACCAGTGGCTTAATAATGTAATGAAGAACCCAGGTCCCTTCCATCTCTTCTCTCTTCCTTTTTTTTTTTTTCTTTTTGAGACAGAGTTTCACTCTTAGTGCCCAGGCTGAAATGCAATGGCGCAATCTCTGCTCACTGCAACCTCTGCCTCTCGGATTCAAGCCATTCTCCCGGCTCAGCCTCCAAAGTAGCTGGGATTACAGGCACGTGCCACCACACCTGGCTAATTTTTTTTGTATTTAGTAGAGATGGGGTTTCATCATGTCGGCCAGACTGGTCCCAAACTCCTGACCTCAGGTGATCCACCCACCTCGACCTCCCAAAGTGCTAGGATTAGAGGTGTGAACCGCCGCCCCAGCCGGTGTTCACGTCTTTCTAAGGACAGACAGGACAGACTGGGTGGGGTGGGGTAGAATGGGGTGGAGGCTTCCCATAGAGGCTGCATACATAAAGCTCCATCCCGGGGCTGGGCATCAGTGAACCCCTGAGAGTTTTTGAAAGCTGCAGTCCAAGGGTTAGCAATGAAAGCCTTGCCCAGATGGGAGCCAGATTTGAAAATGAACCCCCTGAACTAAAGGGATCAGGTAAAGGTCTGTTTATCCCTACACGGCCAGCGAGGTCTGCAGCCAAGTTGATACCATCAAGTGAGGAATAAAGGAAGCACAGGTAAGGCCTTATCAGGATGTTAGTGAAATTTAAATCATGATTTCTGGGCTTCAGGAAAAGGTGCTACCAAACCTGGAGGGTACTTAAGAGAATGAAATAGTGCTTGGCTGGTATTGTGGGACAATGCCAGGGAAATTGACTCTAACTTTTCTGTAGTTCTTTATTTGCTTCTCTGTCTTGAAAAAAAAAAAAAATGCCATGTCCTTTTGTCCTACCCCTGATGAATTGTGAGCAAAATAATGGCTACCCTGTTTTCTCTACAAATAGATGCTTCAGCTGGATCTCTGTTATTGGCGACGGGCTTCTCATTTGAGAATCAAGTGAGCCACAAAGGTGTCTGGTCTCCATCTCCTCCACCATGCAGTCAGCGTCCAGTGAGCAAAGCATCCAGCTATATCCTTTGCCAAAGGCTGGACTCTTCTGGGTCTTGTCCGCATTGTGTCTCTCTTCTTGGTTTACTGAGTTCTCAAATTCTGCATTTATGTCCTATTCCTTGGCATAGGAATATGGGCACTTGTCCCTAGACAGGATGAAAATTTGACATATGTTGACCCACTTTGGTACGCAGTAGCTCACACCTGTAATCCCAGCACTTTGGGAGGCCAAGGCGGGCATATCACTTGAGGTCAGGAGTTCAAGGCCAGCTTGGCCAACATGGTGAAACCCTGCCTCTGCTAAAAATAAAAATAAAAAAAAAAAATTAGCCTGGCGTGGTGGTGTCCTCCTGTAGTCCCAGCTACTCGGGAGGCTGAGACCAAGGAATCGCTTGATCCTGGGAGGTGGAGGTTGCAGTGAGCCGAGATTATGCCACTGAACTCCAGCCTGGGTGACAGAGCGAGACTCCATCTCAAAAAAAAAAAAAAAGGATATGCAGGAAGGAAGTCCTAACCAACTTTTGTGACTTCTCTTAATTATTTTTAAAAAAATTAGAAGTTACTAAGATTGTCTAGGCTTGTCTAGGCTGTACGGACAGAGAGGATGCATCCATCAGCCCCTCAGACTTGCCCCTCTTCGGAGATGGTGTTTAGCAGAGATGCTGGAACATGTTTGACTCACCCAGGATGCTGTGTAGAATCAGCCGGATGACACACGCTTTTTTTGGTGAATGTTTTGTTCCCTTCTGAAAATAGACACTGGCTTTTAAAAAGCCGCAAAGTCCTTCTTCTTGGTTCCAACCCCATCCGCCACAGTTCCCACCTGCCTCCTTAAGCAGTCATTCTCAGCCTTTAAAAACAGAAACCACGCTGGGAGCCATGGCTCATGCTGTAGTCTCAACACTTCGGGAGGCAGAGGCAGGAGGATGGCTTGAAGCCAGGAGTTTGGGCCCAGCCTGGGGAACACAATAAGACTCCATCTCTGAAAAAAAAAAAAAAAGTATTAAAATTTAGCTGGGTATAGTGGTGCGTGCCTGGAGTCCCAGTTACTTGGGAGGCTGAGGCAGGAGGATCACTGAAGCCCAGGAGTTCAAAGCTGAAATGAGCTATGACTGTGCCACTATGCTCCAGCCTGGGGGACAGAGTGAAACCCCCAACTCTATAAAAGTAATCCAGAAACCAAGAGCATAATGATCAACTCCTGGTTGCAGTAGATCCTTGGGAGGCTGAGGTGGGTGGATCACTTGAGGTCAGGAGTTTGAAACTAGCCTGGCCAACGTGGTGAAACCCCACTCAACTAAAAATACAAAAATCAACCAGGCTTAGTGGCAGGCACCTGTAATCTCAGCTACTTGGGAGGCTGAGACAGGAGAATCACTTGAACTCGAGAGGCAGAGGTTGTAGTGAGCCTAGATCGTGCCACTGAACTCCAGCCTGGGCAACAGAGTAAGACTCCATCTCAAAAATAAATAAATAAACAAATAAAAAAAAAATAAAAAAAAAAGGAGATCCTCATTTTTTCAAGATTAAGTGTTTCAGATACCTTCTTGAATACAGAGAGGCATCATTGAAAAAATGGGAAAGTATATACTAGTTTTTAAAAGTAAACAAATTTTGGGGGGATAGTCTTTCAAAAGTTGTATCTTTCATTTGTCCATTTTCAGAACTGTGCAATTGAGAAAAAGTCATCATCCCTTGTATGTTGTCCCCATATTTGACATGGTCGGGCACTGGTGTTCCCCTACCTGGTAGATTGCACCCCACCCCACCATGCCTGCACTTCTCTACATTTGACTCCAGGGAGAATAGAAATGCTATGCACCCTCAGTTGCAGGGAAGAACAATATTATGCAACAACTAAGATGAAGCTGCAGCTTGGACAGGATGCATGAAACATTGCATGTGGTAACAAGCGGTTTGAAAATCTTACATTTAGGACTCCCATCAGGCCCTAGATAAGAAGCCAGCCTCTCTACAAGGACCAACAAAGTTGGACCAGGGGACTGTCTACTGAAGCAGGCCCAGACCATCTGGATCCAGGATCTAAGGGGAACCAGAAGGTGCTTATAACCATCCTCAAAGCATCAACCAGAGATAAGCAAAGCGAAGAACGTCAGCTTGTTTGGCACCAATTATGTGATTAACTACAGGGAGGTGGGCACAAGAGCTAAAGCAGAATGTGCCAAGAGGTGGGGCAATATTGATGTTTGAATTGTGCCCCTCCGAAAAAAACGTTGTATTGAAATCCCAACTCCCACCAAATTTGAAAATGAACCCCCTGAGCTGAAGGGATTAGGTGAAGGTTTGTTTATTCCTAAGTGACCAGTGAGGTCTACAGTTGAGTTGACACCATAAAGTAAAGAATGAAGGAAGCACAGGTGAGGCCATATCAGGATGTTAAGAAGATTTAAATCACGATGTCTGGGCTTCAGGAAAAATACTACCAAACCTGGAGTGTGTTTAGGAGAAGGAAATACTGCTTGGATGGTATCACGGGGCAATGCCAAGAAAATTGACTCTAACTTTTCTGTAGTTCTTTATTTGCTTCTCTGCCTTGCAAAAAAAATGTCATGTCCTTTTGTCCTATCCTTGATGAGCTGTGAGCAAACTGATGGTTATCCTGTTTTCTCTACAAGTAGATGCCTCAGCCGGATCTCTGTTACTGATGACAAGCTCCCAGTACCTATGAATGTGACCTTATTTTGAGGTAGGATTTTACAGAAGTAATCGAGATAAAATGAAACCATGAAGTCTGGAGACAGAAAAACACCACATATAGGCTGGGTGCAGTGGCTCACGCCTCTAATCCCAGTGCTTCGGGAGGCTGAGGTGGGAGGATCACTTGAGCCCAGAAGTTCGAGGCTGCAGTGAGCCGTGATGGTGCCACTGCACTCTAGCATGGGCGACAGAGCAAGAACCTGTCCCTATTAAAAGGAAAGGAAAGGAGAGGAGAGGAGAGGAGAGGAGAGGGGGGGGGGGGGGAGGGGAGGGGGAAGGGAAAAGAAAGGGAAGAGGAGGGAGGGGGAAGGAAGGGGTTGGAAAGGAAAAGTATAAAGGGTAAAGGGGTAAGCACAGGAAAAAGTAAATAAATCAGGGTTGGAGAGCCAGAAAATGCTACAGAGAAGTGATGGTAATTGAGTCGGGGCTGGATGAGTTGTGAGCAAATGAGTTGTGAGTTGGAGTTGATAATGTGGAAAGATGAGAAGGCATCCCTTCCCTGTGAATAGCCAAGATCTGCCCGGAACAAAGGACATGTACATGGGTTAAGTGCCCACAATGAGCCTGAAGTGGTAGGAGAGGTTCTGGAAAATTGTGCAGAAATGTCTTAGCTCTATTATCATGAAGAGTGCACCTTGGAGGATTTGCAGGAGCATTTCTCCTGCAAAATGCTCCAAGTAAACAAGCACTCACCAAAGAAGTTTGGGCTGATCACTCATCACACATGCTTCCTGAACATTCTTATCCCTGCTAGCTGAACATCTCCATTGTATCGCGCAGGGATGGGTTGCAGCCCTGGTAACATTCTGTGTGTTTCTAGCTCAACACTGAGTTCTCTAATAAGAGACTGGTTTATTCTGTGGGGAACTATTAGAGACAGCATTGTAGCCCCCTCCCAATTCATATATTGAAGCCCTAACCCCCTGTGCAACTACATTTGGAGACAGGGCCTTTGAAGGAGAGGATTAAGGTTAAATGAGGCCAGGCATGGTGGCTCATGCCTGTAACCCCACCACTTTGGGAGACCGAGGCAGGAGGATCACTTGAGGTCAGGAGTTCGAGACCAGCCTGGCCAACATGGCAAAACCCCATCATTACTAAAAAAATACAAAAATTAACCAGGAGTGATGGCGGATGCCTGTAATCCCAGCTACTTGGGAGGCTGAGGCAAGAGAATCACTTGAACCCGGGAGGCAGAGTTTGCAGTGAGCTGAGATGGTGCCACTGTACTTCAACCTGGGCAACAGAATGAGGCTATGTCTCAAAAACAAACAAACAAACAAACAAAAAGTCCATAAGAGTGAGACCCTCACCCAATAGGACTGGTGTCCTCATAAGAAGATGTGAAAATCTTACCTTTAGATGCCCATCAGGCCCTAGATAAGAAGCTAGCCCCACTAGAGACCAACAGAGTTGGACAAGGGGACTGTCCAGAGATCCAAGCCAAGACCATCTGGATCCACGATCCAAGGAGAGCCAGAAGGTGGTTAAAACAATCCTCAAAGCATTGGCCAGTAATGAGCAGAGCTGAGGTAAGCTCATTTGGCACCAATTATGTGACCAATTAGACAGAAGTGGGCACAGTAGCTAAGGCAGGATGTGTGAAGAGGCGAAGGCCATTGTTGGTTGAACAATTGGAAAGATGAGAAGCAGACCCCCTAGAAAATACCAGAAGGATGCATGCACAGAGGAAAGTCCACACAAGGATACAGAGAAAAGATGGCCCTCTGCTAGCTGAGGACAGAGACTTCACCAGAAGTCAACCCTGCCATCACCTTGATCTTGAACTTCCAGCCTTCAGAACTGTGAGAAAATATATTCCTGTTGTTTAAGCCACCCAGTCAGTAGGTAGCCCAAGCAGACTAAGACAGACCCCAACTCTCAGCTGGTGCTGAACCTAATCTTTGTCTCCTAGGTCTGCCAAAAACTCCACTGTGATTTTCAGAGGCTTTCTGCTTAGGATTTTAGTCTCTCACCCTGCAAAGTCCCAATATTTGGAAAATTTCCTGAGATGAAAACTGGCTGAGTGTTTGAGGCCCCTAGTTCCTTTTCAAAGCTCAGATACTTCTGTCCACCCCTTTCCCCCTCCCAAAAAAAGGATTCTCTGCTAGACTGTGTGTGTGTTATGGGCTGAACTGGGTCTACTAAAACTCATATGTTGAAGTCCTAACCACTGGTACCTTATAATAGGACTGTATTTGAAGTCAGGGCCTTTAAAGAGAGAATTAAACTAAACTGAGGTCATTAGAGTGGGTCGTAATCCAATATGACTGCTGTCCTTACAAGAAGAGGAGATTAGGGGACCAAGGGCAGTGGCTCACGCCTGTAATCCCAGCACTTTGGGAGGCCAAGGCAGGTGGATCATTTGAGGTCAGGAGTTTGAGACCAGCCTGTCCAACACAGTGAAACCCCATCTCTACTAAAAATACAAACATTAGCCAGGCACAGTTGTGAATGCCTGTAATTTCAGCTACTTGGGAGGCCGAGGTGGGAGAATTGCTTGAGCCCAGGAGACGGAAGTTGCAGTGAGCTGAGATTGCATCACTGTACTCCAGCCTAGGCAACAGAGCAAGACTCTGTCTCAAAAAAAAAAAAAAAAAAAAGAGAGGAGATTAGGACACAGACACACACAGAAAGGAAACCACATAAGGTCCCAGGGAGAGGATGATTATCTTCAAGTCATTGGTCATCTCATAACAAACCCTGCTGAAACCTTGATCTTGAACTTCCAGCCTCCAGAATTGTGAGAAAATACATTTCTGTTGCTTAAGCCATCCAGCCTGCTGTGCTTTGCTATGGAATCCAAGGCAGACTAACACAGTATGAGTTTTGTCCAGGGTTTCACCCCCGGCCCATGCAAAAGTGCAAGCACTCAGGAAATAAGTGTTTAGCTCTTCAACTCCATCCTTCTTCTCTCTTCGTGTCCTGACCCCTCTCATTCTCCTTAGCTAGATAGATCTCTACTGCTTTCAAACAGATGGTTTTCATATCTTTCATATCTTATCTGGGTTTCTAGCTGTACCAGGCAGGATTATGTTTTAGCACCAGGTATTCCATTCCACCTGGAAGCAGAAGTCCCTCTTCCTGCTTTTTTTTTTTTTTTTTTTTTAGAATTAGTTTCACCCTGTGACCCAGGCTGGAGTGCAGTGACACAATCTTGGCTCACTGTAACCTCTGTCTCCTGGGTTCAAGTAATTCTTGTGCCTCAGCCTCCCAAGTAGCTGGGATTACAGGCATGAGCCATCATGCCCAGATAATTTTTGTATTTTTAGTAGTGACAGGGTTCACCGTTTTGGCCAGGCTGGTCTTGAACTCCTGACCTCAAGTGATCTGCACACTTTGGCCTCCCGAAGTACTGGGAATACAAGCATGAGCCACCGTGCCCAGCCTCTTTCCTCTTCTTTTTCTTCCTTCTCCTCCTTTCTTCTCTTCCTCCTCTTTCTTCTTTTTTGTCTTCGTTTTTCTTTAACTTTTTCAAATAGGACTGTGTGCTTTTAGAGGGAAGGGACCCTATTTTAACTCTTTGGATTCACAGTACCTAGCCCAATGCCTGTCAATCAATATCTGTGGACTAGAATGGATTGTAGACTCCAGCATGGAGCTAAGCGCATAGTAGACATTCAACAAATCCATCCATGGATTCGAAGTGATACAAAACATTTGGAATCAAATCACAGAGCAGAAATTATTGTAGAGACTCTCCTGTGCGAATCCCTCATTTCACAGGTGGCGAACATGAAGCCCTATAAGGCTGAGGGACCACCTAAGGTTACATACAGGTCACATCAGAGCACAGGCAGGGAAAGCCATGAAGACCACAGGCTCCCTTCATGTGCCACTTGCCCTAAACCTGCTGCTGGAGTCTCATGAATGATCAAGAACAGAATCCAAAAGAGTTTTGTCCCAAGCACTACACCAGAAATGTTGATTCTATAACCCTGACCCTGCCTTAGATTATTTGCAGATTTAAAGGAGGCCAGCAGGTCAGGCGCAATGGCTTATACCTGTAATCCCAGCAGTTTTGGAGGCTGAGGAGGGAAGATCCACTGAGGATCAACAGGCATTCGAGATCAGGTACGTTTGGCAACTGATTGGAATAGATCATTTTAATTTGTCTAATTGAATCAAAAATCAGTATTGAACATTGTACAGCACATCAGAAGTACATTCATTTCCTCCTTCTGTTAATATTTGGATCATTTCCAGCATGAATCCCCCTTTCTCCTGGGGGTCAGACTCGGTGCACCAGGAGAGAGACTGGGTGTCAAATCACCCTTTGTTCTCACAGAGAGGGTGGCTAATCAATCCTGAAATCCAGGAGTGTCCCACTTGACCTTCCTAAACGAAACTCTCCAGAGATGTGTTGCAAAATCTGAGTGCTAACCTTATTCTGCACCAAGTTCAGTTTAGGGAGGGAAATTAAGAATATCAGTTGCGGGCCAGGCACGGTGGCTCACACCTGTAATCCCAGCACTTTGGGAGGCCGAAGTGGGAGGATCATTTGAGGCCGGGAGTTTGAGACCAGCCTGGCCAACATACCAAAACCCTGTCTCTACAAAAATACAAAAATTAGCTGGGCGTGGTGCCTCATGAGGCTGAGGCAGGAGAATTGCTTGAACCTGGGAGGCAGAGGTTGCAGTGAGTTGAGATTGTGCCATTGCACTCCAGCCTGGGCGACAGAGCAAGACTCAGTCTCAAAAAATAAAAAAAATAAGAAAAATAAGGTAGCCGGTAAGGAGATCTTGCTGTCAAGGTATCATATTGTGAGCTGAGCGGGAGGGTGTGGGACGTTCCATTTTCATCACCATAAATATCCCAATATCTGTTTTGGCTCAAGTTCAATAACTTTGAGCTTTGTCTCTCCCATTCTTGCTGTTCAATTTTTTTTATCATGCCTAAAATTACAGTGTACCAGACTCAGTCAACTGCCTACCAGATTCCCTTAAAAGTGTATAACGTTGTTAAAACCATTGTTTTTAAAAAGCTCCTTTAAAACATGACATTTATTAGCCGTTATATTAAGATAAATGATCAAGTTATCCCCAATGTAGATGTTACCCTTTGATTTAAATTCCAACTTGAGTAAACTAGGCAAGGAACATTAAAAGCAGAATGGTTTTTAGGACCCACTGGGTAATGCTAGAATTTGTGGCATGCTAAACACCAGCAGAACATATGCCAGAGACTCTTGGTTAATCACATTTGGGGCCCAATTAAACTTTTCTGACTTGCTCCTGCTTCTACCTGGGCTGCAGTGAAGAGAGCACAGCAGGTGAAATTGCCTTAGGCAGAAGGAAACTTCCACTCAGGCTGGTAAGGACAGGTTCAGCTGCTCATTAACTGGGCTCTTTGCAGGTACTGAAGGGCAAGGAAGAACAGGGCCGGAGCAAAGCCGGGGATAGGAGACATAAATCCCTAAATGTTGCTCTCTCCTCTGCTTCCCAGGAAGCAGGACTTTTCCCCACACTTACCTGTGAATGGTGGCAAAGGTCTGACACCTGGAAGGACAGACAAGCTCTGCAGATGAAGGTACCAGGACAAGAAATAGCTCAAGCCCTTTTAGAGGTCATATCATCCTTTTGTGATCTTTGTTAAATTCAGTTGTCACCAGACCACAGATGTGTGATAATTCATAGCATCCTTTCTTTTTCAAATGTATGGAGAAGGACACCCAGATTACTGATCTCAGTCTCCCCAAGATGACTGTCCATCCTCAAAAGATCTCGGGGCCACATGTGGTGGCTCACACCTGTAATCCCAGCACTTTGGGAGGCCAGAGCGGAAGGATCACTGGAGCTCAGGAGTTCAAGACCAGCCTGGGCAACATGGTGAGACCTCCATCTCTATAAAAAGCAAAAATAAAAAAAAATTAGCCGGGAGCAGTGGCATGCACCTGTACAGTCCTAGCTACTCTGGAGGCTGAGGAGGGAAGATCGCTTGAGCCCAGGAGTTCGAGGCTGCAGTGAACTACGATGGCACCACTGCACTCCAGCCTGGGCAACAAAGCAAGATCCTGTCTTTAAAAATAAAAATTATGCATTTAAAATTTTCTCTAATACAGGACCTGGGAAAGAATTGCTCGATGGTGCTTCTCTTTGAGGAAGTGATTCCTTTGGTCAACCTGATGTTCCTTGCAGGCACTTTGCTGTGATGGGGGTGACTAAACGTGCCTTAGAGGAAAGCTCTGTTAGAAGCTAGGAGCAGGAGACTGGGCACAGTGGCTCATGCCTGTCATCCCAACACTGTGGGAGACTGACGCAAGTGGATCATTTGAGGTCAGGAGTTTGAGACCAGCCCAGTGAATATGGTGAAACCCCATCTCTACTAAAAACACAAAAATTAGACGGACATGGTGGTGCATACCTGTCATCCCAGCTACTCAGGAGGCTGAGGCAGGAGAATTGCTTCAACCCAAGAGGCTGAGGTTGCAGTGAGCCGAGATCACACCACTATACTCCAGCCTGGGTAACAAGAACAAAGCGAAACTCCGTCAAAGAAGAAGAAGATGAAGAAGAAGGAGGAGAGGGAGAGGGAGAGGGAGAGGGAGCGGTGGGGGGTAGGGGGAGGAGGAGGGGGAGATACAGCAGACATCGGATCCCAGGGAATCTTTGTCAGGAGGTATTTTTCTCCACTCGGCTCCTGAGCTAAAAATGAGAGGGGCCTCTTGGGAAGGAAACAGAGTGCAGGAAGAAAGAACACTGCTGCCAAGCTGTCTGCTGGAGTGAACACCAGGCCAAAGAGCCGAAGAGCTCCAGGAAATGGTGCTGATGGCACTTGGCGGCCTGTCTTCTATCTCCCCATGTTTCTGAGCTGAGCCACTGTGCCACTGGGGACCACGTGGCAGACTCCACTCTCTCCAAGTTCCCAGACCCAGTGAAACATGCCCAGGGAGAACTTGTCAGCAGCCTAAGGCCCCCTGCTCCTGGCAGAATGACTCTCAAAGCCTGGCTTCCCAAGTTGTCCCCCAACACCTTTGGAGTCCTCTTCTGTGGCCAGGACCTAGCCGTGTCTCCCTGGGGGACTCAGTACTAGCTAGTTGCCTTTTCTTTATTCCTTTCTTCATCCATTCCTTCCACACATGTTTCTTGAGCCCCTGCTATGAGCCAGGCATCATTCAAGGCACTAGAGCTGTGACAAAGTCTTTACCATAAGGGAACGCACATTCTACTTGGGGTGGGATACAGACAATGCATAGATAAATAAATAATTCAGCAGGGCTCAGTGGCTCATGCCTGTAATCCCAGCATTTTAGGAGGCCGAGGTGGGCAGATCATGAGGTCAGGAGTTCCAGACCAGCCTGGCCAACATGGTGAAACCCCGTCTCTACTAAAAATACAAAAATTAGCTGGGTGTGGTGGCACATGCTACTTGGAAGGCTAAGGCAGGAGAATCACTTGAACCCGGGAGGCAGAGGTTGCAGTGAGTTGAGATCACACCAATGCACTCCAGCCTGGGCGACAGAGGGACACTCCGTCTCAAAACAAAGAAAAGAAAAGAAAACAAAAAAAAATAATTCTAGATAGCAAGAAATAAGAAAGGAAATAAATAGGGTGGAATGATATAGGGAACACCCAAGAGAGTGTGAGCCTCCTTCAGGGACGGAGGTCAGAGGAAGTAACATCTGATCTGAGACCTAAGATGAGGAAAAGAAGTAGCCACTAAAAAATAAAATGGCAGCCTGGTGTGGTGGTTCATGCCTGTAGTCCCAGTGCTTTGGGAGTCTGAGACAGGAGGATTACTTGAGGCCAGGAGTTCAAGACCAGCCTGGGCAGCATAGCAAAATCTCTTTCTACAAAAAATACAAAAACCAGCCAGGCATGGTCGTGGACACCTGTGGTCCCAGCTACTGGGAAGGCTGAGGTGGGAGAATCACTTGAGCCTCGGACGCAGAAGCTGCAGCAAGCCGTGATTATACCACAGAGCTCCAGCCTGGGCAACAGAGTGAGGACTCTGCCTCAAAATAAAATAAAACAAAGTGACAGCTAGGTGCAGTGGCTCACACCTGTAATTCCAGTGCTTTGGAAGGCGGTGGCAAGAGGATCGCTCAGGACCAGGAGTTAGAGACCAGCCTGGGCAACACAGTGAGACCCGATCTCTACAAAAATAATAAAAATTAGTCTGGCATGGTGGTGTGCACCTGTAGTTCCAGCTACTCAGGAGGTTGAGGCAGAAGGATCATTTGAGCCCAGGAGTTCGAGGCTACGATAAAATATGATTGCACTGCACTCCAGCCTGTATGACAGAGCAAGAGCTTGTCTCTAAAAAAGAGAGAGAGGCCGGGCATAGTGGCTCACACCTGTAATCCTAACATTTTGGGAGGCCGAGGCGAGCAGATTACCTGAGCTCAGGAGGTCGAGACCAGCCTGGGCAACACGGTGAAATCCCGTCTCTATTGAAATACAAAAAAATTAGCCGGATGTGGCAGCATGCACCTGTAGTCCCAGCTACTCAGGAGGCAAAGGCAGGAGAATTGCTTGGACCGGGAGGTGGAGGTTGCAGGGAGCCAAGATCGTGCCACTGCACTCCAGCCTGGGCGACACAGTGAGACTTTGTCTCAAAAGAGAGAGAGAGAGAGAGAGAGAGAAGATCACACATTTTAATACGTGTATATAGAAAAGAGGACAGCATGTTCAAGGCACACAAAGGAGGCTACAGCCAGTGATTAGAGACAGAAGAAGAGGGAGACTGACCTCTGAGGGAACCTCCCAAGTCTACAGGCTGTGCAAGCACTGTGAAATCATGTTGTAAGTGCGGGGAAAAGCACCCCAATGGATTTTTTGGTTGTTTTGTTTTGTTTCGTTTTGTTTTGTTTTGAGATGGAGTCTCATTCTGTCACCCAGGCTGGAGTGTAGTGGTGCAATCTTGGCTCACTGCAACCTCCGCCTCCTGAGTTCAAACAATTCTCCTGCTTCAGCCTCCCGAGTAGCTGGGACTACAGGCGTCCACTACTATGCCCAACTAATTTTTGTGTTTTTAGTAAAGACAACGTTTCACTATGTTGGCCAGGCTAGTCTCAAACTCCTGACCTCAAGTGATCCGCCCACTTTGGCCTCCCGAAGTCCTGGGATTACAGGTGTGAGCCACCGTGCCCAACCATCCAATGGTGTTAAGCAGAGAAGTGACGTGATCTAATTTATACTCTGTGAGTCTCATTCTATGTGAGTCATAGACGGAAGAGGAACAGATCTGAACACAGAGAAACCAATTAGGAGGCCACGGGGGAGACTGTCTGGGACGTGATGGGATTCAGGCCAGCATGGCGGCAGCCACGTGGGAGACAAACAACCACATAGAAATTGCAGTATGGAAACAGACATGCAGGACCTGCCAATTAATTGGGTGTGGTGATGAGGAAAGGAGGGTTTGAGCTTTGAGCAATTAGGTGGATGGTGGTGACACCTGCTGAGATGGGAGGATTGAGTGAGTGACCAGTGGACTTGGATGTCCCTGGAGTGTGATGGAGGTGGGATGTGGGGTGCTCCAAGCCTCCCTTTGGACATGTTGAGTTGGAGACATATTCAACACCCGAATGAAATGTCAAGCAGGCAACTGGGTACATGTCTGGACTCAGGGAGACGTCAGCTTTGTTCCCCATTTCTGCATTCCTATTCTGTTAGCCTCCCTTAAAAGAGACAGAAAGTTTTCATAGAGAGCAAGAAATCTCAGCTTTGGCCACAAAGAGGTGGGGGTTTGAATTTTCTCCTGGCCACATGATAACGGTGTGACTCCATTGCTCTGCTGTCTTCTGTGTAAGTGGCAGCTATTTTGGAGTTTCAACGGGTTTGGCCACAGTGGACATGTAATATACATGATCTTCTATCTTTTCCCTATTCTTTGGATTCTTCAGTTAATGCCCAGGTCTGGAGACTTCCTGGGCATCCCTATTGCCTTCCTTTTCCCAAAAGTTTGTTTGTTTGTTGTTTGTTAAGATGAAGTCTCACTCTGTTGCCCAGGCTGAAGTGCAGTGGCATAATCTCAGCTCACTGGAATCTCCACCTCCCAGCTTCAAGCGATTTTCTCATGCCTCAACCTTCCTAGTAGCTGGGATTACAGGCGCCCACCATCACACCCAGTTAATTTTTGTATTTTCAGTAGAGACGGGATTTCACTATGTCGGCCAGGCTGGTCTTGACTCCTGACTTCAACTGGTCCATCCACTTTGGCCTCCCAAAGTGCTGGGATTATAGGCATGAGCCACTGTGCCTAGCACCAAAAGTTTGTCTTTAAAGCAGGGGTCGCTCACCAGATACTGACTCTTAGTAGAAACCAGCTTCCCAGGATTTCCTGCAGAAATCCTCAGGCTTTAGCGTATAACCACATACTAGCTAAAGGATGCATTTGAGTCAGCTCCCAGCCCCTGGCCTGCCCAAGTGAATGTGTATCTGATAGGTCCTGGTTTCCTCCCCATCCTTCCCTCTATTTTCCAACCAGACACCTTTGCCTCCATGCTCTCTTACCACAAGAGGACGTTGGCTTTTCTCTCTGCCCACGATCTCCACCAGATTCATATTTTCCTAAAACACAGCTCCCTTTATATCACTCCCTTGCATGGAACCATTTCTTGGCCCCTTTCTGCCCACAAAAAGAAGTACGAGATCACCTTGGCCCCATAGCATTATGCAACATGTCCCCGGCTTACATTACGGAACTTCACATAGTCCGTATCTTAGCTGAGAATTTCTCAAAATTTTTTGAGAGCTTTGCATTTTAAAAAACCATTAAGAATCCCCCAAATGCTTTCGTCAATATGGGTTATAACTTTAATTGATATTGCATTACAGATTGAAACCGACATTTTAAACATATTGTTATTAACTCAATAACAATGAGCCCACTGCATAACATAAATAGCATATTTGTTAAAAGCAAACTATATTTCCCAAACAAAAACTGAGCAAGAGGAACAGCATTGTTTTACATATTTTTTGCAAATCTCTTGTGTCTGGCTTAATGGAAGACAGCTGGATTTCCAAACCCTCTCCTTCCTTCAATCTGCTACAAAACGTTAAGTTATATATAGAAAATCCAGCCTCGCACAGATATGTAAGTGGAAAAGAGAGACCTTTATCAATCCCCAAAAGGGTCTTGGGAGCCTACAGGGGGCCTTGAACTTGCCTTGAGAGCCAGGACTGTGGCTAAACCAGACAGTGCATGCATTTCTGAATAAGCCCAACTTTCCTCCCCGTACTATGGGCTCACACACTGTTCTCCCTCCTGTGATCCTTCCTTCCTTCATTCACCTGCTTGGTCTGATGTTTTTACAACAGACTGAAGAAGCTCGAAGGCCCATCAGGAGCCAGCAGAGACACTTGAGGCCCAAGGCACTGCATGGAACCAACTCCTAGACTCAAGCAATACTCCTGCCTTGGCTTCCCACAGTGCTGGGATTACAGGCCTGAACCACCACACTGGGCATTTGGGGTAATGTCCCCTAAATGTCCTGGGTAAAGACTGACCTTCTCCCTGCGACCCAGCTCTGCCAGGGTTTGCAGCTGTCTTGAAAGACCCCTAGGATGTTGTACTGGTCTGCACGGGCTGCCATAACACGATATCACAGATGGGGTGGTTAAGCAACATACATTGATTTTCTCAAAGTTCTGGAGGCTGGAAGTTCAAGATCAAGGTGTCCACAGGTTTCATTTCTCCCGAGGCTCTTCTCCTTGCAGGCAGCTGCCTTCTCACCGTATCCTAGTGTGACCTTTCCTCTGTGCATGTTCCCCCCCCCACCACCATTGTTTCCTCCTCTTCTTACAAAGACATCAGCCCTGTTGGACTAGGGTCCTGCATTAGGGCATCATTCAACCGTAGTTACCTCTTTAAAGACCCTGTCTCAGCTGGGTGCAGTGACTCACACCTGTAATCCCAGCACTTTGGGAGGCTGAAACAAGTGGATCACTTGAGGTGGATGGATCGCTTGAGGTCAGGAGTTTGAGACCACCTTGGCCAACATGGTGAAACCCCATCTCTACTAAAAATATAAAAATTAGCCAGGCATGGTGGCATGTGTCTGTAATCCCAGCTACTCAGGAGGCTGAGACAGGAGAATTGCTTGAACCCAGGAGACAGAGATCACAGTGAGCCGAGATTACACCATTGCACTCTAGCTTGGGCCATTGTGGCTGGCTAATTTTTAAATTGTGTGTGTGTGTGTGTGTGTGTGTGTGTGTGTGTGTGTGTGTGTGTCTATGAGATCTCACTATGTTGCCCAGGCTGGTCTCGAACTCTGGCCTCAAGCAAACCTCCTGCCTCAGTCTCACAAAGTGCTGGGATTCCAGGCATGAGCCACTAAGCTTGGTTGATGAATTCCCTTACTGCTTTCATCTAAGGTAGACACTCCCATTGCCCTGTTTGTTATGCCACTGGCTATCACTGTACCCAGATATCAAACTCCATCTGCCCCTTAGTTCCTCCCATGGGTAAGTACAGATCTGCTATGCCCAAAGGAACCTCAGCCAGGGGCGTGTTGAGTGCAGGCGATGAGGATGTATGGAATGAATCAATGCAGGTATCTCCTTATGCAGATTTGCATGTGTAGAAGGTTTATGCAGGAGTGAGGTGCCTGGGACAGTATGTAGGGAAAGGGGGACAGGGATATAAACAGCTCATTATCTGTTCTTCCTGCCCAGATCCACGGGCTAATGTCTGAACCCTATGGAAGAAGAGAGCAACTGGAGACAGAAGCCTAAGAGGTGGTTTCCCGAAGAACTCAGAAGAACACAACAGCTCAATCCTGTTACTACTAAAGTCTCCAGTGGAAAAATGGTACCCAGAGCCAGGGAGCATGATGCTGTCCTCAATTTACATAGAATCCCTGATTGCTCTGGCCCTTGGAGCAGCTTCAGTGGTGCCCTGATGCAGCATCCTCAGCATAGAAATGGGTGGTCTCCCAGGATACACCAGCATCCCTAGCACTAACAAGCCTCCTTCCGTTAGCTTTGTGGATGGAGAACATTACGGACATGCTCTTTCTGCATCCCAAGTGGTAAACTTTGCTAGGAAGGAAGGAACAACTCACACACCTGGCTCCAGAGAAACTTGTGCCGACCTCATTTCTGCATCAAACATATTTCTCTGCATCTCCCAGAGTTAGCTTTGGAGCATTTCCTCTGAACGTGGCTACTCATGTCGGGCACAAGACAGGGAGTAGCTTTATGATGGGAAGAGCACAGGCTTTGGTGTGGACAGCAAGGTCCCGGGAGCTGCCCAGAAGCGCCCCTGCCTGGCAGCCTGTGCTGAGCCCTGGCCATGCACGGCCGTATCCACCCTCACAGCAGGCCTATGGGAAAGGCAAGGTGATTACTGTGTGTGCCCACCTCACAGGGCTCATCCATGTGTCCCTTCTACCTTCCGTCTCCTCCTACTGGGAAAAGGAAGCCTCCTGCCTTGGAGTCTTCACCCTGCTGGCTTAGAAATTACCCTGATTACACTCACTGGCTTTGCTGCTGCCCTGGTGTGAAACTCATCTTTGCGTGAAACCCATCTTTGGTCATTTCCACCCTGACCCTGTTTTTCTTTGGGTTTTTGTTTTTTTTTTTTTTGTTTTTTTTTTTTTTTTTTGAGATGGATTCTCACTCTGTCACCCAGGCTAGAGTGCAGTGGCAAGATCTTGGCTCACTGCAACCTCTGCCTCCCAGGTTCAAGCAATTCCCCTGCGTCAACCTCCCGAGTAGCTGGGACTACAGGTGCACACCACCATGCCCGGCTAATTGTTGTGTTTTTACTAGAGATGGGGTTTCACCATGTTGGCCAGGTTGGTCTCAAACTCCTGACCTCAGGTGATCCACCTGCCTCAGCCTCCCAAAGTGCTGGGATTACAGGCGTGAGCCACCGCACTGGCCTGACCTTGCTTCTTAACTCAGTATTTCCTGCTCGAAATCAACAAAGCCTTCTCTTTTCATGCACCACATTGGGAGTTGCTCACACCTCTCAGATCCTAACTCCAGTCCAGGCTTCAGACCAGGAAAACCCTGCCTGACCTTTCCCCAGAAAGAAAGATCTTCTCCTGTGAGGTCCCCAAACTGCCCCCCGCTTGTCCCCTGGCTCCTTTCTGGAAGACCGTTGCTCTGTTCCATTTCCATAGTAGAGCTACAGAATGTGAGGTTGGAAGAAGGACATTCCTGACTTCATTTTTCACTCTCTGCACAGCCTTCAGCAACTTGGCAAACCTGTCAGAGTCGCAGTTTCCTCTTGTTTACAGCAGTGATGACTGTCTTCCCCATACGCCTGCTGTGAGGGTGAATATGGCCCTTCGTGGCCAGGGCTCGGCACAGACGACCAGGCAGGGGCCCTCAGTAAGGATGAGGGCTGCTGCACCTACACCCACCAGTGGGGTGCTGCGCTGGTCCTTGCTGTTCTTTCTGTGTGGCTCCCCTCTGGGCTCTTGTTCTAAGTGCACATCTGCATCTTTGGCCTTCTGTGGTCATCATTCTCTCATTCAGTCAGCAAACATTGCGTGAGTCCCTACTGTATACCAAGGATTGCATTTAGGCATCAGGGTTCCAGAAATGAGTAAGACATGCTCCTAATTTTTAGACCGCTTACCCTCTGGCAGGGGGAGGGCAGATGCAGAAACAGAGCAATGAGAGTCTATAATAAATGCACAGGTCAGCAGCCCGCAGCCCCGCCAGTGTACCCTCTGGGTCTTACTAGTGCCCCCCTGCTCCTTACTAGTCCTGGATATGCCCAAGGAGACGCATGCCTGAGTCTCAGTTTACCCACCTTTAAAATTGAGGCATTCTCGATTACCAAGGTTTGGCTGAGGCATCACCAACACAGCTCCTGACGCATAGACAAAGTCCCTCAGGGAGGGTTGACTCTGGCTCTAACTTACTCCCAAACAAGCCCCTGAGGGTTTCTCAGTCTTGGCAAAATATTGCGCTTGGCTTTTCCAAGCAATCAGTTTAAAATATCTGAAAGAACCATTTCCCCTACAACAAAACAAAACAAAGCAAAACACACAAGCTTGACTAGAAAGCAATGTTAGCACTTCCTGGGGGTGGCTTGCCAGAGCCGGCTTTCAGATCCCAGCCCGCTGCCCTCCCTCTTGCTTCTTTACAGATGGTGTTTCCCACTTGCTCCCCTCTGCCATGGCTCAGGGCTGTGTGCTCAGGACAATTGGTTCTGTCTGAAGCCTGGACTGCCTAAACATCCTAATGATATGAGCTCCCTAAAGCATTGCGCTGTTTCTAAGTGGGGAGCGTGGAGGAGGTTAAAGAATGAAATCGCTTCTCATAGGTGATGACAGGTTCCCCAGGCTTCCTAACTACAGCTTAAACATGCAGAGAACCAAAAACGGGAGACTCAGGTGCCACGGAGAGGCTCACATGGCTGTGTCCCTGCTGAGCAAAGCAAGCAAAGAGATACTTGGGAGAATCGCTTGAGCTCAGGAGGTCGAGGCTGCAATGAGCTGATTGTACCATTGCACTCTAGCCTGGGCAACAGAAGGAGATCCTATCTCAAAAAAAAAAAAAAAAAAAAAAAAATAGAGAGAGAGAGGAGGTATCACCTCTGTTTACCAGAAACCATCTATACTCCTGGCTACAGCCCTACAAGCCATTTCTTCAATGTGCTTGAAGGTATTCAGATGTGCTTATTAATTAGTCATCATTATTGACCTGACATTCTGCTGTCATTTAAATAAACTTGGTGAAATTAATGAGGCCCCTAATAATAGGCAGATTTCTTGTGCTAATTATTTTTTGGTGAACAAATTCCATTGTTAATACAAATAGCAATATTAATCATACCAAAGATCAATATTTGTGTGGGTGGTGAGCTGCAGAATAAGAGAAAGGACATGGTCACGTTGAGGGGTATTGGGAGAAGATCGGAGACTGGCCAAACGCGAAGGTTGCCTTGCCTAAGGAAGGGGATGAGTACGAGCTTCATTGATGATGGGGTGGGAGGAGGAAGCTTCCCAAATGTAGAATGGGAGTCTGTAAAATAACTCGATGTGGCAGTAACTGTGACCATCCTAGAGCCTTCTTTTCATCATCATCATTATTATTATTATTATTATTATTATTATTATACTTTAAGTTCTGGGCTACATGTACAGAATGCGCAGGTTTGTTACATAGGTATACACGTGCCATGGTGGTTTGCTGCACCTATCAACCCATCATCTACATTAGGTATTTCTCCTAATGCTATCCCTCCCCAACCCTTACCCCACAACGGGCCCCAGTGTATGATGTTCCCCTCACTGTGTCCATGTGTTCTCATTGTTCAACTCCCACTTATGAGTGAGAACATGCAGTGTTTGGTTTTCTGTTCTTGTGTTAGTTTGCTGCGAATGATGGTTTCCAGCTTCATTCATGTCCCTGCAAAGTACATGAACTCATCCTTTTTTATGGCTGCATAGTATTCCGTGGTGTGTATGTGCCACATTTTCTTTATCCAGTTTATCATTGATGGGCATTTGGGTTGGTTCCAAGTCTTTGCTATTGTGAACAGTGCTGCAATAAACATACGTGTGCATGTGTCTTTATAGTAGAATGATTTATAATCCTTTGTATCCCAGAGCCTTCTAAGATGCACAAACTAATACAAGTTCAGAGACATTGAAGATTCTGCCATTGTCTTTACCCCCAAGTCCCCACTGATCCAACAATCCAGTCAGCCCTCTCAATCAGTACCTTCTCTTAGCGTTCTTTTCCCTTGATCTGCTGAAAGCTTGCACCTTGGCTTATGTTCCCTCCCTCGCAAGATGTTCGGACCCACATCTAGTCTTAGCTCCTCCAATTCAGCTTCCAAACCAGAGCCCAAAAACTAAAAGAGAAAATTGCTCCCTGCTAAGGAGTACCTCATGGTCTAGAGTGTAGTCCAAGGCCTCCTTCGAGTGCAATCTCTTTCCATGGAGTTCAAGTGTCCAGATGTTAACTGTCCTTATCTCCCCAGCCTCCCATCCCACGTTCATGAAATGCTTTGGGGATTCCCCTCATCCCATCATTTCAGCCAGTTAACTCCTGCACACTCTCCACCCTTAAAATCCTTCCAGGAATCCCCAGCTAGAGCTCCTCCTCTGCTCCCAGGACTCGTGGCCTTCCCAACTTCACAGTTCTTATCACACTATTGATAATTTTCATTATCATGTCTTCCTTATTTTATCTCTTTCATATTCCCGGGACTGTGAACCTCTCGAGGGCATGGCATTCGCCTGATTCATCTCAGGCTACACAAAGTCCCGTGGTGCGTAATTGTTTAATGAACATAAAAATGAGTGATTAAATCCTTATGGGAGAAAGGATTGTGGGGGAGACTCAGGAGTCAGCAGATAGGTGAGCTGGGAATAGAATCACAGTGAGAAATTGAAAGTGGAGATGAAGGAAGTCTTGGAAGCAGCTGTTGGTTTTTGGTAAGTGTACTCAGTATAGACTAACAATGTTGATAAGAAACTGGTAGGAAGAACAGGCAAGAGTGCAGATTTCTTCATCCGGGTCCCACAATGACTATTGATGCAGGCAGAGGACACATCTTGAGAGAATATGGCAGATTTATGAGCCAAGTTTGGCTCAAGCTGTGTGTACATATTTTAGGAGGTCCCAGTGGGCAAGGAACAGCTGATCAGGGAGAGAAAGTCAGTTTCCCTTTGACTCCGTGGAAGGATCTTGGCATCTCTTGCTCTGGGAAATGTCGGGTGTCTTATAGAGGATGGTATTTTTCTGCTGAACAAACCATGTGTCCATGAACTATCCGATTTCCTTGGAAATTTTTAGCTTTTTCCCAAGCACACAAGCAGCTTCTAGCCAGGGGTGTCCAACCTTTGGCTTCCCTGTGCCACATTGGAAGAACTGTCTTGGCCACATACAAAATACACTAACACTAAAAAAAACAGGTCTGTGCATAATTTTCATGATATCTACCACCACAGATAAGAAAAAAGTTCTTGCATTCCAATGATTGGACATGGCTGCTCTAGACTCTAGCCACAGAAGATGGTGAGAGGCTCCCCCAGGATGCAGAGATGTGGGGAAATCTCATCACTCAGCTCTGAGCAAGCTTTCAGGTCACAGAAGCATTGGCATCTCTCAGGGAGTCACATGATGGTGTCAGGCCTGATGACTGTGGAGTGCAGCTCTCCCAAGACCCAGAGGGAGGTTCACTGAGTACTTGCCATGTATACTGCGTTAAAGGCTAAATCTCAAAAAGTCCTTTCTGCTCTGATGAATTTCTAAAATGGATGATTTCACCTTAGATGAAATATCAGGAAGTGTGATCTGATTCTCGATCTGAGAAAGAAGTAAAGGAAGGTTGTTTTGGTCTGGAAATATTATCTCTTAAAGCAGGGGTTCCCAACCCCTGAGCCATAGACTGGTACTGGTTCATGGCCTGTCAGGAACCAGGTTGAACAACAGGAGGTGAGCAGTGGGCAAGTGAGCAAAGCTTTATCTGTATTTACAGCTGCTCCCTATTGCTCGCATTACCACCTGAGCTCTGCTTCCTATCAGATCAGCTGCATCATTCGATTCTCATAGGAGTGCAAACCTGTAGTGAATTGTGCATGAAAGGGATCTAGGTTGCACGCTTCTTATGAGAATCTGTCACTGTCTCCCATCACCCCTAGATGGGACCATCCAGTTGCAGGAAAACAAGCTCAGGGCTCCCACTGAGTCTACATGATGGTGAGTTGTGGAATTATTTCATTATATAGTACAATGTAATAATAATTGAAATAAAGTGCACAATAAATGTAACAAGCTTGACTCATCTCCAAACCATCCCCTCCCCCTCCACCCTCTCCTGGTCCATGGAAAAAATTGTCTTCCATGAAACTGGTTCCTGGTGCCCAAAAGGTTGGGGACCGCTATCTTAAAGATTGTTTTGTATTCTTTCTTCTCCTTGACCAGAAGGGGGTTAATACAATGGAGATTCCTTTTCAGCACAAAAAGGGAAGGTTATATATGTGAGCTAAGCTTTTATTTGAGTTGAAATATCCTCTCCAAAATAGAGTCCAGTATGTCGGAAGGCTTAATGCCCCCAGGGAAACAAAATTGCATTAATATTCAAAGATGTTCCAATATTTCTTCAAGTTTCACAACTGATACTAAATTAAGCCATGAAGTGCAACCATGCTAATTGGCAAAAGGCACATGATAGAAAATAATGGTGTAAAAGTTCATCTCTTGCTCCAATTAATTACAAAAGAGGATTTTTTTAAAATGAAGGAACAAGCTCTCACATTCACCATATGGATCCTAAAGCACCTTTCTTGCAAAGTATGACACCACAACTCTGTCTTCCATAGCCCTAATGTAAAATGAAATTATTTTTTGTATATTAGCATGTCAAAACATGGAATTGCATGTCCAATGTGGTGTTTTAATGCAATTGAATACACCTTTGGGTCAATGAATAATGTATAACATAAATCTTCTAACTGAAATAAGTATCATTGGGTTAGAATTCTTGATAATCATTCTATTATAAAGACACATGCATGCATATGATCATTGCAGCATTATTCACAAGAGCAAAGATATGGAATCAACCTAATTGCCCATCAATGACAGACTACATAAAAGAATATGATACATATACACCATGGAATACTATGCAGCCATAATAAAGAACAAGATCATGTCCTTTGCAGGCACATGAATAGAACTAGAGCTCATTATCCTTAGCAAACTAACCCAAGAACAGAAAACCAAATACCACATGTTCTCAATTATAAGTGGGAGAGAACACATGGGGAGAATTATAAAT
Source organism: Piliocolobus tephrosceles (assembly GCF_002776525.5). Classification (NCBI taxonomy): domain Eukaryota; kingdom Metazoa; phylum Chordata; class Mammalia; order Primates; family Cercopithecidae; genus Piliocolobus; species Piliocolobus tephrosceles. The sequence continues at coordinate 15,119,568 of NC_045441.1, read as the reverse complement.
GGGGAGAACACATGGACACATAGAGGGGAGCAACACACACTGGGGCCTTTCAAAGGGGGGAGGGTGAGGTGAGGGAGAGGATCAGGAAAAATTACTCATAGGTACTAGACTAATACCTAAGTGATTAAATAATCTGTACAACAAACCCCCATGACACAAGTTTACCTACATAACAAACCCCTATATACCTATATAACCAACATGTACTACCGAACTTAAAATAAAAGTAAAAAGTAGGAATTCTTTATGGGATATTATCTGTCTGGTATTGGTCACTGAGCTTTCCCGTGCCTGGTATCTCTTACAGATTATGAAGAGTGCAGACTCAGCCCTTATCTCCACCAAAGTCTAACCACCAGGGAACGGATATAAGGAACTGCAAATGGGAGCAAACAATCCACTTTATTAAAGTGCCCAATAATTGCCAAAGTATAAGACAAAGTTGAAATTAAGACATGGCTTGGATAGGAGGCTACAGTAGGGGCATCCTATCACTGCCTGTATTGACTTGTATGTCCCTAAAGAAGAACCCGGGGTCTGGGTAGCTTATTTGCAATAAAATCTCAGGGATCAGTGGTGGGCAGCCAGAGAGAGTGAGGGAAGGGGAAGAAATCCACATTGGATGCATAATTGAGTCCACTGCTGTGAGTGTCTGGGGCTCTCGGAGTAGTCCACCCAAGATCAGCCTGGAAGTTACAACCATCGGCTTCCAAACCTGCTGGTTGAGTGGATTCCCACCTCCAGGCCAGTCACACTTGCTTGATGAGTGAGTTCCTACCAACATCAGGAGTGTCAGAGAAATACGAAGGGTGGAAAACAGAAGATCATTCTGGGTGCTTAAGGTAAGTTGTTGTCAGACCAAGGTAGGTAGAAGCCAACTCAGAAACTTGCCACTGCAGCTGTGGCTAAAACTGAACGGGAGGATAAGGGAATGTGAGTGGGGCCCTAGACGTGTGTAATACACTCCCCACAAGTGTGTGAGGTCCACTGCAGGGGAGCGCTGGGTTCATTCATTTAGCTGACACCAAAGATGGCAGCCCTCTCTATCAATGCAAGCCCCAGCAGCACACAGACCATCAGCTCAAATACTCAACTCTCCTTAAGAGGCAACCTCAGGTCCCAATCCAAGGCACAGATGCATGAAACTGCAGTGAGCTGCAGCGTCTCTTACTGATGAGGCACAAGTGGGCAAAAGAAGGATTGAAAATCTTTCCCACTTCTGAGCCAAAATCATACTGGATGCGTTGGGATAATTCTTGCTCATGCAAACTTTTCTAATCTTAGTAGCTTAATACAATAACTGTCTTTCTCAAATTGTAGGCACCAAGCTTGGCTTCCCCATAGCAGTTCAGAAACCCAAATATCTCCCATGTTCGGGTTCTGCTATCGTCAAGATGTTAGTCAGCATTAAGAAGGAAAAGGCAGGCAGGATTCCACATGCGAAGATTCTATGGGACAGAAATGGAAGTGGTTCCTGGTACTTCTGCCCACTTGCCATCAGCTGAATTCAGTAATTTGGCCACAGTTAACTCCAAGAAAGGCTTGGAAGCAGGCTCAAGTTGTGTGTCTAGGAAGAAGATGAAACGTGTTTAATGAACAGCTAGACAATCTCTGCCATACATTCCTTCTTTTCATAAGACATAGCCCCAAAAAGTAATCAGCTTTCACCAATAAGGTTGATCTGGTTTGGCTGTGTCCCCACCCAAATCTCATCTTGGGTTGTGGCTCCCATAATTCCCATTTGTTGTGGGAGGGACCCGGTGGGAGATATGGGGGCGGTTTCCCTTATACTGTTCTCGTGGTAGTGAATAAGTCTCATGAGATCTGATGGTTTTGTAGGAGAAAACCCCTTTCACTTGGCTCTCATTCTTTCTTTGCCTGCAGCCATGTAAGACGTGCCTTGGTTCTTCCCTCACCTTCTGCCATGATCATGAGGTCTCCCCAGCCACGTGAAATTGTGAGTCCATTAAATCTCTTTTTATTTATAAATTACCCAGTCTCTGGTATGTCTTTATCAGAAGCTTGAAGACGGACTAATACAAAGGTGTACCAACACTCCACCCTTGAAAAAGGGTAGGTGCAAAGGAAGGCAAGAGAAGTGCAAAGTGTTCACTCCAAAATTGGAGAAGCAAATTGCAGTTTGTTTTAAAACAGACAGAAAAAAGCCAAGTCCCAAACCGTGCAGTTACCACAGTCCTCCATTCCATCTTCCCAGTTTCTCATAAGGATGCTTTTATACCCCAGTGTTATAGATGCGGAAACTGACGCTAGGAGACCAAGTGGTTTGCTGAAGTTAATATTGTTGATGGGAACCACGGGATTTAAACTCACGTCTTTTGGATCCCTCAATGTGGAAAAAGAGGACCAGGAGCTATGTCTTTGGCTTTTATCATTTACATTCAGAAAAAAATTACCAGAGATGGAATCATTCTGCTTTTGTTTCTAGGCCATAAAATCCTAGCCAGAAAGCCTAAATTAAGAAACAGAACATGAGATGTATTAATCTGCCAGGACTGTCACAACAAAAGACCAGAGACAGAGTGGCTTAAACAACAGAAATTTATCGTCTCATAAATGCATTAAGAGCAGGGTTGGTCTTTTCTGAGGTTGGTGAAAGTAAGTATGTTCCATGCCCTTCTCCTAGCTCCTGGGGGCTTGCTGGTGATCTGGCTTCATTGGCTGGTAGATGCAGGACCCTGATCTCCTTCATGTTCATCCGGTGTTCCCCCTGCATCTGTATCAGTCTCTGTGTCCGCATTTCTTTGCTTTTTTATAAGCACACCAATCATAGTGGATTGCAACCACCCTAATGCCCTCATTTTAACCCAATTACCTCTATAAAGACCCTGTCTCCAAATCAGGTCACATTCTGTAGCACTGAGGGTTAGTACTCCAATATGTCCATTTTTGGGGGAAGAAGATACAATTCAGCCCCTGTAACACAAGGTGGGGGTTGGAATTCTCTGTCTCATTCAGAGAGTCATCAATACATTCTAATGGCAAAATAAAGGAGTTGGTATTCACCTTGGAGATCCAGGTCTCAAAACCTAAAACAACACATCAGGGTGACCCAGTGCATCCCTTGGATTTCAGGGAATTGGAATCAACTTGTATCTTCCTGATTCAGAGAGATCTCAAAGGCAGGATTTCCCCAGGTTCCCAGTAAAATGGGACATTGTTGGTTTGCTATCCACATTCCAGACTTAGGGTGAAAGTCCCCTTGGTAGGGAGCTGCCATCACTTCTGAAATAAAATATAGAGGTCAAGTCCTATTTCCAAAGAAAATGTTACGTTCCCCTTTCTATTTTTTTTTCTGGGTTACATTTTAGACAAAATGTGCTCTGCAATTAGATAGCTGTAGCTGTATCTTATTTCCTTTACCATTAATCTTTTATAAACTGTGAAATTAACAAGCCTCTCCATGACCAACCTGTAAAACCTGCCATCTCTCACTGCCATTGACTGAAGGTCTTTGCTTGGAGACATTCTACCGACAGCACTTGAGCAATTTTGATGAATGTGTCTCTCCTTCTCATTACAAGAAATGCTAATCTTCTGACATCTCTGTCTATGTACATTCATTAAAGGACTCCAAGCTCTCCACACTCTGGTGCAGGTGAAATTCAGCACTGTATTTGCTGACTTTACAATGGTCTGCTCACCCAGAGTTATCTGATGATGCGGTATTAAAGAATTAGGTCAAATAATCTGGATAAACCTTTAGGATTAAGATTTCTGTGCTTGTCTCACTGACCAATATTTTGAAAACCTAGTTAAACTCAAGCAAACACAGTATACTCATTGTTCATTCCTTCCATAAATTGAAGTGTGCGCTGACTAAGGGTGAGGAACTCGTCCAGGCACTGGGGAAGTAGAGCTCTGTCCTTCCTGGAACTTGCAGTAGAGGGGAAAGGATGAAAGAAAAAAAAACACAATGATGACAATACATTGGGGTAAGTGGCATAGGAGACAGAGGATGGGGCTGACGAGCTCCCCCTGCAGTCAGGATGGATTTCACAAACAAGGTTAGATTTGAGCTCATTTTGAACGATGGGAGAGTTTGTTGGGTGCAGCGTGCTGTGGATACAGGAGGGCCTTCCAGGAAGAAGAAATAATATATGCCAAAGATAAGAACATGGCATGTTTAGCAAAAAATATTTATCTCCCCAACAAAGAATATGCACAGCAGAAGACGTGCTGCAGAGGCCATCAGGGGCCAATTCCTGCTGGGCTTGAATACCATGCTACAGAGTTGGTTTTGACCTACAAGGCCAGTAGGTTCAACCCATGTTCCAGGAGAAGAAAGTCCCTTCAACCGCTTCAGAGAGCATGGGGTGGTAGGGAGAACAGCAAATGGAGAGTCAAGACCTTCACCCCTATTTTAGTCAAGGCAACTTGGCTCAAATGACGACCGTGGTTGTGGCTCTGGGGATGGGAAAGAAAGCATAGATTCAAGAAGCATTTCAAAAACGGATGTATTAGTCAAAGTTCTCTATAGAAACAGAACCCAAAGGAGATAGGTATGGATAAATAGCTATAGATATAAAGAGATTTACAGTAAGGAATCAACTCACTTGATTACAGAGGCTGAGAAGTACCAAGATCTGCAGTCAGCAAGCTGGAAAAGAAAGAGATCTGATGGTGTGAGTGCCAGTCCAAAACGTGGCAAGCTCAAGACCCCAGAAGAACTGAGGTTTCCATTTAAGAGCAAGAAAAGACTGATGTCCTAACTCAAGCAGTCAGGCAGAAGGAGTTTCCTCTTATTCAGGGGAGGGTCAGCCTTTTTATCCTATTCAGACCTTCAACTGATTGAATGACGACTACCCAATTCAAATGTTAATCTCATCCAGAAATACTCTCACAGACACACCTAGAATAATGTTTGAGGGAATACCGGGAACTCCGTGACCCAGTCAAGATGGTGCATAAAATTAACCATTGCAGTGAAATTATCAAAACCTGGAATCACCAGGGTGGCTATGGGGAGTGAGGGAATGGGAAACGCGGAGGTTGAGTCTAAGTTTTGCAGACTGGGCAGCCATGTGTGTGGAGATGCCTTAGGTAAGATGAGTATCATTGACAGTCTTTAACAAACAATTGCCTATTTCTGGCAAAGTCCTGCTTGGCATCTGGTAGCTAATTGTAAACTTTCTGGTCCAGATGAAAGCTGGGTGGAAGCCTGAACCTTGTCTTTACTCTTTGCATAGTATTTCCAGATAAGATCTTTACAGCAGTGTCACATTCAAGATTCACAAATGCCAAATTACCCGTGATCATTTCAGAAGCATATTCTAAGCCCGGCCAGGAGATGTTTTTCACTGTCTTCTGCAGAAGGCCTGGGCCGCCATGCTGTACACAAAGAGCGGAAATTGTGTGCAGCACAAGTGTGTAGGGCAAGAATTACCAGTCAACACACCCTGTAGCAACAGAGAAGGGCCTGATGTTCAAACGGAGCCAGAAGCATGAAATAGCCCTCCATCCTTTCCCTATGGCTGATGAGATCAGAAGTGGCAGTCCACCAATGGTCACCAATTTAAATATCCTGCAACAGGGCCTAACAGAGAAAGAGGAGGTGAGGAAGTAAGATGCTCACCCTTGGGAACATGGAGAGCCTAAACCGATAAGTACTTGGAGGAAATGCAAAATGATGGAATGAAGCAGAAACAGAACCCTAGCAGACCAAACATCATATGCAACAAAAGTCTTGGGGAGCAGGAACTGTGAGTTGACATAATTTGCAACAACAAAAAGGATCAGAAAGATGAAAGCTGTAGACACCTCCCACTCTGTTCTGGAACCAGGTCTGGCTCTCATAAGTCTTAACAGTATCTCCTCCATGGATCTACTTTGAAGAAAATTCAATGAGTGTCTTTCTTGTTGCAAACAAAGAAACCAGCCTGGCTCTACCTACCAAGGAGACCAGAAACCTGTTGCTTTATAAACCTCCAACCTTGTCTAATGACTGATGATGACAGATACTCAGACATCTCTGAGCCCAAATAAGGACCGGACTCACCACACACCCCCATAGAGGATTCTAAGAATTCTATACAGCCCATTCTCCATCTTAGGCTGAAAATGAGCCCTCTCTCTTCCTGCTGAAGGGACCAAGAATTCATTCCCTTTTCCTTCCTTCCTCCCTCCCTCTCTCTCTCTCTTTTTTTTCTTTCTTTCTTTTTGTTTTTTTGATGGAGTCTTTCTCTGTCGCCAGGCTGGAGTGCAGTCATGCAATCTCAGCTCACTGCAACCTCTGCCTCCTGGGTTCAAGTGATTATCCTGCCTCAGCCTCCCAAGTAGCTCGGATTACAAGCGTGCACCGCCAGGCCCAGCAAATGTTTGTATTTTTAGTAGAGACAGGGTTTCACCGTGTTGGCCAGGGTGGTCTCAATCTCCTGACTTCGTAATCCACCTGCCTCAGCCTCCCGAAGTGCTGGGATTACAGGTGTGAGCCACCGCACATGGCCCCTTTCTTCTTGATTCTGGTTCTAGCCTCCTATCTTCTTCCATCACTGTCTCCTCCATGGGGCTTCATCCTTCCCAGGTCTGTTTATGGAGGGGGACACAGTTTGCCCAGCTCCCCCAAGACAAGCACACTGACCCATGTTCTGTTACAGTGCCTTTTTCCACAGGGCAGCTCTCAGGAGGTGGGAACAACAACCATGTGGAATTTACAACCTTTTCTGGTCCACAGAAGTCTTTTAGTTCCTGGTTTCGGTGCACATTCTTCCTATTCTAAGCTGTCCTCAGACCCTTCTGGGTGCTTAGAGCTCCTCTTGCACTCCAGCGTGAAACCTAACAAGCCTCCCAGCTCTTCAGATCCCTGTCACTCTCTAGACCACTCAACAACTCCATGCCCTATTCTCCTTCATCGAGGTTTCTTATTCCAGTGCAGAGCAGGGAGACAGGCAAGATGGAACAATATGGATAAACTGGTGGGGACCACATGGATAAACTGATGGGAACCACATGGACAAACTGGTGGGGACCACATGGATAAACTGGTGGGAAACATATGAATAAACTTGTGGGAACCACATGGATAAACTGGTGGGAACCATATGGATAAACTGGTGGCCATTGGAAGGTCCTATTCCCAAGTAGGTCATTTGCCCCTCAGTGATCCTCTCTCCCATATCTGAGTCTCTACCTCACACAGGAGTCTCCCCTTGGGTTACATCCTCTTTTTGCCCATGCCTGAATATTTCCTTGGTTTGGAATGACTAGAACCAAAGCACAACCAACAGCTCCTTACCTCCCAGTTCCACATCATTGACTTAGGATGAAATCTGACATTCTCCGTGCACCCTGCTGGGATTTCTTTCTTTTGCCTCAGGGTGAATTCGTTCAACAAGGAATCACACTTTAAGATGTGCTGATCGCTCTCCCCAGCCTTCTAATTCTGGAGTGTGGATGTGCAGGATCAGGATCCTGAGAGAGAGGAGCTTTCTCCTGGAATCCAAGAGCTGCTATAGCAAAAAAGTATCCACTGGAATGTTGGAAGGATTGCCAGCTGCCTCCTTTAAAGCCTCCTTAAAGCACAGTACAATGCAAAGAAAACCATGCTGAGAGTCAACACTTCTTCAGCCATCTACTTACTCAACACATATGTGTTAGGTGTCAACCAGGTAGCACTGCCCTGGGTGTTAAGAATACATTAGTGGCCAGGCACGGGGGCTCACGCCTGTAATCCCAGCACTTTGGGAAGCTGAGGCAGGCAGATCACTTGAGGTCAGGAGTTTGGGACCAGCCTGGCCGGTATGGCGAAATCCCATCTCTATCAAAAATACAAAAATTAGCCAGGTGTGGTGGTGGGCACCTGTAATCCCAGCTACTTGGGAGGCGGAGGTTGCAGTGAGCCAAGATCATACCATTGCACTCCAGCCTGGGCAGCAGAGCGAGACTCCATCTCAAAAAAAGACCAAAAAGAATACATTAGTGAACTAAACAATCAACACCCTTCCTGCCTCTCCAGAAGAGACACGAAAGCTCCTTTATGCCCTTGAGCTGGGTGACTTTGGGCAATTTGCTTGATCCGTGTGAGCCTTACCCTTCTTCTGGTATCTAAGGATAATGTGTGAAACTTCTAGAGTGTTAAAACTGAGTCGCCCATATGACCACCTGCAGAACAGTGCCTGGAACAGCCTAGGCATTCACCAACCATTAGCTGGCACACAGAGATTTCCCATCTTGACCTGGAATCCCTGGGAACACCTTCCCGTTGTAGGGAACCACCGTAGGGCACCATCAGATGCAAACTGGGGGTCTGTGATCCAGTCTGGAAATATTCAAAGGATAAAAATTCACGGATGATGGCGAGAAAGCAAATATAAACCTCTTAATGTGGTTCTCTGCTTAATTTATTTCCAACTTTGTCTTAAGTGATGTTTCTCTATGAAACATAGATAGCTATGAAATGGAAAATAGCTAACAAGAGTTAAAATTCCCCGGGAAGGCTCCGGATTTATCTACCAGCTCCCGCGGGTGTTCCGAAGCAGGACGGTGGTGTGCTACTGCCCCCCTGTGCAGCCAGCAGGGCTAGCAAGGATCTGGAAACCCAGCCAACCCCAGGATTTTTATCTTATTTTTAAATTTTTTTTAGCAAGAACACTTAAGAAGGAGAAAATGGACTCTCAAAAATCCTCTTTATCCAAGATCAAATAGAATAAAACCCAATTAAGTCCGCGCAGCTGTCGGCTGTTTAACCAACTCAAACCGCATATCCTTCCCCTCTCTCCCCCCGGGCTCTTTCTCTCCCTGATGTGTATTGGACACCCGGCTCCATTTACAGGAAATGGATCCATTAACCCCAGAACTAGAAAAAAAAAAAACCCCCTAATAGCATGCAGGGCTCACACATGCCCCCAAATGACGATCTTTGCTGCCAGGTGTCCTGAGGCCTCCAGGATTCTCAGGACTGTAGCAAAAAGACTCATAGGCTCTGCCCAGAACAGTCTCTGGGCACAGTTGTTCTGCTGGCCTGAGTTCTGTTCTTTGCTCACAAGGCCCCTCTCAACCCCTCTGCCTCAAGCTGGCTTCATGAATCTTTGAGCTGTTTAGGTCAAGAAATAGTCACTGAACTAGGTCTCATAACCCTGCTAGAAGCCCAAAACTTAAGAATCATATAATCTAGAGGGAGAAACTATCCAATGGGTAAACTTCCGTGGTATGGTGAGAACTGGATCAAAGGAAGCACCCAGGCTGCAGGACAGGGAAGAGGGGGCCAATGCCAATGAGAAGTTGGGAAATCTCTTCTGGAAGAATGGCACCTGAGCTGAACCTTGAAAGAGGAATCCGGACAGGTGCGGTGGCTCACACCTATAATCCCAGCACTTGGGGAGACCAAGGTGGGCAGACCACTTGAGGTCAGGAGTTCAAGACCAGCCTGAGTAACATGGTGAAATCCCGTCTCTACTAAAAATATAAAAAATTAGCCAGGCGTGGTGGTGGGCGCCTGTAGTCCCAGCTACTCGGGAAGCTAAGGCAGGAGAATGGCATGAACTCGGGAGGCGGAGCTTGCAGTGAGCAGAGATCATGCCACTGCACTCCAGCCTGGTCGACAGAGTGAGACTCCGTTTCAAAAAAAAAAAAATTAGCCGGGCATGGTGGCACACACCTGTAATCCCAGCTACTAGGGGGGCTGAGGCAGGAGAATCACTTGAACCCGGGAGGTGGAGGTTGCAGTGATCTGAGATCGCATCGAACCACTGCACTCCAACTTGGGCAACAGAGTGAGACTCCATCCATTATTGAGCAAAGAAGCAGGTAACCGAGTCACAGGCAGGACTTACACACTACGGCAGAGTGGAGAGGCGTGAAATTGCAAGCACTTGGGGAAATGGAATATAGTTCAACACGACCTGAACACAGGGCATGAGAAAAAGGGTTTCAGCAAGTGAGAGTGTTACAGAGATGATCAGGGCTTGGCTGTGGAGCTCACTGCATGCCAGACTGAAGATGGGGTCTAAAAGGATGGACTGCAGAGAATTGCAGAGGAGATCAGGAAGGTCTCACTTTCACTGAGGCAACAAGGGCCAGATGAGTCGGAGGAAGGAACCAGGAAGCAGAGAACCCAGGAGAAAGCTGTGACAGCAGTCTGGGCAAAAGAGACCAACTTTGAATTAAAGTCCAGAAGAAATGATTGTAGAATTATTGCAATGAAAATCATCAGGCGTGGCTGGGCTGAGTGACTCACTCCTGTAATCCCAGCAATTTGGGAGGCCCAAGTAGGCAGGTCACCTGAGGTCAGGAGTTTGAGACCAGCCTGGCCAACATGGTGAAACCCCATTTCTACTAAAAATACAAAAATTAGCCAGGCATGGTGGCGGGCACCTGTAAATCCCAGCTACTCGGAAGGTGGAGGCACAAGAATTGCTTGGGTCCAAGAGATGGAGGTTGCAGTGAGCTGACATTGCACCACTGCACTCCAGCCTGGGCAACAGAGTGAGAATCTGAAGCAAAGGAAGGAAGGAAGGAAGGAAGGAAAGAAAGAAGGAAGGCAGGCAAGGAGGGAGGAAGGGAGGTAGGAAGGGAGGGAAGGAGGGAAGGAGAGAGGGAGAAAGGAAGAAAGGAAGGAAGAAAGAAGGAAGGAAGGAAAGGAGGGAGGGAGGAAGGGAGGGAAGGAGGGAAGGAGGTAGGGAGAAAGGAAGAAAGAAGGAAGGAAGAAAGAAAGGAAGAAAAGGAAAGGAAAGGAAGGAAGGAGGGAAGGAGGGAGGGAGGAAGGAAATCATCAGGCCTTAGGGACTGTGTAGCCGACACCACACTCATCCCCAATATCCCCAGATTGGGACAAGAGAATACCTACCAACTGTTGTGTGCTCTGGGAATTGTCTGGTTCCCGGTTGACACAAAAAATAGTCCTGTTGCTGCCCTGTTCAATTCCTCACCTGCAAGAGCAGATCACATGCCTTCTGTCTCTCCTCTGTCCACCTCTGCATGTCCCTGTGATGGCTTTCATTCATGCCAGAGATAGAAAAGTGGCAAGCCCTATGTGGTGAGGATTTCACCCTCTTAAGAGTTGCTGGACAGAGCAAAGGTGAGAAGTGGGACTCCAAGAACCATGAGGCCTTCCAGCATGAGAGCAGCCAGCTTAACCTGGGCATGGACTTGAAACCTCCCTGTTTCTTGGATGACTGCTCTATAGAACACCCAAACTTCCTACTCAGAGTTCCTGGGTTTTATGAGCCATCTGTTGTATGGAGTATGCAATGGTACTTTCTCTGGGGAGACGAGAGAAGAAAGTAGATAGAGTTTAATCTTGATACTAGTTGCACAATCTGGACAAGCTGCTTAGGTCCTTGGGGTTTCAGTCCTTCCCTCTGCCAATTGAGATGGCCTCCTCATGGGGCAACTGAGAAGAAAGAATGACGTCATATGAGTGAAAGTGCTTCCAAAGGGCAAACAATTGAACAGGTGGTTGCAATTGGTTCCATTAAATTGGAGACTTCTGGACACCAAGACTGGGTAGCACTGGCCCTTCCCCTACTCCTGAGTATAAAGGACTGCATGGTATAAGTCCCCTCCAGGAGGAATGCCTCTGCATTGGGAACCCACAGTTTGGGTGTTACAGCTGATCTCTGGTATACTTTAACCAAGATATAATCATTGAGAACACCCAAGTTCCTTCCATGCATTCCCTAACAACAGAGTTTGTGCAACGGAGAAAATGGTAGCTTTGAGATGTGAAAGTGCATATAGGCACCGAAGAATGTTATCCACTGGGTGCCAATAACCAATAAAAATGAAGTGATTTGTTTTCTCGTAACTTGAAAAATCCCACTAAGTGTGGGCCAGGTGCAGTGGCTCATGCCTGTAATCCCAGCACTTTGGGAGGCCCAGGCGGGTGGATCACCTGAGGCCAGGAGTTCAAGACCAGCGTGCCCAACATGGTGAAATCTCCTCTCTACTAAAAATACTAAAAATTAGCCGGGCATGGTGGCAGGTGCACCTGTAATGCCAGCTACTCTAGAGGCTGAGGCAGGAGAATCACTTGCACCCCAGAGGCAGAGGTTCCAGTGAGTGGAGATAATGCCATTGCACTCCAGCCTGGGCAACAGAGCTAGACTGTCTCAAAAAAAAAAAAAAAAAAAAAAAAAACCCACTAAGTGGTTAAAAATTCGATTATTTACCAATTACTCTTGACAATGTGGAGGGATCTCATAAATATAATGTTGAGCGAAAGAAGATAAATACAAGACTACATACTGTATAGTTTTATTAATGGAAAGTAAGCAATGCTGTTAAAAATCAGGATAGTGGTTACCCTGGAAATAAGGGTAAGAACTGGAAGATGGGGTGAAAGGGGACCTCTTGACCTTGGTGCTGATTAAGTAGGTATGTTCCATGGTGAAAATACATAGAGTTATACACTTATGTGTGCTTTCTGTGTATTATACTTCAATAAAGGGTGTGTGTGTGTGGGGGGGGTGCACTACATTCTTGCCTACTATATAAAAAAAAAGTATTTGCCCACGATTGCTGTTGTAAGTCAACATCAGCACCAAGGGTCTTCAAATGATAGGGCTGACATTTTTATCTATCATTTTGTATCTACTGGTATCTCTTTGCCCAACTACTGACAGAGCACAACTTTGTGTAATTTCTTTTAGATTTCAGAATGAGTCAAAGATAACAGAAAAAGGCATATAAATGTCAATCCTTTCTAAGCAAGCAAGGGTTCATCTGAGCAGTCCCAAATGCTGTTTAGGCCGCATCCAACACATATGCAACCTTGGGACTGGTGATGGATTCCAAGGTTGTGGTTGTTTGTTTGTTTGTTTGCTTGTTTGTTTTTGAGACAGAGTCTCACTCTGTCACCTAAGCTGGTGATTGTACAGTGGCACAATCTCGGCTCACTGCAAACTCTGCCTGCCAGGTTTAAGCGATACTCCTGCCTCAGCCTCCTGAGTAGCTGGGATTATGGGTTCCCACCACCACGCCTGGCTAATTTTTGTATTTTTTTTAGTAGAGACGGGGTTTTGCCATGATGACCAGGCTGGTCTGGAACTCCTGACCTCAGGTGATCTGCCCACCTCAGCAGGCTCACAGATGGTTTAAAGGGTGAAGAAAGCAGGGTTTTATTGGGTGAAAAGGGAAAAAAGGGGGGAAACAGGGATCCCCTACAAGGCCAGAGTCCCCTCCTAGAGCACTTCCCACATGCAGCTTGAATCCCAGGTTCCACACAAGAAAAGGAGGGGCCAGGCTCCTTCCCACTGCAAAGGGCAGAACTTCCTGAGGCTCCACCTCAGTGGGCAGGCTGTTTGGAATTTCTCCAGAAACCCCCTCCCACCTGACTGTTCAGTGGGATTACAGGCGTGAGCCACTATGCCCCCTCCCTGCTGGCCACCTCGCCCGGCCTGATTCCAAGGTTCTTAGTGGATGTTGCCACGGGCCTCTCTTCTGTGTCAAATCTCCTTTTAATATAAATATTAAAATATTCAAATAAATTACCGTAATGAGTGTTTCCAAAACATGTTCTTAAAGTCCCGCTCATGACCAAGGGCTGAGTAAGCCCCGTGGCAAGGCTACCCCATGGCAGGCCTGGGAAGGAAGAACAGGCAAAAGGAACTAGACTGAGATGAGAGAAGGGTTGGCCTTAGATAGACTGGAGCATCCTGGCTGGAGGGAAGAGAGGAATCATGAGTTAAGGAGAGTTCAAAGTCTTGGCCACCAAGTTGGCACTAAGTATAAAGCAAAATATACTACTTGGGGAAAGAGCAACACCAAAAATGAGTCAATCTGCAGAACGTAAGTCAGGCTGGGTGCAGTGGCTCCCGCCTGTAATCCCAGCACTTTGGGAGGCCGAGGCAGGAGGATCACCTGAGGTCAGGAGTTCGAGATCAGCCTGGCCAACATGGTGAAACCCTGTCTCTACTAAAAATATAAAAATTAGCTGGGTGTAGTGGCTCATGCATGTAATCCCAGCTACTCAGGAGGAAGAGGCAGGAGAATTGCTTGAACCCAGGAGGTGGAGGTTGCAGTGAGCCGAGATCACACCACTGCACTCCAGCCTAGGTGACAGAGTAAGACTGCATTTCTAAAAAAAAAAAAAATCATAAGTCAGGAGGAGAATAGAAGAGAGAGCGGAAAGAACAGCTCAGGACTGGGACTCTACAAATAAGAGTAGGAGGATTTCTCTTTTAAGTAAAATAATAAAAACAAATAAGACAGACCATGGAGAGACCATGTTGTCTAGATTACCAATGCAACTCTGAAAATAAATATCACTTCACTAGCCTGGGCAACATAGCAAGATCCCATCTCCATTTTAAAAACTTGTTTTTCATTAGCCAGGCATGGTGGTGTGCACTTGTAGTCCCAGGTACCCAGGAGGCTGAGGTAGAAGGATCACTTGAGCCCCAGAGTTTGAGGCTGCAGTGAGCTATGATTGCACCACTGCACACCAGCCTGCGTGACAGAGTGAGACCTTGTCTTTAAAATAAATAAATAAAAGTTAAAAATCATAAAAATAAATAACACAAAAACAAACATCCCCAGCAAAATTTTCCCTCAAGGTTTTCACTCTCTTTCTCTGAAATACATCAATCCTCCAGTAATTATGGGTCACCAAAGATGGAGTCTAGCTTGGTGGGATATGGAAGAATGGAACTCTGTCCTCAGTGAGCTTACAATGAGAGAAGAACATTCTGAGAAGTACTGCAGTCGGCAAAGCCTGAGTCTTGTCGTCTCGCCTTCCTCCCATACAGCATGAGCTTCACCACTCGCTCCACCTTCTCTACCAACTACCGGTCCCTGGGCTCTGTCCAGGCGCCCAGCTACGGCGCCCGGCCGGTCAGCAACGCGGCCAGTGTCTATGCAGGCGCCGGGGGCTCTGGTTCCCGGATCTCCGTGTCCCGCTCCACCAGCTTCCGGGGCGGCATGGGGTCCGGGGGCCTGGCCTCAGGGATGGCCGGGGGTCTGGCAGGAATGGGAGGCATCCAGAACGAGAAGGAGACCATGCAAAGCCTGAACGACCGCCTGGCCTCTTACCCGGACAGAGTGAGGAGCCTGGAGACAGAGAACCGGAGGCTGGAGAGCAAAATCCGGGAGCACTTGGAGAAGAAGGGACCCCAGGTCAGAGACTGGAGCCATTACTTCAAGATCATCGAGGACCTGAGGGCTCAGATCTTCGCAAATACTGTGGACAATGCCCGCATCGTTCTGCAGATTGACAATGCCCGTCTTGCTGCTGATGACTTTAGAGTCAAGTATGAGACAGAGCTGGCCATGCGCCAGTCTGTGGAGAATGACATCCATGGGCTCCGCAAGGTCATTGATGACACCAATGTCACTCGACTGCAGCTGGAGACAGAGATCGAGGCTCTCAAGGAGGGGCTGCTCTTCATGAAGAAGAACCACGAAGAGGAAGTAAAAGGCCTACAAGCCCGGATTGCCAGCTCTGGGTTGACCGTGGAGGTAGATGCCCCCAAATCTCAGGACCTCGCCAAGATCATGGCAGACATCCGGGCCCAATATGACGAGCTGGCTCGGAAGAACCGAGAGGAGTTAGACAAGTACTGGTCTCAGCAGATTGAGGAGAGCACCACAGTGGTCACCACACAGTCCGCCGAGGTTGGAGCTGCTGAGACAACGCTCACAGAGCTGAGAGGTACAGTCCAGTCCTTGGAGATCGACCTGGACTCCATGAGAAATCTGAAGGCCAGCTTGGAGAACAGCCTGAGGGAGGTGGAGGCCCGCTACGCCCTACAGATGGAGCAGCTCAATGGGATCCTGCTGCACCTGGAGTCAGAGCTGGCACAGACCCGGGCAGAGGGACAGCGACAGGCCCAGGAGTATGAGGCCCTGCTAAACATCAAGGTCAAGCTGGAAGCTGAGATTGCCACCTACCGCCGCCTGCTGGAAGATGGCAAGGAATTCAATCTTGGTGATGCCTTGGACAGCAGCAACTCCATGCAAACCATCCAAAAGACCACCACCCGCCGGATAGTGGATGGCAAAGTGGTGTCTGAGACCAACGACACCAAAGTTCTGAGGCATTAAGCCAGCAGAAGCAGGGTACCCTTTGGGGAGCAGGAGGCCAATATAAAGTTCAGAGTTCAAAAAAAAAAAAAAAGAAGAAGAAGAGAAGTACTGCAAACTCCGCGGAAGACAGGTGGAGGGTGCTTATGGGGTTATTGGGGTTAGAAGCAGCTTCAAACAGTCTGGGGAACTTGAACTAGACCATGAACTGGGGGTCTATAGGGATCCCATCCAAATAGACCCAACGCAAGCCAGAGAACATGAATATGAGCTGCAACTAGGCTCTTATCCTTAACTCTATAATATAGGCCTTCACAAAACACTTGAATAGAATCGTAAGGTCAATGCACAATTTTTGGAAGATGAAATGTTTTCAGTGATTTATGCAAGGGCAGTATCTAAAATAAAATTTACTACAAAGGCTGGAATCTGGGAGAATAATCAGAATATCATCCACCAAACAGAACACACACTGGTCCAGTCATAATGGATGCCAGTACAAGTACATCAGCCATACAAATATATATGAGAAAAGTGTAATGACATAATTCTGGGACATCCAAGATGGAGGGTATTGTACAGATCTTTCTCTAAATCACCCTTTGGAGGGCTCTCATTTTCCCAGGGTTTTATCCACCCCATGCATTATGTCTACCCAGAAGTTCAGCTCACCATATTTTCTTTTGTTGCAACGGAAGGATTTTTGTGTTTTGCCCATGGGCAATGAGTTAATACTATTAGTAAACATAATTACACACAAGCGTTTTGTTCTGAAATCTATTTATTGATAGCAAGCTGATCTAAGTCTCCTTCCAAGGATAAATTAGGATGCCAGACACTGAAACTTATAATATCTCTATTGAATGGGAAAGCCGTGCCAGGGTTTTGTGATTGAGATGTATGGTTCTGTTGGAGACGATCCCCAGTCAGAGAGTCTCCAGGGTTTCTGTGCTGGACTTTGGGGTTGAAATTCTAGGGTCTCATTAAGAAATGACGATAGCAAAAGCATCTAATATTAAGCTGGCTGGGAAACTGGAACATGAATTTTGGACCTGGAAAGATGTCACTATCCCAGGGTGCCAGTGAGGACTTGGATCCGGGGGGTAGGTGCAGCTGAGAACACTTCCCAAATGCTCATCACAGATCAATGTGAATCTAGCCCTGCCTTCAGCTTTTGAAAGCTAAAAGCACATGGAATGGGATGCCAGGCCACAAACCCAGGAAACCTAACATCTTAGGGCAGACGCCTACAATAACGCCCAGAGAGCAGATGTTGAGTGATGGCTTCTTGCTGTGGAAGAGCAAGACCCCATCCTCCTCATTCTTATCTTTTTTATCTGACAGTGGCCAAGTCTCCTAGTTGCCCTGACCCCACTCCAGATTAATGCATTAATCCAAGCCCCCTGCCACCCATTCAGAGAGGACTAAGTCTTGATTCTCATTATCCACTGGATGTACTACAGTATGGAAGTGCTGAAGACAGCCAAGATGGTCTTAAAGCACACTCCAAATGTGCTTGCAGTGTGATCACAGAAAGAGGATGTGGACTGTGGAGGGCTGAGATTATTAAGGAGAAAGCATTTTTATTTTTATTTATTTATTTGAGACAGGGTCTCACTCTGTCTCCCAGGCTGGAGTACGGTGGTATGATCATGGCTCACTACAACCTGGAACCTCGTGGGCTCAAGCAATTCTCCCACCTCAGCCTCCCAAAGCACTGGGACTACAGGCACGAGCCACCATGGCCACCCTAAGAAAGCTCTTTTTTTTTTTTTTTTTTTTTGAGACAGAGTCTTGCTTCATCTTTCATGCTGAAGTACACAGTCTCGACTCACTACAACCTCTGCCTCCCGGGTTCAAGCGATTCTCCTGCCTCAGCCTCCTGAGTAGCTGGGATCACAGGCACATGCCACCATGCCCGGCTAATTTATTTTTATTTTTCATAGGAGCAGGGTTTCATTGTGTTGGTCAGGCTGGTCTCGAACTCCTGACCTTATGATCTGCCTGCTTCAGCCTCCCAAAGTGCTGGGATTACAGACGTGAGCCACCCCGCCCAGCCAAGAAAGTATTTTTAACCTAGTGAATTGGTTAAGTGGAGTTCCCTTGAATGTGGCCAAAAAATAATATCCACATCGTACAGAAACAAATACACAAAAGTCAGTGAGGCTGCCTTGAATTCAAAAGTAAGGTAATTGGAGAGTCCCATCCTCTGTCAAATTGCCTAGAAATGGGATGCTGATGGGTGACTGATTTGGCACCTATCCACAGAAAAGCACTCTAGGAAAGGGTTCAGCCTGAATGAAGGCAGTTGACTTCAGAAATAATGCCATGTTCAGAAATGGTTAGACACATTGTGAGAGATAAGAGGAATAAGGTCAGGTGTGATGGAGATGAAGCAAGGAAAGGAAGTTAAGGGTCAGACCATCTCCTGGAGAAAATAAAAAGAGATAAGGAAGAGGGCCGAAAGAGTAGCTCTGATACTGGCTTGGAGGTGGTCTCTTGCAGATGGCCTCTTGCAGGCAAGGAGGGGCAGGCTACCGCCATATACCTACCCAGCGTGGAAGTCAGAAAAGCTACTCCAAACTGAAATACAAATAATGTCTCTGAATCCAAATGTACCAGAACAGTTCGGGTCTCTGTGCAAGCTGTCCATCACATCTGGATGTAAGCATGTTTACAGCAGGATGTAAACTGATGTTCAATTACCCACGGAACTTCATCATTAAAACAGAACTTTAAAATATGTGTGCAGATTTTAAAAAAGAATAGCTTGCGCTCACGAAACCAATTTTTAAAAGTCTGAAACGGGGCTTTGCCAGGTTTTCAAAGCCATCTGTTTTCAAAGCCTACCTTCTTCCTTGTTTACCGCAGTCTGTCTGCTGTTTTAACAACCTCCAGTGGGATTTCACACGCCTCATTATGCAAAATCACTGCTTATGTATTCATTCTGCCACTTGCCTAACTAATCTCAACTCATAACATCGTTCTGAAGAAGATTCCCCAGTCTGGAGTTCTCCTACAGGGCGGTAGATCAAGAACAGTGGTAGAGAATGTCAGAGCAAGATAAAACACAACTCCCAGTGTATTCTTGTTAGGAGACAGGCTTGATCTGAGATCTTACTTGAGGTGAGAAACAGAAAATGCAATAATGATTATAATATACATTCAAAATCCATTTTTTCCGCCTCCACAAATGAAGATCTTGCATCGAGTATGAGTCAGAAAGGCAGGTTGACTCCCTTTCTTGTCTTTTATTTCCCTGCTATCAATGATCTATTCAAATATTTTTAATTTCTCCGCTTGTACAAAGCTTTGGATCTATGATTCTTTGGTTCAGAAAAGTCAGGAGCCTAGATCCAAATCCCAGCACTCCTCAATGACCGTAGGAAGATACCAAGACCACCAGATGAAAGCCTGGATTTCCCAAATGTTAGATCGGAGCATCCAAACCCATGATGGTGGTGATTCCTCAAAGATCTAGAGCCAGAAATATCATTTGACTGAGCAATCCCATTACTGGATATATACCAGTGTTATCACTGATGCCTATCTGCCTGGTTCACCATTTAGACAATGACTGAATGGATCTTTTTTTTTTCCTTCAACTTGTGTTTCAACTTCCGGGGCACATATGCAGGATGTGCAGGTTTCTTACATAGGCAAATGTGTGCCGTGGTGATTTGCTGCACAGATTAACCCATCACCTTGGTATCAAGCCCAGCACCCATTAGCTATTCACAAAAAAAAAAAAAAAAAAGAATCACCAGAGAAACCAGACAGATACTTTCACTCAAGCTTCAGTGTAGCACCCACATTGTCATTCAGTTAGTCTAAGGTGAGGCCTGAGTCCATATATATTTGATACATAGTCTCACTGTTACCCAAGCTGGCATGCAGTGTTGTGATCTCAGCTCACTACAACCTCAGCCCCCTAGGCTCAAGCGATCCTCCCACCTCAGCCTCCTCTAGCTGGGATGACGGACGTGTACCATCAAGACCAGCTATTTTTTTTGTATTTTTATTACTATATTTTGTAGAGACGGAGTCTCACCATATTGCCCAGCCTGGTCTCAGACTCCTGAGCTCAAGCAGTCTGCCTACCTCGGTCTCCCAAAGTGCTGGGATTACAGGTGTGAGCCACCATACCCAGCCCATGTTGGATTTTCTAGTAAATTTCTCTACTGAAGAATAGTATAATGCAATAAATTACACAAATCTTCAATGCGCTGCTCAATCAGTAGTTTTAGATAGTAAAAATACCCAGGAGGGCGTCACCCAAAACAAGATACAGAACATTGCCATCATTCCAAAAGCTTCTCTCCTGCATTTTCTCTATTCTTAATCCCCATCCCTAAGGTAACCATGACTGAGGCTGGAGTGCAGTGGGGCGATCTCAGCTTACCGCAATCTTCGCCTCCTGGGTTCAAGCAATTCTCATGCCTCAGTGTAGCTGGGATTACAGGCACCCACTACAAGCCTGGCTAATTTTTGTGTTTTTAATAGAGACAGGGTTTCACCATGTTGGCCAGGCTGGTCTTGAACTCCTGACCTCGTGATCTGCCTGCCTCAGCCTCCCAAAGTGCTGGGATTACAGGTGTGAGCCATGACTCTGACTTCTATCACCCTAAAACTACCTGCTGTCCAACTTTGTATAAACGCAATCATTCCATATGTTTTACTGTTTTTGTCTGATCTGTTTTGCTTAACACGTGTCTGTGGTATTCATCCTGAATCATAGTGGATAGCAATAATTGCTAAGATAGCATTGCATTCTCTGTACTGTACCACAACTCATCCATTCTCCTGATGAAGAATTGTTGGGTTGTTTACAGTTTGGGGCTACCATCAATAACGTTGCTATGAACATTTCTGCACGTGTTATTTGGTGCTCACATAGATGCATTTATCTTCCTGGATTCCTCAAAGGGTCCGTAAGAAAATGGTCACCAACATTAGAGAAATACAAATCAAAACCACAATAAGATATCATCTCATGCCAGTTAGAATGGCGATCATTAAGAAGTCAGTAATGAATAGGTGCTGGAGAGGATGTGGAGAAATAGGAACGCTTTTACACTGTTGGTGGGACTGTAAATTAGTTCAACCATTGTGGAAGACAGTGTGGTGTTTCCTCAGGAATCTAGGACCAGAAATATCATTTGACCCAGCAATCCCATTATTGGGCATATATCCAAAGGATTACAAATCATTCTACCATAAAGACACATGTACATGTATGTTTACTGCAGCACTGTTCACAATAGCAAAGACTTGGAACCAACCCAAATGCCCATCAATGATAGACTGGATAAAGAAAATGTGGCACACATACACCATGGAATACTATGCAGCCATAAAAAAGGATGAATTCATGTCCTTTTCAGGGATATGGATGAAGCTGGAAACCATCATTCTCAGCAAATTAATGCAGAAACAGAAAACCAAACACCGCATGTTCTCACTCATAAGTGGGAGCTGAAGAATGAGAACATATGGGCACAGGGAGGGGAATATCACACACTGGGGCCTGCCGGGGGGTGGGGGGCTAGTGGAAGGACAGCATTAGGAGAAATAGCTAATGTAGATGACGGGTTGATGGGTGCAGCAAACCTTCATGGCACATGTATACCTATGTAACAAACCTGCACGTTCTGCACATGTATCCCAGAACTTAAAGTATATAAAAAAGAAAATGGTGACCAAGGCACAAACGCCAGACCCAGGAGATGCTCAGTGGAATAGCAGGTAAACACTCTTCATCCTTGCCCAGGAGCAACTAAGCAGCTTTGCAGAAAAAGGAGTTGCATCCCAACTCAGGAATCTTGTTTCTCCTAATGATTGGTTCTTGTGAGCTCAGTGAAGAACCGCTCCCTTCTCCCAAGAGGGAGGTTAAGATACTTGCCCAGTGTCACCAACAACCTTGTGTCAGGGCCAAGCCATAATGAATTTCAGGGAAAACAAGTTCCCAAAAGTGGCCATGTTTCTGAGTCTTTCGAATAAAGCCTCTGTTCTCAGAGGAACGACTTTCCTTGCCAAGGCTCACTCGGGAGACTTTAGTAATTAATTACTAGTTGCAAACTAGTAAATTGGAGTTAATTATCTGGACAGATCTAATTGGAGCTACAACTTTGTTGAAATTAAATAAAACACCGCTTTAAAGTGCACAGAGCCTTTAAAGACATTACTTAAGGGTGTCTGAACATGTCCAGCCGTGACCGTGAGCTTGCTGGAATGAGGAAGCTGGAGAATTGTGCTGTAGATGCTCCAGTTCTGCATGGAACAACCTCCCTCCACCTCACCTGCCCTCCAGCAATCCCAAGGTCCCAGGAAGGAGAGAGATGGCCCCTCCTTCCTGCCATCTATCCCATAATATGCCTGCTTCAGCTCAAGGGACTGGTGTAGCCTACTGATTTCTTCCCTGTTGTTCCTATGTCAGGCTCTCATTGAACATCACTTTTTTGTGGGACCAGATGCAGGGACATTGGGTCTCACTCCAACAGAACCTCTGCAGGAAGGGCAACTACTTGAACAGCCTCAGGAATTCAGAAACAACAGCTTCCAGGAGGAGACACTGAATCCGGCTGATGCCTGGAGGAAGGCTCCAAGTTAGCCGGACAAAAGAGATAAGGAAGCCTCATAGAGAAAACAGGCTGTGCAAAGGGCTGAAGGCAAAAAAGAGTCCGGGAAAGATGAGAATCTGCTACTACAGGGGTCCCCAATCCCCAAGCCATGGACCTGTTTGTGGCCTGTTAGAAACTGGGCTGCACAACAGGAGGTGAGTGGCAGGCAAGTTAGTGAAGCTTCATCTGTATTTACAGCTGCTCCTCCTCCGTCCCTTGTGTTACCGTCTGAGCTCCGCCTCCTGTCAGATCAGTGGCAGCATTAGATTCTCATGGGAGCTCAAACCCTATCGTGAACCGCACTTGGGTGGGATCTAGGTTGCGCGCCCCTTATGAGAATCTAATGCCGACGATCTGTCACTGTCTCCCATCACCCCGAGATGGGACTGTCTAGTTACAGGAAAAACAAGCTCAGGGCTCCCACTCATTCTACATGATGGTGAGTTGTAGAATTATTTCATTATATATTACAATGTAATAATAATAGAAATACAGTGCACAATAAATGGAATGTGCTTGAGTCATTCCAAAACCACTCCCAACCCCATCCGTGGAAAAACTGTCTTCCATGAAACCAGTCTCAGGTGCCAGAAAGGTTGGGGACCTGCTGTGCTACAAGTTCAATATGGCTAGAGAGTGAGTGAGCTGTGGGTTGACCACGAGCAGGGTGAACCTTTTAGGTCATTGTAAAGACTTGAGACTGCACCCCAAAGAACATTCTCACTGTTGAGATGTATTTAATGAAGGCAAGGTCGGAGGACTTCCTCCCGGAAGAGAAAGTTGTGCAATTGAAAAGCTTCTGAATTAAGAACCAGGACTTCTGGATTCTTGTCTTCTGTGGGTCAGTGAGGCGGCTGCATCATTTCTCTATTCTTAATTTCCTCATAAAATGGGAACAAGTCAGGCATGGTGTGGCTCACACCAGTAATCCCAAAGCTTTGGGAGGACAAAGTGGGAGGATTGCTTGAGGCCAGGAGTTTGAGACTGGCCCGGGCAACTTAGTGAAACCTCATCTCTGCAAAATAAGTTAAAAATTAGCCAGGTGTGATGGTACCTGCCTGTACTCTGAGGCAGGAGGATCTCTTAAGCCCAGGAGTTAGAGGCTGTGGGTGACAGAGTGAAACCTTATCTCTAAAACTAATAATAGTAATAATTTAGAAATAAAATGGGAATAGGCTGGGCACCATGGCTCACACCCGTAATCCTAGATGTGGATGCCTCCTTTGGGAAGTTGAGATGGGCAGATCACCTAAGGTCAGGAGTTCGAGACCAGCCTGGCCAGTATGATGAAACCCTTTCTCTACTAAAAATACAAAAAAATTAGCCAGGCATAGTGGTGAGCACCCATAATCCCAGTAACTCAGGAGGCTGAGGCACAAGAATTGCTTGAACCTGGGAGGTGGAGGTTGCAGTGAGCCGAGATCGTGCCACTACACTCCAGCCTGGGCTACAGAATGAGAAACTGTTCAATGACACAGTAAGTGAATGTTCTCTATACTTCACCTGGGAACATCTATGGTGAGGTCATGCATGCAAACCTGAAAGCCATGAAGAACTGAGACTGATAAGGATTGCAAATAGCTCGCATTTGAAGGCAAAGACCACCATGTACATGGGACTTTCCATGACCATAATCCGGAAGGCTATCCAGCTCTGAAGCTCACCCGGGCAGAGGTTGGAGAATATCACAGCATGGACCTCACCATCCAGTCAGGTGTGGAAGTAGCTCTGTTGATGTGTCTCTCTGGATAATGGTGGGGTTCACACCTACCCATTTCTCCTCCTGCTTCCACACCACTGAGTTGGCCCACACCGGATAACTTCTAGATGCCACCTCTGTCTAAAATTCTGATTTATCACTGAGGTTGCAGCCTGCGAAACCACAGCCCATTTGCCAGAGCCATGGCATCATTTCTAGCTCTGTCTATCCCGTCCTTTGAAAAAAATTCAAACCAGACACCACACACAGGGCAAACAGGACTGTCCTTTGCCAAGAAGGATGCAGGGCTGACGTCTCCCCAGAGGCCAAACCATGCAAGGGTTAATTCAGCCCATGTGGTGACAAGTGCCAAACTCAGATGACCAGGGAAGCTGAGCGGCAAGAAGCGACAGTGGGTCTGAGGGGTAGAATTCCTGGGTTCAGTAGCTGCGTGACTTTCAGCAAGACACTTAACTTGTCTGAGCTCCCATTTTCCAGCCTTCCCAATGGAGCTTTTTAGCTTAAATTTTCCTGAACTCATTTACTAGTTTGATGATGTTCACCCAAAAAGAACAAAGATGTGCTGGGCACGGTGGCTCATGCCTGTAATCCCAGCACTTTGGAGGCCGAGGTGGGCAGATCATGAGGTCGGGAGTTCAAAACCATCCTGGCCAGCATGGAGAAACCCCATCTCTACTAAAAACACAAAAATTAGCCAAGCATGGTGGTGGACACCTGTAATCCAAGCTACTCAGGAGACTGAGGCAGGAGAATCACTTGAACCCAGGAGGCGGAAGTTGTAGTGAGCTGAGATCACGCCATTGCACTCCAGCCTGTGTGACACAGCAAGACACCATAAAAAAAAAAAAAAAAAAAAAAAAAAAAAAGATGCACAGCAGAGCCGAGAGAATCTCTGGGGTCTAGATTCACCTTTAATTGCTCTGCACAGAGGATGTCTCATGTGGACAAAGACCAGCAGTTGTGCAATTCCAGTGCTAGCGAGGTCAGGACGCCTTGCAGCTGACACCCACCTACCTCCCATTGGCAATGCAGCCATCATCTGCATTCATCTCTGGGTACCCAATGTCCAAAACACCAGCACCATGTAGAAAGAAAGAGCCCTGGCCTGGACTGCAGCATGCTCCAGACTTTTCCAGTTCCCCCACACTGGCTTTGTGATTTTGTGAAAATCTTCCTCTCTGAGAATGTCAGTTTCGTCAATGATGAACTTAAGGATTTGAACTCTTCTCTCTAGCCCTGCCTAGCTCTCAAATGCTACAAATCGATGTCACCAGGAAAGGCAATAATGAGCCAGGTATGGTGGCTCATGCTAGTAATCCCAGCACTTTGGGAGGCCGAAGCAAGAGGATTGCTTGAGATCAGCCTGGTCAATATAATGATACCCTGCCTCTATTTTGAAAATGAAAGAAGGAAGGAAGGAAGGAAGGAAGGAAGGAAGGAAGGAAGGAAGGAAGGAAGGAAGGAAGGAAGGAAGGAAGGAAGGAAGGGAGGGAGGGAGGGAAAGAAGGAAAGGAAAGGAAAAGAAAGGAAGACAGAAAAGAAAGGCAATAACACAGCTAACTTGGAGTGCTTACTCTGTGTTAGACGCTGAGCACACTACATATATTCACTTATTCAACCCTATAGTGACCACAGAAGTGAGACACTGTATTTACACCATTTTAGACATAAGGAAATAGACACAGAGCAATTAATTGCCTGCCAAGTTCTCACAGCAATGAGTGCCAGCCTCTTTCTCTGGTTGCGAGCCTCACTCACCATCCTACACTGCAGTAGGTCACCGCTCCCAGCGCTCCTTTCTCCCCAGGCCATCCAGGCGTGTGACTTCCTACCTCCGGGCACCAGCAGAGGATGTGCCATCTTTGAAAAACACCAGCTGGAAATATAACTTGGTCTTGAAATTCAATAAGCTTCAGAAAGAAACTTTAGATAGGGAAGAAGACACCTCCCTAGAGAAACTGCTTGTGGTTAGCAAGAAGGCAGAAAGCTGAATTTACAAGTCCCCAGCAGCCCTTCGGGACTGTGGGGATAATTGGAGTGAATCAAATCCAGCAACAGAATGTGAATAAGACCAAGAACTAGAAACCTGACCGAGAGCAAGAGCCGCCCCTGTGAGTGTGCCTGGGAAACCCAGGAGGGGATGTGTGCATTGGATGGGACCCTGCCTGGGCTGGTGGATTCCTCCTTCCTGCCGCCACCGACAAGGCAGCCATTACAAGTTGTCCCCGTGCCAGGCATTGGGGATGCATCAAGCAGGTGGGGCAGGTCTGGATGCAACAGTCTAGCTGTGAAGGCAGGAGCCAGCAGAATGAGCAGAGGGTTGAGGATGCTTCAAGCTGGAGAAATTAATTCCACCTGCCAGGGTTGGAAAGTGTGCAGAGAGGAAGCGACTTCTGAGCTGATAATAGGATTTTACAAGGTGATAAAGAGCATTTCAAACAGAAAAGGAAGAAGAGGAAAAACACCGAAAAGATGTGATCAGAGGCATTCAGAGAAGATGTTACGGGGAGAGGAGGTGACTCGCTGGGGCTGGAGCTGGATCTTACCTTGCACTGAAGAGTCAGAAGGTCAGTGAGGTAGTAAATGCCACGTGCAAGATTACAGACTCTCCTTCTGCCTTTAAAGGTCGTAAACAGAGGAGTGTGTTGAGGGCAGCCAACCAGGCAGCAGGGAGCGGAGTGGAGAGTGATTAGGACAGGAATGGCTGGAGGCAGGGAGACCATTGGCCAGGACAGGTGCAGGGAGGAGGCCACGGATCTAAGAAGCAACTCAGAGATTGAGTTGTCAAGACTTGCTGTCGGTCACACTGGTGTCAGGCAGCAGAGGAATTGTCCACCAGTGTTTTCAATGCCCGACTATGCACAGCAAGGTAGCCATGCTGTGGGTGCAGAGGGGCACGGCCAGCCTGGGGCTGAAATGCAAGGGAGGTGGCTGCTCACTTAGCTTCTCCTGTGGCTTGCTGCTGCCACTCAAGGCAACTTAAAACTGGCACTCAAAGATCTGGGACTGGCTGCCTAGCAACCTGGCTTCTCATTATTGATCTGCACACACACGCACTCACACGGTCACCCACGCACACACACGCACACCCACATGCACTCACACACATGCTCACCACATGCACACCAAGGCTGCCCCTCCCTCCAGGCAGGTTCAAGTCCTCTGGCCTTTGCCCACCTAGGGTCCTTCCCTCATCGTTCCTGTAAAGCCCATGGCCCACCTTGACTCGCCTCAACCTCCCCTTCTCTGAAAAGTCACCCCTGACTGCACCGTGCTCACTGCTCACCCTTGGGACCCCATGATGTCTCTCTTCTGTATTTTCCTGCAATGTCATTTTAGACAACTGTAGAATGAGTAATGAGGGGAGTGAGAACTGAGGGATCTAAGGAGGAAAATGAATGTGTGGGGCCAGGGGAGAGGGCAGAGTGGAGGGATGTGCCCCCAGGAAGAAAGATTCTATTCCATCTGCTGGGGTTTAGATACAGGCTGGTCACAGGGTGCACAGAGCAGTCCTGGCCTAGATCCCTGTGCTTAGAGGGTTCGCAGGCCAGCAGGAGAGACACGAACAAGAAACAAAAGAGGATAAGAGGGACCTTCAAGAGCTCCATGACAAAGGAGGGATGCAAGGAAAGTTCCCAAGAATAAGTCAAGGGGACACAAACCCTGGAACCTTCCATTCCCACAGACAGAGGGGCTCAGTGCTTTGGGGGCTCTCCGTAGGCTCCCAGAACTAGGTCAGCCTGGGTGCAATGGCTCATGCCTATAATCCCAACATTTTAGGAGGTCGAGGTGGGAGGATAGTTTGAGGCCAAGAGTTTGAAACCAGCCTGGGCAACATAGCAAGACCCCATCTCTAAAAAAAATTTGATAATAATAATAATTAGCCAGGCATAGTGGTGCATGCCTGTAGTCCAAGCTCCTTTGGAGGTTGAGGAGGGAGGATCATTTGAGTCCAGGAATTCAAGGCTGCAGTGAGCTAGGATAGCACTACTGCACTCCAGCCTGGGCAATGGAGCAAGACACTGCCTCTTGGCGGGGGGGGGGGGGGGGGGCAGTGGGCGGAGGAGTACCCCCCAGCCAAAAGCCCAGGCCCAGCCTAGGGCAGCTCAGCACCAGGGCAGCCGGCCTCCAGAGCAGGGGTTGAGACCACCATCCTGGACTGCGCAGGATCTGGATTCAGACGCCCAGAGCAACATCAATCACATGAAAGAGTGAGGTGGAGATGTAGAATGCCCCAGGCCCAGGAAAGAGACATTGGGAGTGACAGTGGCCACAGCAGAGGCAGAGGGGACCAAGTGAGCAGAGAGGGGATGAAGCAGCTAAGATATCATCCAAGGCGAGGCCGCCACCTGGGAACACAGCAGGAGGTAGAAGGGGCTTGAATAAGGGGCCCAGGGTCATTGATTCAGCAGGTGGGGCTAGAGGCAGTCAGTCTCACCTTCTTGCTGGCACAGGGACCCAGGTAACTGCATCCGCAGAACGCATCTATTCTTCCTTCACAGCTTCTGCAGAGCCCTTTGGTGTGCCTGCTACCCCACCCAGCTTCTGTCTGGAAGAGCTGACAAGCCCCAGAACACCCAGTATATCAAGAAGGTGTTGTGAAGATGATGGCCACCGTGAAGGCAGAGAAAATATCCGTGTTACTTTCCAAGATAAACAAAAGACAAACAGATTTGCAGAGAATACAGGTAGGTGGAGGTGGAGCTAAAGGTATTTCTGTTGCTTCCTTTAGCTCTACCAAAGTAAAGGAAGAAACAGAAGTAAAAAAAGAAGCACTTCTATAATTTAGAAGATGCTTGGGATGACATCATGCTTGAGGATGACGATGGCTTAATGATACCTTATCAAATTGGTAATGTTTTCATTAGTCATTCTCAAGAAGAAACATAAGAAGGATGGGTGCAGTGGCTCTCACCTGTAATCCCAGCACTTTGGGAGGCTGAGGCAGG
The DNA here is from genome assembly GCF_002776525.5 of Piliocolobus tephrosceles. Taxonomy (NCBI): domain Eukaryota; kingdom Metazoa; phylum Chordata; class Mammalia; order Primates; family Cercopithecidae; genus Piliocolobus; species Piliocolobus tephrosceles. The sequence goes on along the minus strand of NC_045441.1, from coordinate 15,090,304 downwards.
AGGATCGCTTGAGCCCAAGAGTTCAAGATCAGCCTGGGCAACATAGCGAAGCTGTATCTCTACAAAATACCAAAAATTGGCAGGGCATGGTGGCATGCATCTATAGTCCCAGCTACTTGGGAGGCTGAGAAGGGAGCATCAGTTGAGCCCAGGAGTTCAAGGCTGCAGTGAGCTATGATTGTGCTACTGCACTGTGGCCTGGGCAGCAAAGCAAGACCTTGTTGAAGAAGAATAGGAGGAAGAAGAAGAAGGAGGAGGAGGAGGAGGAGGAGGAGGAGGAGAAAGGGGCAGAAGGTGGGGAGGAAGAGGGAAGAGAAGGGGAGGAGGGGGAGGGGGAAGAAGGGGAGGAGGGAGGAGAAGGGGAGGAGGAGAAAAGAAACACAAAAAATGTTAGAAGAAGCAAAGAAAAAGACAAATAAGCAAGACGAAATTGATGCCTCAGAGTCCACTTTAGGATCAATTTAATGGGTGTCAGCAGATTTAAGAGTTCAGTTCTATGCAAAATGTGGGAACAGCATAAATGCTGAAGCTGATGAAAGTTAAGCATTTTAAAAAACTTTTAGAAATGTGTTTAATACACTTGAATATTGTTTTTTGTTTTTTGTTTTTTGTTTTGAGATAGAGTCTCACTCTGTCACCCAGGCTGAAGTGCAGTGGCTCAATCTCAGCTCACTGCAACCTCCACCTCCTGGGTTCAGGTGATTCTCCTGCCTCAGCCTCCCGGGTAGCTGGGACTACAGGTGCCCGCCACCGTGCCCGGCTAATTTTTTGTATTTTTAGTAGAGACGAGGTTTCACTGTGTTAGCCAGGATGGTCTCAATCTCCTGACTTCATGATCTGCCCGCCTCGGCCCTCCTAAGTGCTGGGATTATAGGCATGAGCCACCACGCCCAACCCAAATATTGTTTTTAAGTGGGTGTTGCAAAGCCATGAGCAATTTTGCAGGCTGGTTTGATTTGTCCTTGGTACTTCCATTCTGAGTCCTTCTAGATTAAAGACAGTGCCACTTGGTTTCAACCAGTCTTCCCTACCTGATTATGAGCAACTAGAATCAGCCCAGGTGGCCCAGGAGCCCCTGGTTGACAACAGTACTATGTTTATCAGCCAATTCCCGAAGCTCAGGTCACTTGCCACCTCCCAGAGATTGTTGAATCATTCATTACAGGGGCTTTTTCTTGAGAGGGAAATTAGCCCATAGGCTACAGGGTGTGGAGTTCCTGGAGAGCCTCCTCTTTTCCTTGTTGCTATAAAGACGATCTCGCAGAGAAGTGGTAGTGAAGAATCAGAGGAGTTTTTATCTCAGCTCTGCCATTTCCTGGCTGTGCAACCTTGAAGAGGCTGCATAACCTCTCTGAATCTGAATTTCCTCATCTGTAAAATAGCACTAAAAGTAGTAGGGCAATCAGGATGAAAAGAAATAATGATAGGAACAGCTTAGACCTGTGCCTAAACTGTGTTAGGTTAGGCACTCACTAAAGACGACCCCTCTTCCTCATTTACCCTTGTCTTGCTGCTGGTAAACTCAGGGCAGCGAGGCATGAAGAAAAAGCCCTGACTATCAAGAAGCACTTCCCTGGGTTCAACCCTAGCTCTGCCATTTGCAAATCATCCTAGCTGCCAGAGCCTCAACTTCAGCAACAGTAAAATGGGAATAATAATGGAGAAACCACAGAGCCGGCATAAGAATTAAATATAACATGCATACATGCACCCTGCCCCATCTGGGGAAAGTAAGACAATAGCCATCAGAGTGGGCTCTTTGGGCCTGGTGCGGTGGCTCATGCCTGTAATCCCAGCACTTTGGGAGGCTGAGGCAGGAGGATCATTTGAGGTCAGGAGTTCAAGACCAGCCTGGCTAACATGGTGAAATCCCGTCTCTACTAAAAATTAAAAAAAAAAATTGCTGAGCGTGATAGCACACACCTGTAATCCCAGGTACTCAAGAGGCTGAGGCAGGAGTATGGCATGAACCTGGGAGATGGAGTTTGCAATGAGCCAAGATCATGCCACTACACTCCAGCCTGGTGACAGAGTGAGTAAGACTCCGTCTCAAAAAAAAAAAAAAAAAAAAAAAGTGGGCTCCTCTCCGTGTCAAGAGTACAGTTCTGAACCCCAGGATTTCCTGGCAGTTGCCTCCCTTGCAAAGATGGAAGCAAGTCTCACCAGGAGTTCTCTCCATTCTGTCCTAGAAGGTTGTCTACCTTCTGCCTCAAACAGCTTCATCCAGCTCTCCATCCCCTCCATGAATTCTAGTAAAAATATAATGAAGAAGTATTGCCAGTATTGACAATAAAATGCTTATGATGTTGGATTCCTAATAGACAATTTGTAAGTGCTTCCACTCAGAGGCTACAGACAAAACCAGTCCTTGCAATTTTCAGCCTGTGAAATTCGTCTTTAACAGCTGTCGTCTTTGAAGTACTTGCACCCTATTTGGTGTGAAGCAGATTCATTGGAAAAAGTGGCAGCCGTTTGCAATATGACTTCCCATCAAGAGGTAGAATCCATGCTGCAATCCGATGAATGACTTGCTTCGGCCAAGAGAGCGTGGTAGAAGGGATGCAGTGCCAGTTTGAAAAGCTGTACACGCTTCTGCTGCTCTTTGAGCCTCTGCCATGTGAAGCAGCTCAAGCTAGCCTGCTGGTGGCTGAGAGACATGTGGTCCAATAACTCCAGCTGCCTCCCAGCCCACTGCCAGATATGCAAAAGAAGCCATCCTAGACAGCCAACCCTCAGCCCGTCCATCAGCTCAGCACAAGATCATGAACAAGCCCAGCCAAGATCAGCCAAGCCTGGCCCAAACTAGCAGAATTCTCAGCTGATGTGTACACACGTCAGAGGCCATAAATGCCTTATGATTTTAGCTTCTGAGTTTGGGGTGGTTTGTGACCTAGTGACAGCTAACCAATCCACCATGCTAAGTTCCTTGAGTACACTATCTCACTTTATAAGAATCCTATGAGCTGAGGATATTTATCTCAATTGTACAGTGCAGCAAACTGGAGTCCAAAAGGCTTTAGCAACTTGCAGAAGTTGTCACAGCTAGAAATTGCAAGAGCTAGGAATAAAACTCAGGTCCTACTTGACTCAGTAAGGGACACTCTCCTCCAGCAACTTCTCTCTTTCCCCCAGGTAAGAATAACAGTTGATTACTTAAAAGGAGGATTGCAGAAGCCCAAGCCAGGACGATCTTCCTCATGAGGGAACAAATCATCCTACATAGCTGATATTCCTGGCCCTACTTTAAAAGTATATTGGAATTTGGGGGACAGGTATTTTTTTTTTTTTAATCTTTAAATGTGATTTGCTTTTAAGAATCTCAGTCCCGGCCAGGCATGGTGGCTTGCGCCTGTAATCCCAGCACTTTAGGAGGCCAACGCAGGCAGATCACCTGAGGTCAGGAGTTCGAGACCAGCCTGGCCAACATGGTGAAACCCTGTCTCTACTAAAAATACAAAAATTAGCTGGGCATCATGGCAGGAGCCTATAATCTCAGCTACTCAGGTGGCTGAGGCAGGAGAATCGCTTGAACCAGGGAGGCGGAGGTTGCAGTGAGCTGAGACTGTGCCACTACACTCCAGCCTGGGTGACAAGAGCAAAACTTCATTTCAACAACAACAAAAAGAATCTCACTCCTTTTCCGCAAGTCTAAAAGCTATAGCTTTGACCTCTCCTTGCTTGTTAATTGGGGTATTATTGGAGGGGAAACAGAAAAACCATGTGGATAGGGCAAAAGAGGAGATTGCAAAAGTAAGTATTCCTTAGGATCACTCAACTGAAAATTTTCATTAATTCGTTAAGTAAGATATCTAGCATGAGAATTCCAGGGGAAAGAACAAATACCATCTGTACTGTGGAGGGGCCAAATGTTTCTTTTAGCCCTTTAAGACCCAGTAATGAGCACATGTTCTGAATTATTCTTCAAATTAACCACTTCATGGGAGAGGAGCAGCATTGGCAAACCAATGAGGTATAAGACAGTATTCCGAAAGCCACGTCTGTGAGGCTTCCAAGTGATCTTCTTGTGCCTTGGGCATGGGGAGGCAGGTTACAGCTCAACACAAGAAGCTTCATTCCAAAAGTCAGAGGTATCTTGAGAAGAAATGAGTTGCTTCACAAGGTAATGAGCTCACCATCACCAGGGGTATGCAAGTAGAGCCTGAATCTGACTGGAGGAATTGCTGTTTTGTGTAGGAAGTTGGAGGCTCCACTGAATAATCACTCAGTGCCCTTCCAATTGTGAGATTTTATTATTACTATTATTATTATTTTATTCTTTGTAGAGATGGGGTCTCACTAAGTTGCCCAGGCTGATCTAAACTCCTGGACTCAAGCGATCCTCCAGCCTCGACCTCCCAAAGCACTGAGGTTACAGGTGTGAGCCACTGTGCTCTGCCAAGATTCTATCTAATGTCTTCTAAAAGGTGAGCCCTTAACCGACACAGAATTATTTCTCAGACTAGGTGATTAGCATATCAGTGCACACATGTTCTCAGATACTGAACAGCTGCAGTGGCCATCACCGTGAACATCTGACATGGAATATCTTCATTGGCCATGGCACTGCTGTTATCAGACACTGTAAATGACTTTACAGCAGGATGCTGGATTCAATGAATCATTAACATCAGAAGTATTTTCTCACTTGGTTTAAAATTTCCAGCTTTGATAGCTCAGATTGGGGGCCCAGCCGGAGGCATATCAAAAGCAAACTGTGAATGATGATATTATTTTGACCTCAATTGGGCTGGCACAGTTTGGGTGACCATGAGGCATCAGGCAAGAAACCTCTTTTGACACCTTACAAAATGTTTAGATTAATCAAATTTTAAGGCCAGATCCTGCATGGGGAGGACAGAGCGTGCAGGTGTGGCTGGAATATTTTACCATATCTGAGTTGATCACAGAGGACAATGTGTTTGCTTTTTCTAGCATCCGTGAATATTGAGTCAGACAAATGTTGCGTTGGTATGTTTAATTGGTTAAAAAATACCCTCATTAGATTTTTAATAGATGGCTTCTGACACCATAAACAACAAAGATGACTGATTTTTCCCGCGAAATCTTCAGAGGGGAAAATCTCCCGCTATCAAATTTGTTTCGAAGCCATTTCTCTGAAGCCCCTTCAGTTAACATTTGGGCTGTAGCAAGCCTCTCCTGTGCAGAGTGTTTCAAATATTAATGGAGGTCTAAATCTGTGCTCTCTTTCTCAACTCAACCTTTTGCACTCAAAATTCATGAGTGTATATTGATTTAGGCAGCCTTCCCAGGACCCTGGTACCACCAGGCTCTTTTGTTCAGTGTTAATTTGCTGCCCCAACTTATCAGTTATTAACTTGCTAAGTGAAAGCAATATAAATCTAGCATTCTGAGCAAAAAGAACTGTTCTTTTCATTCCCTAAAAATACGATGGCAGCAGAGGCTGATGACTTAGCCAAACTAATGCTTGATTTAGTGGCTAACAATGCCTGTGGGTCCTATTGTGTTCTCTTCTGTTGGAGATGCAAATGCAAGAACACCGGAGTAAACTGAAATTAGCAAATAGATGCTTCTAAGAGAGGTTTTGTGCATCATACTTGGAGGGGAAAGAATGAAAGAACGAGAAAGGAAGATTAGAGTCAATATTAAATTTATAAAGCAGCTGGGCATGGTTGTTCATGCCTGCAATCCCAACACTTTGGGAGGCTGAGGTGGGCAGATCATTTGAGGTCAGGGGTTCAAGACCCGGCTGGCCAACATGGTAAAACCCCATCTCTACTAAAAATACAAAAATTAGCCAGGCGTGTTGGTGTATGCCTGTAATCCCAACCTCAGGGGGAGCTGAGGTAGGAGAAATCGTTTGAACCCAGGGGGCGGAGATTGCAGTGAGCCGAGGTGGTGCCACTGCACTCTAGCCTGGGCAACAGAGTGAGACTGTCTCAAATAAAATAAAAATAAAGATAAATTTAATATAAAGGGAAATGTCAAAGATTATCTTAAAATGAAGGTGTCTGCCAGTTCTTTATCATAGTTCGTCTGTTTCCCAAACAAGGCCATGGGCTTTGCCAATGATAGTGATAAAGCTATATTTCATGCATAACCCATCTCTGGTCTCCCAGGACCCCTCCAAGGTAAGCAGTGCTACATTTTGCAGATGAAGAAGCTGAGATATAAAGACAAAGAATTGTTGACTCCAGAACACACAACCCAGAAAATGGTAAAGTGAGAACTTGAACCCAGTGTGATTTGCTCCAGGTACATTCATTCAATAACCCTTAGCTTCATCAAGGTTGCCAGCAAGTTGCGGTGAGGATCAGAGCTTATTAAAGGGGGAACGCTCTAGTCTAAAACTTCCATTTGACTTGACTCTAGCTTTGATATCCATGGGGAGGCTAAAGCAACGTCATCTTGGATGTAAATCTGGCATGTTGATTTCTGATTAATTCCAGTTCCGAAAACGTTCTAAGATTTCTACTTTATCTTAGAACTTAAGTAAGAGCGCGTACTTGCCATCAATTCTGCTGCTGCGCAAATTCTTGACTTTCTCTGAGGAGTCAACTTCAATTGTTCAACACATTTCTTCTAAAGCAAGAAGCCTTTTCCCTACAGTATATCAGCCCTAGGTCTCAGGGGTAACAGTGGCCACCCAAGACATGACTTCTGTTTATAAGTCCCTATGAAATGTTTCTTTCAGAGAAACTGCATTTGTCAGCCACTTTCTTCCACCTCTCAGCTCCCTTGGGCCTTTGGGGGTAGGTTTGCAAAGACCTGTTCATTGTGGAGTAATATTCCAGAGATGCCTCTAAGAATATTTCATGTTCTCAAGCAGCAACACAATATTCTGTAATGGTTAAGATACTTCTCAATTTTCTTATCTATAAAATGGGATAGTAATGTTAGCCTTACGTCATGGTTACAAGAATTAGATCAGACAATAAGATTCATGTTAAGTCCCAAACTCACCTTAGACCTTCCATAAAAGCTGGTTCCACTTCCTTTCTGCCTTGACTCCTTACCCTTCCTAACCTTGGTAGGAAAGGGAACTTAGATATGCTGGCATATTCACAGCATGCCTTGGAATTCCAATGGGTTTCTAGCTAATTAACTTTCGGTTAATCAGATAATTCAATTAACAACAACACCCCCATTCCCCCGAGCAATTAGTTAATTGAAGTTTTATTATATACAAAGCATTACAGAGCAGCTACTTAGACAAGAACACTACTTATTCAAGAAACGGAAGCAAGGAAGGAATTTCATGTAAGAAATGGCAGATCACGTCATCTTTGGGGCAGCCTGCTCCCTAGCCATCTCTTTCCCTTTGTCTCTCTTCCCCTCTCCTACCCTTTCTCTTCCCAAATTCTGTCATTCCCTCCATTTGCTGGCTTAGAGAGTCCTCTGTCTCAACTCATACCGATGCTGTGGTCAACAGAGTCACAGCCCCTGTTCTTCCAGACAAGGGCTACAATGAGATCTTCACCTTGAAACCACCTTTGCAAAATTATGACAGTAAGACAAATCTGATGTAGTTGACTCCATCTTGTTTTTAATGTTCAAGCTGTCGTTGGTCATTCCTGGGCATAGGCCAAACTACCTTTGGGAGAAATTTATAGTTCAAACTTAAAGCAAGGATGGTAATAGCCCTTCCTCAAACGAAAGCACCTTTGTAAAACCAATGAAAGCCCACAAGGTTAGGATTATGGGAAGGGCCTGAATTCTGCTAAGATGCAGATGTAGTTAAATGATGGCCAGCCATTGTTCAGAAGGTCACGAGATTTGTAACCTCTCCAATGATTCCTGTAGACAACATCGCTATTGCAGAACTCGAGATTGACCTTTTGAGATGTCTTTTCAGACTTCTACATTTCTGACGACCCCAGTTGACTTCACCCAGAGCCTGTGACTCATAACTCAGTGGGTCATGTGGCTTCCATATAATCATATGACAAGTCTGTTTACAAGGACTTATTCCATTACATTTATCTCATTGGTTGACTGATTGATTTAATAGTTTACCTGGATTATTTATTTACAAAAACTGTGATAGTCATTCTTTAAGTTGCTTTCCTGTTAATTTTTTTTTTTTTTTTTTTTTTTTGAGACAGAGTCTCACTCTGTTGCCCAGGCTGGAGTACAATGGCGTGATCTCGGCTCACTGCAACCTCTGCCTCCCAGGTTCAAGCGATTCTTGTGCCTCGGCCTCCCAAGTAACTGGAATTACAGACACACACCACCAAACCCACTAATTTTTTTTGTATTTTTAGTGGAGAGGGGGTTTTGCCATGTTGGCCAGGCTGCTCTTGAACTCGTGACCTCAGGTAATCTGCCTGTCTCATTCTCCTAAAGTGCCAGGATTACTGGCATGAGCCACTTTGCCCAGCATGTTAACAATTTTTATAGCTATGAATTTCAGGTGTTTACTTAAGTAAGAAAACTTATAGTAAAATATAAGGGTATTTTTACCAATAACTCATGATTCAGCTGTCTTCATTAAACCAGCAATATTCTATGTCCTACTTATCAAAAATTATACCACCAATGATCATTCTATCTTGGGCCAGATTTTATAACCCTTACAGCTAATCTTATGGTATTCTGTAGGAATAATGTCAGAGGCTGACTCAGCACACAAAACCTCTTTTCCACATCCCTGTGATTTTATCCCCAACCAATCAGCATTCCCCATTCCCTAGCCCCCTGTCCACTAAACTATTTTTGAGAAACACTCACCTCCAAGCCTTCAGGAGATTGATCTGAGTAATAACTCCATCTTCTGCATGGCCAGCCTTACACCAATTAAACTCTTTCTTTATTGCAGTATCACGATCTCTGTGAATTGCTTTTGTCTGTGCACCGGGCAGAAAGAACCTGTTGGGAAATTACAACCTCCAACCCCACTTCTGGAGCACCCACCACCACCGACCACCACTCTTCTATTCACATGCTTCAGAGCAATGTGGTAGCCACTAGCAGGTAGCTGCTATTCCTAACTCATCCCCTGTATTAGTCCATTCTCACAGTGCTATAAAGAAATACCTGGCACTTTAGGAGGCCTAGACAGGTGGATCACTTGAGGTCAGGAGTATGAGATGAGCCTGGCCATCATGGTGAAAGCCCGACTCTACTAAAAATACAAAAATTAGCCAGGCGTAGTGGTGCATGCCTGTAATCCCAGCTTCTCAGGAGGCTGAGGCAGGAGAATCACTTGAATCCAGGAGGTGGAGGTTGCAGTGAGCCAAGATCATGCCATTGCACTCCAGCCTGGGGGACAAGAGTGAAACTGCCTCAAAAAAAAAAAAAAAAAAAAAGGAATAACTGAAACTGTGTAATTTATAAAGCAAAGAGGTTTCGTTGGATCACGGAACTGCAAGCTGTACAAGAAGCATGGCTGGAAGGCCTCAGGAAACTTACAATCATGGTGAAGGATGAAGGGGAAGCAGGCACGTCTTACATGACCAGAGCAGGAGGAAGAGGGAAAGTGCGGGAGGTGATATACATTTTTAAACAGCCAAATCTCATGAGAGCTCTATCACAAGAACAGCACTAGGGGAGTTAGTGCTAAGCCATTAGAAACCCTCCCCATGATCCAATTGCCTCCCCCAGGGCCCCACCTCCAACATTGGGGATTACAATTCAAGATGCGATTTGGGTGGGGACACAGGTCCAAACCATATCACACTCTTCACCTCCTTTGCTTACTACCCAATCATTACTCTTCCACATTTCTTTCCTTCTAAAAACTCCTCTCTCTGAAGACACATCATTGAAAAGGGAGGATGCAGCCAAGATAAAGAGCTGTATCATTGGCTCATTATTCATCACAATGTGAGCCAAACTAAAATTCTGAGCCCCCACAACTGAGCAGACCTCTCCTCTCAGCCAAGGGCATTCAAAAGTTTATTCAGGCACAGCCGACCAGCATTCACATTAAAACAGAGACCTAAAGACTGACAAAAGACTCTTTGTAGCAATAAGATACCAACATGAGGCCAGGAGCGGTGGCTCACGCCTGTAATCCCAGAACTTTGGGAGGCTGAGGCAGGCAGATCACTTGAGATCAGGGGTTTGAGACCAGCCTGAACAACAGGGGGAAACCTCATCTCTACTAAAAATACAAAAATTATCTGGGCGTGGTGGCACATGCCTATAATCCCAGCTACTCGGGAGGCTGAGGCAGGAGAACAGCTTGAACCCAGAAGGCGGAGGTTGCAGTGAGCTGGTATCATGCCATTGCACTCCAGCTTGGGTGACAGAGCAAGACTTCATCTCAAATAAAATAAAATAAAATAAATAATATTACCAACCCCTTTGCCTCCCAGTGGGTTCCAGTTTGAATGAAAAACATGTGTGGTTGCCCCATGCTCATGGTTCTTCCAACTTCACCTTGGCCGCAGCAGTTCCTAAGGCAAACTTCTCACACAGAGTGGTGCAACAAAGGGACACTGGGTTTCATCAGCCTTGCAGGTCGAGATTCAAATACTAGTTTTGTGCTGTGTTCTTGTGCAAATCTCCTACCTCTTCTCGACTTCAGTTTTTCTACCTATAAAATCTGGACCAGGCATGGTGGCTCATGCCTATAATCCCAGCACTTTGGGAGGCCAAGGCGGGTGGATCACTTGGGGTCAGGAGTTCAAGACCTGCCTGGCCAACATGGTGAAACCCTGTCTTTACCAAAATACAAACATGAGCCGGGCGTGGTGGCACACACTTGTAATCCCAGCTACTCAGGAGGGTGAGGCACGAGAATCACTTGAAACTGGAAGGCGGAGGTTGCAGTGAGCCAAAATTGTGCCACCACTCCAGCCTCAACAACAGAGTGAGACTTTGTCTCAAAAAAAGAATTTTTTAATTAAAAAAAAATTAATTAAATGTTCATCCAACTTCCACTGTATTGCTGTAAAGATTGAATAAGATGATATCTGCACTCACTTAGCATGATGTAAGCCCTCAATCAATGACTTTCCTTCCCTCCCCTTCCTTTCTTTCTTACCTTCAATTCAGAGAATTTTCTTTGTTCTTGAAAGTTACCTTCTCCATCAAGACTCAAAACCACAGCTATCTTATCCTATTTTGATCTACACTCCTCAATTATTTTCTTTTTCAACATCTTTTTTCCCTTCCTTTCAACAAATGCCCTCTTCTGTTTCAAATATGATCAATGCTTCCCACTTTCAAGGTAAGTCATATTAATTAAGACCTGCTGCGCACCACGCTAGGCCAAAGAGGTTTTCATATACAGTCATGCACCACTTAACACCAGGGGTAGATTCTGAGAAAGGCATTGGTAGGTGATTTCGTCATTGTGCAAACGTCAGTGTACTTCCACAAACCTAGTGGTCTAGTCTACTATACACTGTGAAAGGAAAATAAATAAAATAAATCTTGGGGCCACCAAATCATTAAGCTAAAGGGAAAAGTCAACCTGGGAACTGCTTATGGCCAACCTGCCTCCCATTCTATTCAAAGTCATTCCTCTGCTCACTGAGACAAATGCATATCTGATTGCCTCCTTTGGAAAGGTTAATCAGAAACTCAAAAGAATGTAACCATGTGTCTCTCACGTACCTGTGACCTGGAAACCCTCTGCCTGCTTGAGTTGTCCCGCCTTTCTGGAGGGAACCTATGTACTTCTTACATACATTGATTGATGTCTCATGTCTCCCTAAAATGTATAAAGCCAAGCTATGCCCTGACGACCTTGGGCACATGTGGTCAGGACCTCCTGAGGCTGTCGCGGACGTGCGTCCTCAACCATGGCTAAAAAAATTTTCTAAATTAGGCCGGGCACGGTGGCTCACGCCTGTAATCCCCGCAATTTAGAAGGCCAAGGCAGGCGGATTACCTGAGGTCAGGAGTTCGAGACCAGCCTGGACAACATGGTGAAACCCCGTCTCTACTAAAAATACAAAAATTAGCTGGGTACGGTGGCACACGCCTGTAATCCCAGATACTCGGGAGGCTGAGACGGGAGAATTGCTTGAACCCAGGAGGCAGAGGTTGCAGTGAGCAGAGATCATGCCTGGCTGACAGTGAGACTCTGTCTCAAAAATAATGAAAATAAAAGTAAAAAAATAAGCTTTCTAAATTAACTGGAACCTGTCTCAGATAGTCAAGGTTCACACCACTTAGAGTAGATGGTATAGCCTATTGCTCCTAAGCTACAAACCTGAACAGCATTTACTGTACCAAATACTGGGGACACTGATAACACAATGGAAGTATTTGTGTGCCTAAACATATCTAAACATAAAAAAGGTACAGTAAAATTTGGTAGAAAAGATTGAAAATGGTTCGCCTGCATAGGGCAATTACCATAAATGGAGCTTGCAGGATTGGAGGTTGCTCTGGGTGAGTCAGTGGGAAGTGGTGACTGAATGTGAAGGTCTAGGACATGACTGTACACACTACTCTAGTGTTTATAAACTCTGTCCACTTAGGCTACATTAAATTTATTTAAGTTTTTTCTCTCTTCAATGATAAATTAACCTTAGCTTATTGTAACATTTTTACTTTATAAACTTTTAATTGTTTTAACTTTTTTATTGAGTCAAGATCTCATTGTCACCCTGGTTGAGAGGAGTGGTGTGATCATTGCTCACCGCAGCCTCAACCTCCAGGCCTCAAGCAATCCTCCTACCTCAGCCTCCAGAGTAGCCGGGACTGTAGGTGCACACCACCACATCCAGCTAATTTTTTTTAATCTTTCGTAGAGATAGAGTCTCACTATGTTGCCCAGGCTGGTCTCAAATTCCTGGACATAAGTGATTCTCTCACTTCAGCCCCCCAAAGTGCTGGGATTATAGGTGTGAGCCACCAGACCCAGCCTTTTTTTGTTTTTTGTTTTTGTTTTTGTTTACTTTTTGACTGTTTTGTCACGAAACTTAGATTAAAACACAAACACATTGTACAGCAGTACAAAAACATTTTCTTTCTTCATATCCATATCCTATAAACTTTTATCTATTTGTAAAGCATTTTTTTCTTTAAATTTTTGTTAAAAACGAAAACACACACTAGCCTAGGCCTACACAGTATCAAGATCGTCAATATCACTCTCTTCCACCTCCACATCTTGTCCCACTGGGAGGTCTTCAGGGGCAGTAACACGCATGGAGCCTCTCCTATGATAACAATACCTCTTCTGGAATACCTCCTGAGGGACCTGTCTGAGGCTGTTTTATTGCTAACTTTTTTAAATAAGTAAAGATATCATTATTTTAATATCTAAAATGTTTACAATATTTTAGTATCCTTACAAAAAATTACTAAATATAAACTACTAAATATAAATTAAATTTAGTAATATAAATTACTAAAACATTTTAGTGTCATTATTTTGATATCTAAGATAAGGGTTAAAAGTATACTATAGCAGGCTAGGTGCAGTGGCTTATGCCTGTAATCCCAACACTTTGGGAGGCCAAGGTGGGCAGCTCACTTGAGGTTAAGAGTTCAAGACCAGCCTGGCCAACATGGTGAAGCCCTGTCTGTACAAAACATACAAAAATTAGCTGGTGTGGTGATACATCCCTGTAGTTCCAGCTATTCAGGAGGCTGAGGCAGGAGAATTGCTTGAACCTGGGAGGCAGAGGTTGCAGTGGGCCGAGATCACACCACTGGACACCACCCTGGGCAATAGAGCAAGACTCTGTCTCAAAAATAAAGTGTGTATATATATATTATATTTATATTTAATATATGTATTTTATTATTTTTTATATATTTAGTATATATATTTTATTATATATAAATTTATATTTATATATGTATTTACTACATATAAATATACTACACATAAATATATTATATAAATATTATATATAAATACCATAGTATAACGTATGTATAGGATATAGTATATATAGTATTTATATATTATAGGATATAGTATATAGTATATATAGTATTTATATAGTATGTATAAATATACTAAATAAGGATATAGTATATATAGCATTTATATATTATATAGTATATATGAATATACTACATAAATACTATATATAAATACTACAAATACTATAGTATTATATATACTATATACTATATAATATATGAGTACTATATATAGTATTTATGTAAATATTATATTTGCATATATAAATATATGTGTATATATAAATATATATGTAGTGTAGAAAATACATAAACCTGTAACATAAGCTGTTTATCAATTATGTACTATACAAAAGTATAGTACAAGAATTAC
>NC_045441.1:15052466-15076106 GCF_002776525.5 Piliocolobus tephrosceles | reverse complement strand
GCTGTTTATCAATTATGTACTATACAAAAGTATAGTACAAGAATTACGTACTCTACATAATTGGGTGTGCTATATTTTCATATGACTGGCAGCACAGTGGGTTTGTTTGCACCAGGATCACCACAAACACATGAGTAATGCATTGCACTACGTTGCAACAGCTATCGATGTCACTAGATAACAGAAACTTTTTTAACTCCATTACAATCTTATGGGACCAGTGTTGTAGATATGGTTCATCATTAACCAAAAGATCTTTATGTGGTACATGAGTATACGTTATCTCACATGGACTTTTGGAAAATGGCCTTTCCCCTGACTCTGTCCTGCTTCTGGTTCTTAAATACTTCAAATCTGTTGTCAATTTCCTTTTTTTGAGATGGAGTCTCACTCTGTCACCGAGGCTGGAGTGCAGTGGCGCCATCTCGGCTCACTGCAAGCTCCGCCTCCGGGGTTCACGCCATTCTCCTGCCTCAGCCTCCCGAGTAGCTGGGACTACAGGTGCCTGGTTAATTTTTTGTATTTTTAGTGGAGACGGAGTTTCACCATGTTAGCCAGGATGATCTCGATCTCTTGACCTCATGATCTGCCCACCTCGGCCTCCCAAAGTGCTGGGATTACAGGCGTGAGCCACCACGCCCAGCTGTCAATTTCTTTATGTTTACTTTCCCCCGACTTCTGAACTCCCCATCACATGCCTTCTAGACAAATACTCTTTCCAAATGTTCTCTTAGGGGTTGCCAAGGATACCTTGCAAATGACTTCATGAGCTCTCAATCTAGTTGACAGAGCAGGAGCATCGCCATCTTGGACAAACACCACCATTTTAAGTTCCCCTTAATGAGAAACTGTCTAAATCCAGCCCCAAAACATCAGCCTAATGACTAATGTCAGCATAAGCAGAAACATTCCAACCCTAAGATAAACACCCCCTCTGACCAGAAGTATGCCAACCAGAGATAGCCTCCCCTGACCAGAGACATTCCAATCCCACAATAAACTTTCTCTGACGTAGAAACGTTCTGAACCTGCGATAAACTGCCCCCTTCCTAAACCCTTAAATACCCTTAGTCTGTAAGGAGAGAATGCTCCTGACTGAAATCAGAGAGAAGCCCCTCTCAGGTTTCTTCTCCACAATAAACCTGTCTTTGCCTGTTGAGCTGCTTTACATGTTTCTTTCCTTTCTTTAACTCTTAGACTAGTAAACCTCTCTAGCATTTGACACTTTCACTATTTCCTCGTTCTAGAAAATGAGCATTTTACTCACCTAGTGAAAATGTTACTTAACTTACCTAATGCTCCAATTTTCTGAGAAAATTGTGTTGTTTTCTAAGAAAAATAAAATGGTGGAGGATTCAGTGGGGTGGTGAGTGTGAAAGATTCATCCCTGTGTGAAGCACACAGCAAATGCCCCATGGGTTACCTGTCATTATTGCTAAGGAAAATAATAACAGGAGAGTCCTCAGGTGTTTGCAGATGGCACATGCCATCTTCATTTCCCAAAACTAGAAAACAGATTCTCCAAACTCCAGAAAAAAATGAGCTAACACGGATCCCAGGAGAAATTACAGAAAACAATTTGTGTGTCCAAGCCACACCAAAAAGATCCCCACCTTTTACAGAGTGGAAAATTCCACCAGGGCCTGGACAGTGAGAAACATCCTGTTGGGCAGGTCCCAGGCCTAACCCCTGACCCAGTAGATTCCTTCCTTAACAGCAGCCCAGCACACTGGCCCCACCTCATTCCACGGCAATCCCAGACCTCTCCAGCCAGGACCTATAACTGCCCTAGCCTGTAAGCGGGAAAGGGGGCTGTGGCACTCACTGGCTGGTGCTCTCCCTCCTCAGGTCTTTGTGCAATAAACCTGTGTTGCTGTCAAGCCACTCTCCTTGCCTCTGTCTCTTTTCTCCATCCTAACATTTGGTGCCAAAACCCAGGACAGGGATTGGGTTCTAAATAGGAGAGTCTACTCTTGCAGACTCAGAGTGGGCAGTGGCAGTTCATCCCGGGCTAACTTCCAGACCCTGAGTGAAGCCACTGGTCCCAGCCCTGTTCCTCTTTTAGTCTTATTTCACCTTCCTTCTACACGGGTGAATTATTTGTGGCAACCTGGGGAGCAGTGAGCAGCAGCAGCTCATCTGGAGCTAACCTCCAGATCCTGATCGAATGAACATGATTCAGTCAAGATGGTAGTTTGTAGGGACTTAGAAAAAGAAATGATGATCCCTAGGAAAAACAATAAGCAGAGGGCCCTTGCAGACAAATCATGTCAGACTTTCCACATTTCCCTTTTAACTACATTGCCAGACTAGCTAATGGGGAAAATGCATGGTGTCTCCACGGGAGGAAGACACTGGACAATGGTCCTCATAATTTTGTTGTTAATGATTTGGGCACAAGAAGTGTTCCTGCTTGCTTGCTTGCTTTTTCTTTCTTTCTCTTTCTTCCTTCCTTCCTTCCTTTCTTCCTTCCTTCTTTTCTTTCTTTTTCTTTCTCTTTCTTCCTTCCTTCCTTTATTCCTTCTTTCTTTTTTCTTCATTTATTTTCTCTTTTTCTTTCTCTCTCTTTCTCTCTTTTCTTTCTTCTTTCTCTCTCTCTTTCTCCATTTCTCCTTCCTTCCTTCTTTCCTTCCTTCCTTCCTTCCTTCCATCCTTCTTTCCTTCCTTCCTTCCTTCTTTCTGAGGTAGGGTCTTGCTCTGTCATCCATGCCAGAGTGCAGTGGTACAATCTCAGCTCACTGCAACCTCTAACTTCTGGGGTCAAATGCTCCTCCCATTTCAGCCTCCTAAGTAGCTGGGACCAAAGGCATGTGCCAGCATACCTGGTTTTTTTTTAAAAAACTAATACATCTTGTTTCAAACCCATATCATAGAGCTCCAAACAGTAGTTCTCAAAGTGTGGTCCCCAGAGTGGCATGTGACCCCCATAGTAGAGACAGGGTCCCGCTATGTTGTCAACGCTGGTGTCCAACTCCTGGGCTCAAGTACTCATCCTGCCTTGGCCTCCCAAAGCACTGGGATTACGGGTGTGAGCCATCGTGCCCAGCCTCCACAAAGCTTTTCGCTATGTAGTGTTCACATGAGTGAACATTGCAGCTGTAAAATTTGCATCCATATTTATGGATGACCTGAGGAAGAAAGATCCAGAATGACGTCAATAGGCTGGAACTAGAAAGGTCTGAAGAGGCTGGAAATATAAATAAATCACACCATGAGGCAACTGAGTAGGAATAAATGTTAACTCCCTCATTTGATTTCAAAAGCTGACTTCACAAATGCAGAGTGAATGTGGCACAGCATAGAAATGATGGAAAAGCCTGGGGTTACAGCTGTAAGAACCAGCCGGGGGCATGCTCCTCAATAAGCAGGGAGAGCCTACCTGAAAACGAGGCTCACCTGGAGGAAGCAGAAAGGCCGAGACCAGAGAGAGATGCTGGGACTGGGCACAGTGACTCATGCCTGTAATTGTAGCACTTTTGGAGGCTGAGATGGGAGGATCCCTTCAGACCAGGAGTTTGAGACCAGCTTGGGTAACACAGCGAGACTCTGTCCCAATTACTTTTGGAAAAAAATGACATTTTGAGCTGGATGACTTAAAAAAGCAAGAAAAAAATAAGATGATAGTGTCTTCTAGAGAATCCAACAGGATGCCTTGGTGGTGGCCTACACCCAATCTCCAGCTGCCCAGGGAGCAGGGCAAGGAGTTGTCTGCAGATGAGGGGCAGGCCAGATCATAGCTGTGTCCATGCTCACCTGACACCCCATGGCTTCCCTTCACATGCCACTCTGGGGCTTCAAGGCTTCCACTGGTCTTACTTAATGTGTGTGATACTATCATGTTAACACCTGAAATGACACTCAAGACAAGAGAAAAGATACCTGACATGGTGGCTCAGGCCTGTAATCCCAGCTCTTTAAGAGGCAGAGGCAGGGGATCACTTGAGTCCAGGAGCTCGAGACCAGCCTGAGCAACATAGGGAGACCTCATCTCTACAACAAATAAAAATAAATTAGTCAGGCGTGGTGGCATGTGCCTGTAGTCTCAGGAGGCTGAGGAGGGAGGATCACTTGAGCCAGGGAACTTGGTACTGCAGTGAGCCATGACTGTGCCACTGCACTGCAGCCTGGATGACACACTGAGACCCTGTCTCTTAAAAAAGAGAGAGAGAGAGAGATGCCTGGTGCCAGCACAGAGTTAGAATGTCTAGCTGTGCCTCACGCAAATACAGTCTCTGGACAATTAAGTAAGCTAATGTATTTTAAAATTTTTTTCTCAAACCATTAAGAGTGAGTCTCTGGAACTTGCCACCAGAACTCTAACTAAAGTAATGGTTAATATTTATTGAGAGTTTATTTATGCCGGGCACTGTGCTAAGTGTTATCTATCTGTCTTTTCCAAGTCATGCAACCACAGGATGTTATGGGTACCAGGATTACACACATTCAGCAGAAGATAAAACTAAACCACAAAGAGGTTAAGGGACCTTTCCAGGGTCTCATGCTGGCAGGTGGTTGTCTGGTGATATGGCTTGGCTGTGTCCCTGCCCAAATCTCATCTTGAATTGTAGCTCTCATAATTCCCACATGTTGTGGGAGGGACTGGGTCGGAGGTGATTGAATCATGGGGGCAGGTCTTTCCCCTGCTAGTCTCATGATAGTGAATAAGTCTCAGGAGATCTGATGGTTTTAAAAAGGGGCGTTTCCCTGCACAAGCTCTCTTCTCTTGTCTGCCACCATGTGAGACGTGCTTTTCACCTTCCACCATGATTGTGAGGACTCCCAGCCACGTGGAACTATGAGTTCATTAAACCTCTTTCTTTTTTACATTTCCCAGTCTCGGGTGTGTCTCTATCAGCAGCATGAAAGCAGATGAATACATCTGGTTGCAAACCCAGATCATAGAGCCCCAAAGAGTATTTCTCAAAGTGTGTCCCCAGAGCAGCAGTGGCACCATTGGGAATTTATTAGAGATGCAAACCCTGGGGCCCTATCCAGACTTGACAACTCAGAAGCTGTATGGGCCAGGCATCTGTTTTAAGAAGCCTTCAGGTGACTGTGAAGTGGTCAAGTGTGAGAACCTTTGCTCGCTAAGACCTTGAAGCACTCTGCTCTACCTAGAATGAGAGTGTGACAGTCCCACATTGGGATAGTGTGGGTATCTGTAGTCACTGGTCTCTGACCACACTCAGAATTTTAACCATGATTCGCCAGAAGCAGCAAAATGACCACAGTGATTGCAGGTTTGGAGAATAGCATAAGACCAGCTGAGGCCAGGTGCAGTGGCTCATGCCTGCAATCCCATCACTTTGGGATGCCAAAGTGGGAGGATGGCTTGAGGCCAGTAGTTCAAGACAAGCCTGGGCAACACAGCAGGGCTCCAACTCTACAAAATTTTTTTTAAAAAGCCAGGCATGGTGGCACGGGCCTGTAGTCCCAGCTACCCAGGAGACTGAGGCAGGAGGATTGCTTGAGCCCAGGAATCCAAGGCTGCAGTGAACTATGATTATGCCACTGCACTCCAGTCTGGGCAACAGAGCAAGACCATGTCTCTACAAAAATGAAAAATAAGTTAAAAAGAAAAAGACTAAGTGGGCATCTAGAGCCACCGGGTGGGAATGGGCATACCAGAAGTCCTCAAGAACTCCTCTCATCTCAGCTGCTAGAATTAATATGCCTCTCCCTGAATTTCTGCCCCCCATCCTCCCAGGCTGACCTGAGTCTGTCATTCTTAACCTTGGCTGTATATTGGAATTACCTGGAGAATCTTAAAAGGATTGATGCCTTGGCATCACTGTCAGAGATTTGGGGTAAATTGCTCTGGGGTGTGGAGGTGTGATCTAGGCATCAGGACTTTTTTCAAGCTCCAGGTTATTCTAATACATTCTCTTCAATACAGTTTGGATGTGTGTCCCCACCCAAATCTCATGTTGAAATCAAATCCCCAGTGTTGGAGATTGGGGCCCGGTCCGGGCTGATTGCATCATGAAGCTGGATTTCTCATAAAGAGTTTAGCATCATCTCCCATGGTACTGTCCAAGCAATAACGAGTGAGTTCTTGTGAGATCTGGTCATTTAAAAGTGTATAGCCCCTCCTTGCTCTGTTCTTGCTCCCCCTCTCACCATGTGGCATGCCTGCTCCCCTTTCACCTCCACCATTACTATAAGCTTCCTGAGGCCTCCCCAGAAGTTGAGCACATGCCAGCTTCTTGCTTCCTGTAAAGCCTGCAGAACCATGAGCCAAGTAAACCTCTTTACAAATCATCCAGTCTCACGTATTTCTTTATAGAAATGCAAGAATCCTAGAACACTGTTCTAATCTGTTCAGGCTTGAGAACTGCAGGCCTCAGGATATACCCAGGCTTTTCTTCCACCCAAGTCTCTGTGAGCAGCTGCTTAGGCCTGTCTGTCCCTTTCACCATCACTGTGCATGCATCTTCTCTGCATAAAGGCCCTTCCTCGTTGCAATGCTTCTGCCAGCCCCACTGTTTCTGTATGGTATTGCCCTGCAGGAGAAAGGCAATAATACATTCTCTGTCATTAGGTTCAGGAGCTCTCCGGCTCTGCTTCATAACTTTGGAGAAAGGAGGCAGTCATACCCCTACCCCAAAAGGTCTGTTCAAGTCTCATTTGAACAAGCTCCCGGCCAGGCGCAGTGGCTCACGCCTGTAATCCCAGCACTTTGGGAGGCCGAGGCGTGTGGATCATTTGAGGTCAGGAGTTCGAAACCAGTTTGGCCAACATGGTGAAATCCTGTCTCTACTGAAAATACAAAGATTAGATGGGCTTGATGGCGTGCTCCTGTAATCCCACCCACTTAGGGGGCTGAGGCAGGAGAATCGCTTGAACCTGGGAGGCTGAGGTTGCTGTGAGCCGAAATTATGCCGCTGCACTCCAGCCTGAGTGACTCCATCTCAAAAAATAAAAAATAAAAGAACAAGCTCCCCTCGTGCCAGGCTGAGAATCATTGGTGGAGTTTCAGAACATTTACTTACAAGCCAAATGTCCTGGGTTCAAATCCCAGCACTTTCAACCTCCCAGCTTTGTAACTCTGGGCAACTCAACCGAATCTTTCTAAGCCTCAATTCTTTATTAAATGAAAATATATTAGTTAGTTTGCTTGCCTGTTTGTTTGTTTGCTAGTTTGAGAGGGAGTCTCTCTCTGTTGCCCAGGCTGGAGTGCAGTGGTGCAACCTCAGCTCACTGCAATCTCCGCCTCCCAGGTTCAAGCAATTCTCCTGCCTCAGCCTCCCCAGTGGCTGGCATTACAGGCACCTGCCACCATGCCCGGCTAATTTTTGTATTTTTAGTAGAGACAGGGTTTCACCATGTGGGTCAGGCTGGTCTCGAACTCCTGACCTCAAGTAAGCTGCCCACCTTGGCTTCCCAAAGTGCTAGGATTACGGGCATGAGCCATCGTGCCCGGTGAGAATATATTAGTTTTCTATTGTCACATGTCGCAAATCACCACACACTTCACAGCTTAAGACAACATCCATTTATTACTTCACAGCTCTGTAGATCAGAAGTGTAGACAGTGTGGCTGGCCTCTCTGCCTAGGATCTCACAAAGCCAGCATGAAGGGGTTGACAGCTGCACCATCATCTGGAGCTCTAGGTCCTCATCCAAGTTCATTTAGGTTGTTGACAAATTTAGTTCCTGACCACTGTAGCACTAAGGTCCCTGTCTTCCAGCTCCCAGCCAGGAGTCTCTCTCAGCTGCAAGAGGATGCTCTCAGATTCTTGCCATGTGCCCTGCCCCATCTTCAAAGCCAGCAGAAGAATTTTCCTCATGTCCACCTCCTGTCACACTTTACATTTATGAATTCCCCAGTCTGACATCTAGACCCAAATGTTTCTGTTTTAAAAAAAATGCTTGAGGTGGGCACAGTGGCTCATACCTGTAATCTAAGCACTTTTGGGAGACCGAGGTGGGAGGATCACTTGAGCCCAGGAATTCAAGACCAGCCTGGGCAACATGGTGAGCCCCATCTCTACAAAAAAAATTTTAAAATTAGCCAGGTGTAGTGGTGTGTGCTTGTTGTCCCAGCTACTCAGGAGGCTGAGGTAGGAGGATCGCTTGAGCTCAGGCATTCGAGGCTACAGTGAGCCAAGATCACACCACTGCACACCAGCCTGGGCAACAGAGCAAGACCTTTGTCTCAAAAACAAACAAGCAAACAAATAAAATGTGCTCATGTGATTAGGTTAGATCCACCCCGATAAGCTCACTTCCTTAAAGTCTACTGTGCCATAAACATATCTAATCATGGAAATAAAATCCGTCATACTCACACTCCCAAATATTATACAGAGGGATGTACAGAAGGGAGCAGGGATCTTGGGGCGATCTTAGAATTTTGCTTGCATCAGCAGATCATAATACTTAGCTTGCAGGATTGTGATGGGAAATAAGATCCTGCATGCCAAGCCCTAAGCACAATGCCTGTCACGTGGAAAGCACTTGATATATTCAATGTTGCTTTTCTTGGCAGCCCTGTGAATCCAAGATGTCCTGATCCCTGGAATTCCTTTTCGGAGACAGCCTTTGCGGGCCTGGTCCAGCTGAAATCCTTCCTCTACTCAAAACAGAGCTCAGTCCTTCACCCACCACTCTCCATTCTGCCATGTTATAAGGGGCACGGACATGCCCACCGATGGATGGATCACCCGCTTTGGAAGCACAGAATGTTTCTCCTGGAAAGCCCAAACAGAAATGCCCGCCGGTCTCCTCTGAAATCAGCACCATGCATGTTGTGGAGATTATGTTGCTAAATCAGGAGATCTTCCCCCTGACGCCTTCAGAAGCTCAATGTGAATACTGGAGCCATCAGTGTTAATAACACACTACAATCCTGTTCTTTAAAAAAAAAGGAAAAACCGGCTTCTAAAGGCAGATAAAGAGAAGCTAATTGAAGTCATCACATGCAATCTTCTCTAAGTAGCAGCTACAACATCAATATTATATTTAGTAAAAAAAACAAAACAAACAAACAAACAAAAAAACTCTGTTTTGTTGTTTTCCCCTCCCCCTCAATTATTTGTAGGAAAACAGAGAAATGTCTGCTATGTCCGGCTTGATGAAGTTTTTTGTTTTTGTTTTTGTTTTTGTTTTTAAAAAAAAAGAAAGAAAGAAAGAAAAGAAAAAACTCCAGCCTGGAGACAGAGTGAGACTCCGTCTCAAATAAATAAATAAATAAATAATAAAAATAAAAATAAATACAGATGATGTTGAGGTTTTCGGGGAATCAGAGAGAAATACGTAGGCGGAGGAATAGCGTCAGGAAGAATAGCTAATGGATGCTGGGATAATACCTAGGTGATGAGATGATCTTTGCAGCAAACCACCGTAGCACATGTTTGCCTATGTAACAAACCTGCGCATTCCGGCCATGGATCCCTGAACTTAAAATAAAAGTTGGAAATTTTAAAAAATAGGAAAATGTACCTCATTCTCCATTTGTCATTTGAGAAAGTGCAATCTGGTATATTCACTAATGTCATATAGTAAAGTAATAATAATAAAATATCTTTTCATATTATTAAAAAAAAGAGGGACTGGCTAAATTGGCCAACTGGTTAAAAATGTAGCCTGCTCTCCTTTCCCCCTCAAAGGCTCATCTTTAGGGATTGTCTCCCCTAAAAGTTCATCTTTGTAAGCTTGTAGCAAAACAAGGGTCAATGCGAATCTAGCAAATGCCTGCATTATACGTGTCAAAGAGAATTGTCTGCCTCTGATCATTCAACAGGAACGTGCAAAAAGTAGAACATTCCTTTTAGATGGTAGCTGGGAGATGATGGCCCAGTATCACAGCAGACACTGTGAGTCCCCTGTGCCCTGGAAGGACCTTCTGAGCATGTCTGGAAGTTATCAGGTGCACAGCCCTGCAGCCCTGGAGCACCCAGATTAAAGAACAGACCTCCCACTTTGGGAGGCCGAAGCAGGCAGATCACTTGAGGTCAGGAGTTCGAGACCAGCCTGGCCAATATGGCGAAATCCCTTCTCTACTAAAAATACAAAAAATTAGCAGGGCGTGGTGGCAGGCGCCTGTAGTCCCAGGTACTCAGGAGGCAGAGGCAGGAGAATTGCTTGAACCTGGGAGGTGGATGTTGCAGTGAGCCAAGATTGCACCACTCTACTCCAGCCTGGGTGACAGAGTGAGACTCCATCTCAAAAAAAAAAAAAAAAAAAAAAAAAACACACAGAACAGACCTCTCTCCTTACTGAAGATTTTCTTCTTCAGCTGAGCCAGCACCTTCAAGAGCTGCATGCAGGAAACCAGGAGGAAAGAAGGAAGTTCACAGGTCAAGCCAAGAGAAGGAGCTTGCCAGTCACTGCCCAAGCACCCTCACCTGGAGTCTCTGAGCTCGGCAGCTCACGCTCAGTGAAAGCCTTGCTTTGGATAGAGAAAAACAGTCAGAGCCAAAGGCTTGAATTGAACCAGAAATGCGAACCCAGCATCCTTTGAAGTTCATTTATTCTCCAAAGAGGTAAATCAAGAGGAAGGTTAGGGCCTCACAGAATGATATAACAACATTACCAGAAACAAATAAATAAATTAAAATCAAACAGAAAGCCAGCCTATAAAACCTCATCTTTAAAGATGTCTCAAACGCATGGCATTGCGCCCGTTTTCCATGATGATGCGGGACTACACGCTAATTGAAAGAACACCCACGAAGTGGATCACCATAAAGCAACAACCCTTCTCTCCTGGTGATTATGTGATCAAATTATGAAGCCCTCTGAGCCAACACATTTCAGCTTTTATGATGCAGTCGAAGACCTGTGGCCACCTGCAGGAGGGAGGAAGAAAGGGACCCTGGGCCAACATCTCCCGGCTCCCATCTGAAAGGGATGTCCTTCTCCCTTTTCCACGTTCCCTTTGAATGATCAGAGGCAGGCAACTGTCTTGCACACGTATAATGCAGGCATTTGGTGGGTTCACATTGCCACTTGTTTTGCTGCAGGTTTACACAGATGAACCTTTGGGAGAGGAGAGAAAACCCCTAGTTACAGGTTCTCTTTCTTACGTCCATTCAACATTTACAATATAGAATGTGTCTGGTCCTGATGTGAGTTATACCATATTTATGGATATATTTAGATCCCCGACATCTATAAGCTGAAGTCACTTTTCCATTAATAATAATGGTGCAGAGCTCTATCTGCCCATGCAGGGACTTAGGGGCCCTTTGAGAACCCCCTGAGTGTTCTTTTTTTTTGACGGAGTCTCACTCTGTCTCCCAGGCTGGAGTGCAGTGGCGTGATCTCGGCTCACTGCAAGCTCTGCCTCCTGGGTTCACGCCATTCTCTTGTCTCAGCCTCCCAAGTAGCGGAGACTACAGGCACTCACCACCACACCCAGCTAATTTTTTGGATATTTTTTACTAGACATGGGGTTTCACTGTGTTAGCCAGGATGGTCTCGATCTCCTGACTTTGTGATCCACCCGCCTCATCCTCCCAAAGTGCAGGGATTACAGGTGTGAGCCACCGCGCCCGGCCGAGAACCCCCTGAGTGTTCTTGAGAGATCCATGATGAGTGGAGGGAGGCTGTTCTGGTTCTTCTACCCAGATGTTTACATCAGGCACTCCTTTCTGCTGCCTCTACTGAGAAAGTCTCCTTGAGAAGGTCTCATGGCAGCAGCTCGTTTTCCCAAGACTAGGATCCAAGAAGAACAGCTGCCTTGACAACTGCAAACCTCACTCTGTCATTTGGCCTCTGAAGCAGAATGACTCACCTGGAATCTCACACAACCCCTCATGAAAGCTGTCCTCAGCTTCTAGGTCCCATGGATAGGCATGAGTCAAGCCTCTCCCATCCATCCCTCTCCATTCCATCCCCTTTCCTAAAATCTCCTATGTCTTTTCATGAGAAAATGTGATTATTTGAATATGAATACAGCTCAAACCCTGCTTACAGATGCAACAGTTCTCTGCAGGACAAAACTTAGAGCAGTGGTCCTCCCCTGATGACCCCTGCGCACCCTTCCCAATCACACAGAGCAGCCGAGGTCCAAAGAAGCCACATAGTCTCAAGCCTCTGCATGCCCCAAAAAGGTTTATGCTGCATCTATACCTAACCTAAAGTCACCTCTTTTCATTTTGGGGTTTTTGTTTGTTTATTTCGAGACGAGTCTTGCTCTGTCTTCCAGGCTGGAGTGCAGCGGCACAATCCGGCTCACTGCAACCTCTGCCTCCCAGGTTCAAGCGATTCTTGTGCCCCGGCATCCCAAGTAGCTGGGATTACAGGTGCCCACCACCACGCCTGGCTAATTTTTGTATTTTTAGTAGAAATAGGGTTTCACCGTGTTGGCCAGGCTGGCCTTGAGCTCCTGACCTCAAGTGATCCACCCTCCTCAGCCTCCCAAAGAGCTGGGATTAACAGGCATGAGCCACCGCACCTGGCCTAAAGCCACACATTGATGGGTTTGCTTGAGCAAAGGATCATCTAGACCCAAAAGATGACTGAAGACACCTTTGGAAAAATCAATCATGAAGTCAGTACTCCTCCAATTTTCCCATACACCTCTCTAGCTCTCAGAGGTGCCTGTTGCTTCCCTGTGTTGGTTTCAGTCTTAAGCTTCACTTAGTGGCAAGATGTTGGCCAAAGCTCCATAGCCACGTCCTCCTGGGGTCAGGCTCATGGATGAGAATGTGTCTCCGCACCCATCTCATTCACTCTGACTGGATCCCAGGACTTTCCATGTGCCAATCACTATGGCCAGGAAAATGCAATACTCCAATTATGCAAGCCTTGGTCATATGCCTGTGCTGAAATGAATGTGCAGTCAACTGCACCTGAAGCACATGGGCTAACAGTGGTAGAGAGAATGTTTTTTTAGTGGAAAAGTAAGGTACCATTACCCAGAAAAAGTGAGCAGTGTCTGGACAACAATGGAAACAAAACATGACAAAACAAAACAGATGTCTACTATAGCTTTATTGCTTCCTATGTTTCTAACCTTCGCCTTCTCCCATCCATCCTGTACCAGGGCTCACAGACTATAGCTCTCAGGCTAAATCCAGCCTGCAGCTTATTTTTTATAAATAAAGCTTTATTGAAACTGGTTATTGAAACACAGCCACAAAAGTTACATATTGTCTATGACTACTTTCATGCCATAACAGCGTAGAAGAGGAGGTGTGACAGAGACTGTGTATATTAGTCTGTTCTCACACTGCTATAAAGAACTAATTGAAACTGGGTAACTTATGAAGAAAAGAGGTTTCATTGACTCACAGTTCTGCAGGCTGTACTGGAAGCATGGCTGAGAGGCCTCAGAAAACTTACAATCATGGCAGAAGGTGAAGGGGGAGCAGGCGCATCTTCACATGGTGACAGGAGAGAGAGAGAAAAAAAGAGAGAGAGAGAACAGAGAAATGCTACACACTTTCAAACAATCAGATATCATGAGAACTCACTCACTATCACTAGCAAAGAAAAGGGGAAATCTGCTCCCATGATCCAGTCATCTCCTACCAGATCCCTCCCCCGACTTTGGAAACTACAATTTGATATGAAATTTGGGTGGGGACACAGAACAAACCATATCAGACCATATGCCTGGAAAGGTGAAAACATTTACAATGGGATCCTTGACAAAAAAAAAAAAACAACAACTCTTGCTGACCCTTGAGCCTTGCTGTAAGTGACCATCAGAATTCTATCTGTTACAAAATTTTGGTCTTTTCACTGCTGTCCTTTAAAATCTTCAATGGTTTTCCATTTGCTACAAGATAAACTCAAAATTCCCTGGGATAGCTGCATTCCTGTTGACAGTGAAAACTGTGCTTTGATCTCTACTTCAGTAGCAAAGGTAGCAGAAAATCCCATGAGCTGCTCTTGGGAATGTGTGTGGTTCCAGTGAGAAGCAAGTAAATAAGCCTCTTAGGTATCAAATCTAACCTCCTTGGGGTCAACCAGTTAAGTGCCATTGTCCAATAAAAAAGGTAGAAATAGTCTGGCTGAAATGGTTCATGCCTTTAATCCCGACACTTTGGGAAGCCGAAGCAGGAGGATTGCTTGACACTAGGAGTTTGAGACCAGTCTGGGCAACATAGCAAGACCATATGTCTACCAAAAAGTACAAAAATTAGGCAGGCATGGTGGCGTGTGCCTGTAATCCCACCTAACTGAAAGACTGAGGTGGAAGAATTGCTTGAGTCCTGAAGTTCAAGGTTACAATGAGCTATGATTGTGCCACTGCACTCCAGCCTGAACCACAGAGCAAGATCCTGTCTCCAAAAATAGGAAGGAAGGAAGGAAGGAAGGAAGGAAGGAAGGAAGGAAGGAAGGGAGGGAGGGAGGGAGGGAGGGAGGGAGGGAGGGAAGGAGGGAGGAAGGAAGGGACTTTTGAATTTAAAAACCGAAATGAGGAGCTGCCCTCTGGATGTGTCCTTTCCTTCAAACATAGTATGTGTACAGAAGCCATTATGTTTTGAAGGTCTAGGTTGCCAACCAGAGGCAAACAAGTTCTTTTATTTGGTAAAGAACCTAAAATGAGCCTCTTCAGGTTCAAGAGCCTCTGAGGAAGGAAAGTGGTTGGCAGGGAGGGGAGATGGGGGACAGACTTTGTTAAGGTAGCAGAAACCCAACCCATGCAGATCCTACATTGTGTCATCTGCAAGTGGCCTAGAAGGAGCTGAGGTCCAGATTCAGAGGGAAAAGAATATGCTAAGTAGCCTTATGCTGATGCCCAGAATAGAAGTTAGAAACAAAGAGCCAAGCCAATACCATGTTCAAGGACATACTTGTGCCGGTGAGCACCCATGTCTCCACCAGAGTTCCTCTGGAAGGAGGTGTTGTCCAAGAAACTCCTTGACCATGATACGAGTCAGCATTTCAGCGAGATGTGCACTTTGAAGACGCTGTGCATTGATTTCCCAGGTTGCACCTGGGTTGGGTGCAGGGGTTCAAGTTCTGTACTGTTGGAATATTCTAAAAGGTGCTGGTAAACACTGTGCGGAAAGATAGGAATGGACACCACTGTCACATGGACATAACATGGCAAGCCTTTTTACCACGTGGCCATTGCTACTTCACAGCCAGGACTACTACCTACAGTCTTTGCTCTAGGCTTGCCCTTAACTCACTCACTATTCCCCAGACAAACCACACCCTTCCCAAGCCTGCACTTCCCTCTATTTGAAAGGTCCTTTCCCCTCTCTACTGAGTGAAATTATACTCATCCTCAAGACCCAGCTCAGATGTCGCCTCCTCTGTGGCACCTTCCAGGTAGGTTGAGTTTAGTTAAGATGGTGTTGGCCAGCACAGGTTCACTTACAGAAGGGAAGGCACTAGTACAGACGGCAAAGCGGGAGGTACAGGAGTCAGGATGGAAGGGTGGTGGGATGGACCAAGTTAGGCAGAAGAGAATGAAACAGGGCACAGGTGCAGTCATAGGATCCTTCCAAGAATGTTTTTAAGGGTTATTAAAAAAAAAAAAAAAAGTCCAGGCGCAGTGGCTCACGCCTGCAATCCCAGCACCTTGGAAGGCCGAGGTGGGCTGATCACTTGAGGTCAGGAGTTCAACACCAGCCTGGCCAACATGATGAAACCCTGTCTCTTCTAAAAATGCAAAAAATCAGCCTGGCCTGGTGGCGGGTGCCTGTAGTCCCAGCTACTTGGGAGGCTGAGGCAGGGGAATCAGAGGTTGCAGTGAGCTGAGATCACGCCGTTGCACTCCAGCCATAGCAACAGTGCAAGACTCTGTCTGAAAAAACAAAACAAAACAAAACAAAACGAAACAAAACAAAAATTACAAAGAGAACACCTTTTGCTAACTTTCTGTTCTTGGTGGATTCAGAAACATCGACCTCTAATGCAATCTCAAATGCATTTATACACTGGTGCCCAGAGCACCTCAATGTTTTCAGAGTCTCTCTCCAACCCCTCCACGTCCCCACTAAAAAAAGTCATTCCACACCAGTCCCTATGTGCCTCCCCAATGTCCAACCTGCTCCCTGCCTCCACCTTTCATATTCTCTCATTGTTGGGTGACTTTTCACCTCATCTCAACCTTTAAGCTCCCTGTGTGCTTTTGACCTTGATTTGCCTTCCAGTCACAGTTTTGTTGGGTTTATTTCTCTCCTCTTTGGTTCAAAACGTTTATAGACTTTTTCTTTCTTTGTTGTGATAAAAATGCACATAACACAAAATATGCCACTGCAATCATTTCAAAGTGTAGAAGTCAGCGGTATTAAGTACGTCTGCAGTGTTGTGTAACCATCGCCGAGAACATTTTCATTACCCCAAATGGAAACCTTATGCCTATTACACAATCACTTCCTATGCTCCCTCCCCTGGTTCCTGGCAACCACTAATCTGCTTTCTGTCTCTCTGGATTAATATTTCATATTAAGTGAACCACACAATATGTGGCCTTTTGTGTCTGGCTTCTTTCACTCAGCGTAATGTTTTCAAGGTAGCCTGTGAGGGTACTTCATTCTTTGTTATGGATGTGCCATATCTGTTGTAATCGTTCATTCATTGATTGGCATTCGGGTTGTTTCAACCTTTTGGCTAACATGAGTAGTGCCACTATAGATATTTTGGGGCAGGTTTTCATATGAACATCCAGTTTTCCTTTCTTTTGGGTATATACCTAGGAATGAGATTGCCGGATCAGATGGTAATTCTATGTTCAATTAATTGAGGAGTTGCCAAAATGTTTTTGTGGGTAAGTTGTCAGTAATTCCTTTCCCACTCAATCCACTCCATAGAATTCCCCTTCCCTTTGAAGACTCAAGGGCAGTACCTGGAAATTGGAGGAAAAAAAAAAAAAAACTAAACTAAGATTTGCCCTGATTTTTTGGGGGGAACTCTTGGATTTTGCCCTAATCGTTCTGCTTTCAGGTGGGAAAGAGCCAGATTACGCCAATCTGTATGTGGCTCAGGTTCCCCATTGCAGGGGCAGAGAGAGTTGAAGGGTCGTGTGGGTTTTACAAGCCAAGACTAGAAGTGCTACTTGACTTCTTCCCAAATCCTCCTGGGCCAGAACTCAGTCACGTGATCTCAAAGATCTCAACCTACCTACTACCAATCCTCCTGGGCCAGAACCCAGTCACATGATCTTAACCTACCAGCAAAGATCTCAACCTACCTACTACCAATCCTCCTGGGTTAGAACGCAGTCACGTGATCTCAGCCTACCAGCAAGTCAGGAAAGTGTTCTCCTGCCTGTTGGGGAAGAGCAAAAGAATCAGGATTTGGTGAATACCACCTAGTCTCTGCAGAAAGGCCTGAGGCTATCAATTTTGTGAGGCATGGAGTATTGTGAAAAAGCAGCATTGGAGCCTGGAAGTGGGGGGCAGGAGAATAGATGTGGATGGCCACCACAGTGAAAAAGTGAATGGTGGCCGTGCACAGTGGCTCACACCTGTAATGCCAGCACATTGGTAGGCCAAGGCGAGTGGATCATTTGAGGTCACAGGAGTTCGAGACCAGCCTGGCCAACATGGTGAAACCTCATCTTTACTAAAAAATACAAAAGTTAACAAGATGTCGTGGCACATGCCTATAATCCCAGCTACTTGGGAGGCTGAGAAATGAGAATCTCTTGAACCCAGGAGGCAGAGGTTGCAGTGAGCCGAGATCATGCTACTCCACTCCAGCCTGGACAACAGAACAAGACTCTCTCAAAAGTGAATGGCGGTCACTCTTAGTAACAGAGAGAGAGCAGAGGGGTTTGTTTGCACGATGCTCCAGCCTCCTCCGGCTCAGACAGAGCACCCCTTCCAAGCCACGTCCAAACCCAAGATGACTTCTCAGTGTTTTAGCTGGAAAGAGGCAGAAACATCATCTTGTTGAATCTGGCTATTTTGCAGAAGAGGAAAATGAGTCCCGAAATGGGGAAGTGACGTGCCCCCCCGTCAAGGCACAGCTAACACACTTTGCTGGACACCATCTCACTGGGTAGAATTTCATTTCTCCCAGAAACAAGCCACTTCTGTTCTCACAGATGGACTAGAAGTTCCTCCAGGCCAACTCTGCTGACACTTGAACACATTCCCGTGCAATACGGAGTGAGACCAATTACTCTCTTATTATCCCCAGAAACCGGGCTTCATTTGAAACCCTTGCACTGTCCCAGGAGACCACAATCCCACATCCACTGGTTTCTCTCATGATCCATGCCCAGTCTTCACGTCAATCATGTTGAGAGTCCCTCCCTCTGACAACACCTCAGGTATCCCATATGGTGGAAGGTGTCAAATTCAGTAAAAACTCACCTGACAGGCTGAAATGAAAACAAGACTCATAGAATGATGGCCAAAGTCTTGCGCATATTTAAAGTAGTTCAATAATGTATATCATTCTTAATCCTAAGAAGCCATCGCACGTGATAGGACAATCATGACAAAACCGACTGGCTTCACTGATCACTGAATCCCACAACAGAAGAACTCGACAGACGCAGGAAACACTTGGATTCAAGTTTGGTGCTGATTTGCCAAACACCCAATTTCAGATCCCCTTAAACTTCTCATTAGGTGTGATTTCAGGATGATCTATCTTTCATCCCAGACAGTAACCTTTAATGGAGTTAATTAAAGGCACATTTTAAAAGTCACCCTGCAGCTTTTTTGATTACAGTTATAAAATAGACCATAGTAACCTTTCCTGCTTTTGTAATTACAGGTTTGTGAAATTCCCAATTATTTCCTCTTTATGAACAATCACCCCTAAAGAAAGTTTCCCTGGTCATTGTTATGAGGCTTTTGATTTGATACCAGAAATTATAAACCACTACAGCCCGCTATTACAGCCATAAAATCCGTGTCATGTAATGTGGCGTGTAATTATAAGCTGCCTGAAACTGTTCATCTTCCTATTGTCAGCCTGCATTGTGATTCTCTGTTTACACGTCTGTTTCTTCCACTAGATTCTGAAAGGTTCAAGTGCTGGCACCTGCAATATGTAATTCATCTCTGTACCCCTAGTGCCAGACATAAAGCCTACCCCGGCAGGTTCTTATTTCCTGAGTAGATAAGTGGTTGGATGGAAATCAGAGATACTATTTGGAACGTTTCCCTTCTTTTGCTCAATCAAAAAGCACTTCCGGCCAGGTGCAGTGGCTTACCCCCGTAATCCCAGAACTTTAGGAGGCCAAGGCGGGCGGGTCACTTGAGGTCAGGAGTTCAAGACCAGCCTGGCCAAGATGGCAAAACCCTGTTTCTACAAAAAATTAGCTGGGCATGGTGGCAGGCACCTGTACTCCCAGCTACTTGGTAGGCTGAGGCACAAGAATCACTTGAACCCAGGAGGTGGAGGTTGCAGTAAGCTAGCATCATACCATTGCACTCCAGCCTAGATGACAGAGTGAGACTCCGTCTCAAAGGAAAAAAAAAGCACTTACTCCTTCAGGTAACTAATCTATGCATAAGACTGATTTGTTTGTTGTCTTTTTCTTTAAACCCAGTATGAATGAAATAATCCTAAATATTAAAAATTTTAATCTTGGGCCAGGCTCGGTGGTTCATGCCTGTGATCGCAGCACTTTGGGAGGCTAAGGCAGGAGGATTGCTTGAGCTTAGGAGTTCAAAACCAGCATGGGCAACATAATGAGACCCCATCACTATAAAAAAACATCTTTTTTAATTAGCCGGACATGGTGTCGCATGCCTTTAGTCCCAGCTACTCAGGAGGCCAAGATGGGAGGATCATGTAAGCCTGAGAGGTGGAGGCTGCAGTGAGCTGTGATTGTACCACTCCAGTCTGGGAGACAGAGTAAAACCCTGTCTTTAAAAATAAAAAATAAAAAAAAAATCTTATCTTGGTATAATAGTAAGACAAATGGTGACTTACAGTTCCTTCTTTTTTTTTTTTTTTTTTTTTGAGACAGAGTCTCATTCTGTCACCCAGGCTGGAATGCAGTGGCGTGATCTCAGCTCACTACAACCTCCGCCTTCCAGGTTCAAGCAGTTCTCCTCCCTAAGCCTCCTGGGGAGCCGGGATTACAAATGCCCACCACCACACCCAGTTAATTTTTGTATTTTTAGTACAGACGGGGTTTCACCTTATTGGCCAGGCTGGTCTCAAACTCCTGACCCCAAGTAATCCGCCCATCTCAGTCTCCCAAAGTGCTATGATGACAGGCGTGAGCCACCGCACCCTACCTATAGCTTCTTTTTTATGCTGTTTTGTATTTTCCAAATTATCTTCAATTAATATATATTTCTTTCCAATCTGAGCTATTTAATAAATGGAGCCTCTAGGTTTTAATAGAATAAGGCTACTCTTAAAAATATGTATGCACACCTACTGTGTGCAAGCCCAGTGAATGACGCCCAGTGCACACTGCCCTCTGCATGGGGGGTGGTATTTACAAGCTCAATATCACTCTCCTTTATTGCTGTTTGCATCACCTTAAGTTAGTCACAGAAGAGCTCTGGCCCAGTTTTCTTATTTACAAAATCAAAGGGGTAGGTAGATGCCAGGATCTCCAAGGTTCCTAGGGATCCCCAATTATATAATCAAAATAACTAATTTTTTCTAAGAAATAATCTAAATCATTAGTAAGACATATAAAATGATTGGGGAATGCCAGTGAGTGTGAGATGACTTCCAGTCGGGGGATAAATACCGGTTTCATGAAGAAAGAGATGATAGAGTTGGGTTTGGAAGAATAGGACGTTAGGCTGCATGGAGGACTGGGGGAAGGCAGTGTAAAAGAAAGCAGTGGCTGGGTGCCATGGCTCACGCCTGTAACCCCAGCACTTTAAGACGTCGAGGTTGGAGGATTGCTTGAGGCCAGGAGTTTGAGGCTGCAGTGAGCTATAACCATGCCACTGCACTCCAGCCCAGGAAATAGAGCAAGTCTCTCTCTCCAAAAAAGAAAGAAAGAAGAGGGCCAGGCATGGTGATTCATACTTGTAATGCTAACACTTTGGGAGGCCAAGGTGGATGATCACCTGAGGTCAGGAGCTTGAGACCAGCCTGGCCAATGTGGCAAAACCCCATTCCTATTAAAAATGCAAAAATTAGCTCGGCACATTGGTGCATGCCTGTCATCCCAGCTACTCGGGAGGCTGAGGCAGGAGAATCTCTTGAACCCAGGGGTGGAATTTGTGGTGAGTTGAGATTGCGCCATTGCACTCCAGCCTGGGCAACAAGAGCAAGAATGGCAGGCAGGCAGGAAGGAAGGAGAGAAAGAGAGAGAGAGAGAAAGAAAGGAAAGAAAGAAGGAAGGAAAGGAAGGAAGGAAGGAAGGAAGGAGGAAGGAAGGAAGGAAAGAAAAAGAAGCAGTGTGAGCAAAGGCATGAAAGATGAAAGGCATGGTAGAAGCTGGAGCTGGGGCATAAGAGAAAAGCAAACTGGGGCACAACTAAGGGAAGAAGTGGATGGGGGAAGCTAAAATGTCACTATGATGATTAATCCTATGTGTCAACTTGATTAGGCTGTGATACTCAAATATTTGGTCAAACACTAGTCTAGATGTTGCTATGAAGGTATTTTTAAATGAGATTAACATTGAACGCTAGTAGGCCGTGAGTAAGGCAAATTGCCCTCTATGACTTTGGTAAGCCTCATCCAATCCATTGAAGGCCTTAAGAGAAAAAAAAATACTGTCCTACCCCAGAGAAACGGGGAATTCCGCCTCCAGACTGTCTTTGAAATAGAACTCCAATATCAACCCTTTCCTGAGTCTCAAGTCTGCCAGCCTACCCTACAGATTTTAGACTTGCCAGCCTCTGCAATCCATGGGCCAGTTCCTTAAAATAAATCTCTAGATAGATAGATAGATAGATACATACATACATATATACATAAATGAATGGATAAATGATATATAGATACATAGATAGATACATAGATACATAGAAGAATGGATGATAGACAGATTGATAGAGATGATAGATAGATATAGATAGATAGATAGATACATACTTAAATACATAAATAAATGGATAGATAATTGATATATAGATACATAGATGAATTGATGATAGATTGATGGAGATGATAGATAGATGACAGAGAGATAATAGTGATGGTTGATAGAGATGATAGATTAGATAGATAGATAGATGACAGAGATGACAGACTAGCTAGATAGATGATAGAGGTGACAGATAGATTAGATAGATGATAGATACAGATGATAGATTAGATAGATGATAGACAGATGATAGATATGATCGATTAAATAGATGATAGATAATAGAGATGATTAATAAATAGGTAATAGAGATGATAGATAGATAGTAGATAGGATAGATAGATTAGATAGATGATAGAGATGATAGATAGATAGATAATACATACATAGAGATGATAGGTAGATAGATTAGATAGATGATAGCGATGATAGATAATAGATGATAGATAGATAGATAGATAGATATGATAAGTAGATAGGGAGCGAGATAGAGAGATAATAGGCAGACAGATGATAAATAATCACACACACATACATCCTATTGGTTCTGTTTCTCTAGTTTCAGGCTGAACCATGTGGTTGACAAGTAGAAACCCTCAAGATGACAGAGCTAAGACTATGTGGCTAGATCTTTAGCTAAAGCAAAACTGTGTGTCTCAGAAACGATTGGCCCACAGAAGTTACAGTAAAAGCCTCTTGGCCAGCAAGATTGGGACTGATAGCCCATCATTAGCAAAAGTGGGTGAGAGTGTGGAGTCATAAAATGATGATAAAAGCACACCTGCAATTTTATAGATTGGCCTACCATGTATAAATATGCATCCATTCTTTGAGTACACACTCACTACTTGAAGTTCTGTCTTATTTTAAAATCTCCTGTTTTATTAACTTGAAATGGAGCAAGATCTTAAAGACACTTATAGCAACTGAAGCCCAGAATCCTTCCAGGTTTATATAATGATTCCCCAAATTTTACGGTTGCTTTGCCTGCACTCAATTTGACAGCAGCAAAGTAATTTGCCTTTATTAAGTCTTTCCCAAGCATTCAGCTTAATTTTCCTAGAAATGACAACTCTATTACTTTTATACACTCCATCAGTACTGCAATATTTACCTAATTCTGTAATTGCCATAAGAAATATATTTGCATGAACAGGTTTGGGGATAAGTGTAATTGACGCTTGATAAGCATGCAGTCTCCCTGATTGGAACAGCTGTGAACATCGGAGGGACGAAGGCATTGGTCAGGGGTGTTTACAGAAGAAACTAAGAGCACTGGTTAGCAGACAGGTGGTTAAGTGGAGGTTAGTTAGAAGCAGTGGTGTGCTGGTAACTGTTTAACAACTGGCTCTGGGCAGGTGGCTGATTCCTGGTGTTTGCAGATTTCTGTGGCGCCAATATTCCCACTCCCAAAATGACATTACTGAAGGTGGAGTTGGAAATAGACGTGTATAACTGACTCTAGTGATCAATACCAGCCAGCTCCAGTGCACTCTGGTTAGGAGCATGCCTTTGGCCATGACAGTGATCAGTCTCTTCAAGTGAACCATGCAGCAAGAAACAAGGCCCTCAAGAATTTCCAGGTTGATGTCTTTCAAATAGGTTGCTTTAAAAAGAAGACAAAGAGAGGCCTGGAGTATGGTGGCTCACAGCTGTAATCCCAGCTCTTTGGAAGATGAAGGCCAGAGGATCACTTGAGGCCAGGAGTTCAAGGCCAGCCTGGGCAACATAGAAAGAACCCCCCTCTCTATAAAAGA
>NC_045441.1:15020148-15052456 GCF_002776525.5 Piliocolobus tephrosceles | reverse complement strand
AAGGCCAGCCTGGGCAACATAGAAAGAACCCCCCTCTCTATAAAAGAATTTAAAACTTAGCCAGGCATGGTGGCCCACACCTGTAGTCCCAGCTACTTGGGAGATTGAGATGGGAGGATCACTTGAGCCTGGAAGTTCGAGGCTGCAGTGAGCTATGATCACACCACTGTACCCTAACCTGGGCACAGAGTAAGATCCTTTCCTTTAAAAGCAATAAAAAAGGGAAATGGCTGGGTGTGGTGGCTCACATCTATAATCCCAGCACTTTGGGAGGTCAAGGCATGAAAATCACTTGAGGTCAGGAGTTTGAGACCAACCTGGCCAATATGGCAAAATCACGTCTCTACTGAAAATGCAAAAATTAGCCGGGCGTGGTGGTGCGTGCCTGTAATCCCAGCTACTCGGTAGGCTGAAGCAGGAGAATTGCTTGAACCCAGGAGGTGGAGGCTGCAGTGAGCTGAGATTGGTGCCAGTGGACTCCAGCCTGGGCAACAGAGCAAGACTCTGTCTCGAAATAAATAAGTAAATAAATTTAAAATAATAATAAATAATAAATTAATAGTAAATTAGTTTAAAAATTTAAAAAACTTAGTTGTGTCTCCCCAAAAATTCATATGCCAAAGCTCTAACCTCCCAGTGTGATGGTATTTGGAGATGGGGTCTCTGGGGGTAATTAGGTTTAGATGAGGTCATGAGGGTGGGACCCTCATAATGGGGTTAGTGCCCTTACATGAAGAGGCACCCGACAGCTTGATCTCTCTCTCTCTTTCTACCATGGGATGATACAGAGAGAAGACAGCCACGTGCAATTCAGGAAGACAGCTCTCACCAGAAATCAACCATGCTAGCATTCTCATCTTGGTCTTCCAGCTTCTACAACTGTGAGGCTGGGAAAACTTTCTTTCTATATATATATAACCTCTCTCCGTATATACATGAAGAGAAAGAGAGAGAGAGATTGAAAGAGGAAGGTCTTGCTCTGTAACCCAGGCTGGAGTTATCATAACTCACCACAACTTCAAACTTATGGGCTCAGACAATCCTCCTGCCTCAGCCTCCCAAGTAGCTGGGACTACAGGTGTTCACCACCACACCCAGCTACTTTTCTTTCTTTTTTTTTTTTTTTTTTTTTTTTTTTTGTAGAGATAGAGTCTCTCTATATTGCCCAGGCTGGTGTCAAACTCCTGACTTCCAGTGATCCTCCTGCCTTGGCCTCCCCAAGTGCTGGGATTACAGGCATAAGCCACTGCACCTGGCCCTGTTTTAACATTTAAATTACAGTTTTACATTTACAAAAAGATTGCAAACATAGTACAGAATTCCCATATGCCACGCTCAAATTCTCCCGTCATTAACATCTTACGTTCCCTTGGCATATCTGCCATAATTCATGAACCAATATCGAGATGTTATTATTAGCTAAAGTCCATACTGTATTCACAGATCCTTAGCTTTTAATGAATGCCCTTTCCCTGTTTCAGGATCTCACCCAGGATACCCCGTGATGTTCAGTCCTCATGACTCCTTAGGCTTCTCCTGGCTGTAACAGTTTCTCAGACTTTCCTGGTGTTTGGCCTTCCCTTTGCCAGATAAATTTTGATTGAAGTG
Source organism: Piliocolobus tephrosceles (assembly GCF_002776525.5). Taxonomy (NCBI): domain Eukaryota; kingdom Metazoa; phylum Chordata; class Mammalia; order Primates; family Cercopithecidae; genus Piliocolobus; species Piliocolobus tephrosceles. Next base: position 15,050,848 of record NC_045441.1, on the reverse strand, counting down.
CAATAGACACAAAGAAAAGCAGTCAAATCACAAGGGTACCGCTTGATGAATGCTCTCAAGGGGAGCTCACCCATGTAAGCGGCACACAGATCACTAACAAGAGTGCCATCAGCATTTGGCGCCCCTGGTCTCTTCCAGTTCGTTACCTGCCTCTGAAGAGCCGTCCCTATCCTTGGATTAATTAGCATGGTTTTTGAACTTTGGATACACAAAATCGTGCCGTACATGTCTTCTGCATCCACCTTCATCTGCTCAGAGCTTCCCTTCCTTTAGTTTCCTGAGAATGGCTCTTTCCACAGCAGAAACACTGTACTCTCTTAACCCAGGTTCCTGGAGGAAAAAGTGTCAAAGGAAAGTCAGCTTCCAGGAGCACAGGCTCCTGTGGCTATCGGGAAACCACTGAAGCCTCCATGAATGAAAACGGGATCTCAGGACCCCAAACTCACTATGCCAAAGGGAAAGTTCAGCTTGGGAACTGAGCCACACAACACTGCCTTCCTTTTAGTTCCCAAACAGGCAACTGTCATTTGACAACCCTGTGTCATAGCCTCATCCAAAAGCCAGGTTCTGATGATAATCAAAGGCCACATATCTCCCCAGATGGTCTCCCTCACATATTGTGAGGAATAGTCCTTGCGAGCCTCTAAACCTTGCAAAATACATATCTCCACATAAGTTCTAAACCTCTGTTGAATTGTCACACAATTACCAACTTATCTTTACAGCACAAGGAGAAGACCAGAAATTTTCTCTCCATCTACCCTAAAACAAATGCATCATTGTTTTTTGTTTTTGGGGTTTTTGTTTTGTTTTGTTTTGTTTTGTTTTGTTTTTTTGAGACAAAGTCTGGCTCTGTCACCCAGGCTGGAGTGCAGGGGGGCGATCTCGGCTCACTGCAACCTCCGCCCTCCTGGGTTCAAGCAATTCTCTTGCCTCACCCTCCCAAGTAGCTGGGATTACAGGGGCCCACCACCACACCCAGATACATTTTGTATTTTTTAGTAGAGATGGGGTTTCACCATGTTGGCCAGGCTGGTCTCAAACTCTTGACCTTAGGTGATCCATCCACCTTGGCCTCCCAAAGTGCTGGGATTACAGGCTTAAACCACCGTGCCTGGCCCATAAATGCATAACTGACTTTTTCCTCTACTCTCTCTTTTCATGGCTTACTTTATTGTATGTAAAATGTAGACTTATTGAGTCTGAGGCAACGCATAATTGACTTGTTCTTGTACTCCCTCTTTTCACATGTAAAATGTAGGTGACCTTCCCAGTGGTCACCTACCTGATCCAATGGACTCCCCACTCCTGAAACCACCTTTGCAAAATGCCCACATGACCTGCTGTTAAAGAGATACAAAACTTAGCCGGGAGTGGTGGCTCACAAGGAACGTGGCCACTGGGAAAGTCACCTTGTTTCCTCACTTGCATGAACCCATTGCCAGGGCTAAGTGTCCAAGGTGCACACAGCCTGCTTAGGGTAATTGGGGAGGAGATTCTGAACCTCCTCCATGGAGTGATTTTCCTTCTTACGGCAATAGAGACCATTAACAACACATTTCTTACCAAACAACCTATGCCAGAGGTCCCACGGAGGAGGATTGAATAATGTATGTGAATTTCCCTTTTGAAGTTCTTTTCCTGGGGCCTCTACTCATCCCCCTCCTTCTCCCTAACTCTTTGGAAAGAGCTTAGTTCCTTTCTTTTGACATTTACCAGAGACTTGGCCCCCAGTGGGAGTTGGGATTAAACCCCAGGGAAGCTGGGAGCAGATCTCATTCTGCACCACAGCCTTTTGTTCTCTGGAGAAGTCAGAGGAAGTGGACCTGCCAGGTGCTGGAGTGGGCGGCATGAAATGGAAGGTCCCCCCAGCTCAAATCTACATGGCACCCCTTCATTGCACTTCTTCACCGCCAACAGGAGGAAGCAATCCTGGAGGAGACCAACACACACCCCAAAGATTGGAGTTTTAACTTCTGCCATCCGCTCCTGGAAGAGTAGCTGAGGGTGTCAATGAAAAACTCTAAAATATATGAAGAGATTTATTCTGAGCCAAATAATAGTGACCATGGCCCTCAGAAGGTCCTGAGAACACGTGCCCAAGGTGGTCGGGGCGCAGCTTGGTTTTATATATTTTAGGGAGGCATGAGACATCAATCAAATACATTTAAGAAATACGTTGGTTTGGTCCAGAAAGGCGGGACAACTTGAAGTAGGGTTTCAGGGCTTCCAGGCTATAGGCAAATTTAAACATGTTCTGATTGACAATCGGTTGAGTTTGTCTAAAGACCTGGGATCAACAGAAAGGAGACATTCAGGTTAAAATATTGTGGAGACCAAGGTTCTTTTGAAGTCTCACAGTGGCTGCCCTTAGAGACAATAGATGAGAAGTGTTTCCTATTCAGATTGTGAAAAGGTGCTAGACTTTTAGTTAATCTCTTTAGGACTGAGAGGGCCTGGAAGAAAAAGATCTAGCTGTGTGAATAGAGACTATGTACAGATGCAAATTTTCCCCCACAAAGGACAGCCTTGCAGGGCCATTTCAAGATTTGGCAAAGAAACATGTTTCGGGTAAAATATTTTGATTTTCTTCCTTGTCTTGTAATGTTATGCCAGGGTCAGGTTGGAAAGAAAGTCACGATATATAGGGTTAAATAAAACCATCTGGTGAGAATTTATGGTTGGTAGGGCCTGATTCCCCAGATCCCTTAGACAGGAATTTGGACAAGATGAAAAAAACCAGAGCTTAGTCTTCGAAGGATAACCTTTGGTGAGAAATAAAAAGGCCTGAAAAAAGGCTGTGCCTGGGGTAGCCTCTTGGTGACCTGAGATTTCACTCATTGTGATGAAAAGCACCCAAGTGTAGTCACACTCAGTTTGGACAGATTCCTAAAACAGGTGTCACCATTGCTCAGGACTCTAGGGCAGGTTGAGGCAAATGAGGGGGTGTCCAGGGGGTCTTGGGTTCTAGGGGAGTTGGCACTCCAGAGTCTGAGAATGTCTCAAACTGGTGGCCCTTGGAGAGTCTTGGGCTTAGGGGAAGAATCCTTGGGGGTGAACCTGCTGGCTCTCTGACAATCCCCCGTTCCAGAATGGTCCTTCGGGTCTTTGCTTCCATTATCACCTACTCAGAAGGGCCTTCCCTGACCCAGCCAGTCTAAATCAGATCCCACTTCATTCGTCATTTATTTCTCCTATCAATTTTCTTTTATGATTTATAATGATATATGGGGTTTTTTGGTTTGTTTTGTTTTGAGATGGAGTTTCGCTCTTGTCATCCAGGTTGGAGTGCAATGGTATGATCTTAGCTCACTGTAACGTCTGCCTCCCAGGTTCAACCAACTCTCCTGCCTCAGCCTCCCCAGTAGCTGAGATTACAGGCGCCCGCCACCACACCTGGCTAATTTTTGTATTTTTAATAGAGACAGGGTTTCACCATGTTGGCCAGGTTGGTCTTGAACTCCTGACCTCAGGTGATCCACCTGCCTTCGCCTCCCAATATGCTGGGATTACAGGCGTGGGCCACCATGCCCAGCTTGATATATGTATTGATGTGCTAATTTATTTAATGCATATCTCTACTTGTGGTCTAGGATAGCCTTGGGAGCAGAAATTGTGTCTGCAGAGCTCACTGCTGGGATATTGTATGCAGTCAACTTGGTGAATGAATGCGTGAATGACTGACTTATCCCGTCATGACGCTTTGTGAAGCTGAGCACTGTGAATCCCTACATTCTACCTGATCCAAAGGACTCCCCACTCCCGAAGCCACCTTTGCAAAATGATAACTGAGGAAATTACAACAGTGAAAGAGATCAGACTTAACTGACTCCATCTTGCTTCTAACCTTTAAGCTGTCCTTGTTCATCCCTGAGCCTGGCCGAACTAGCCTTGGGAAGGAATTCGGTTCATGGTTGGACTCTGAAACAAAATTGATAAGAGGCCCTTTCCCCAAAAGACCCCCTTCTTGCCTGGGGAACAGTCTGCCTTTGCAGGACTGACAAATTAGCTACAAGATTAGAAATTGCAGTTTAGGGACCATGCAGCCTCTGGCTCCAAGAGTCTGAACCGCCCCCAGTTGCTTCTGGGGATAACATCACTATTGTAAAACCTAAGATGAGTGCTTGAGATATTTGGTAGACCCTGCACCGGATGGATCAGCTGACACTACCCAGACAGGTAATCTGGCTCAACCAGTTCTGCCATCGCACCCAGGAAAAGAAGACAGTAAGAAAAACTCACTTCAACCCCTTATGATTCCATCTCCAACCTGATCAATAAGCACTCCCCACTTCCCAAGCCCCACCCGCCAAATTATCTTTAAAAACTCTGATCCCTGAATGCGTGGGAGACTGATTTGAGTAATAATAGAACCCATCTCCCACACAACTGGCTCTGCGTGAGTTACTCTTTCTCCAATTCCAGTCCCCTGTGTTGATAAATCAGCTCTGTCTAGACAGTGGGCAAGGTGAACCCATTGTGCGGTTACACTTCCAGGCAGCTCGCTGGGCCTCTCATCACTCCTATTCCTACCCTGTCCCAAGTCTAAACCCTGATATCATTATTTGAATCTCTTCTTTCTTTCCGGGTTCCAAGACAGGACAGAGACTGAACAAGGAAACCGCAGAAAGGGTTCCTGGAGTACCACGGCACTTCCTCCTGCTGAAACTCATTCATTCCACTGGCAAGTAATTTTGCACGTAATAATAAGGTTCCAGACGCAATTCTAGGTGCTGATGTTACTGGAAAGGCGTCCCTACCCAGATCCCAAGAGAGGGTTCTTGGATCTCACCCAAAAAAGAATTCGAATTACTCCATAAAGTAAAGGTGAGTCTACTAGAGAAGTAAAGAAACAAAAGAATGTCTACTCCACAGGCAGAGTAGTAGCGTGGGCTCCTCATTGGCTCTTTCACGCTTATTTCTTGATTATGTGCTACACAAGCGGTGAATTATTCATAAGTTTTCCAGGAAAGGCAACTCCCAGAACTGAGGGTTCCTCCCCTTTTTAGACCATATAGAGTAACTTCCTGACGTTGCCATGGCATTTGTAAACTGTTGTGGTGTGGGGGAAGTGTCTCTTAGCATGCTAATCCATTATAATTAGTGTATAATGAGCAGTGAGGATGACCACAGGTCACTTTCGTCACCATCTTGGTTTTGGTGGGATTTGGCCGGCTTCTTTACTGCGTCCTGTTTTATCAGCAGGCTCTTTGTGACCTGTATCTTGTGCCAACCTCCTATCTCATCCTGTGACTAAGAATGCCTCAACCTCCTGGGAATGCAGCCCAGTAGGTCTCAGCCTCATTTTACCCAACCCCTATTCAAGATGGAGTCACTCTGGTTCAACCGTCTCTGACCCTGAGATGCAGAGAGATATATAGCACAGCTTCCACTCTTAAGAACCTTATAAACATAGAAGACAAGTAAACAAATGGTTTCCAAAAGCCCTAAGTGCTATCAGGCAAAGCATATTGTGGAATTAAAAGAAAGGAGTCATGGCCTGGTGCAGTGGTTCAGGCCTGTAATCTCAGCACTTTTGGAGGCTGAGATGGGAGGATCACTTGAGCCCAGGAATTTGAGACCGGCCTGGACAATACAATGAGACCCCATCTTTACAAAAAATTTAAAAATTATTTGGGCATAGTGTATTCCCAGCTACTTGAGAGGCTAAGGTGGGAGAATTGCTTGAGCTCAGGAGATCAAGACTGTAGTGAACTGTAATCGCACCACTGCACTCCAACCTGGGAACATAGGGAGACTTTACCTCAATTTTTTTTTTTTTAAGAGGAAGGAGTCCTTAAGTTTGTCTATGTGTTTGAGAGTTCTCTAGAGAAACTGAGTCAATAGGATATGTATGCAGAAAAAAATATATATTTTTAAAAAATATGCTTACACGATCCTGGAGGCTGACAAGTCCAAAATCTGTAGGGTGGGCCAACAGACTGGAGACCTTAATACATTAAGTGTGTTAGAAAGAGTTGATGTTTCAGTTCAAGTTCACAGGCCATCTGCTGGCAGAATTCCTTCTTGCCTGGGAGAGATCCTTTGTTTTATTCAGGCCTTCAGTTAATTGGACGAGGCCCAGCTGGGTTACAGAGGGTCATCTTCTTCATTCAAGGTTCACCAATTTAAATGTTAATCTCGCCCAAGGAAAACACATCACAGAAACACCCAGAATGATGCCTGAGCAAATATCTGGGTCCTATGACCCAGCCAAGTTGACCCATAAAATTAACCATCATGGCTGGGCGTGGTGGTGCATGCCTGTAATCCTAGCATTTCGGGAGGCCGAGGCGGGAAGATCACCTGAGGTTGGGAGTTCAAGACCAGCCTGACCAATATGGAGAAACCCCGTTTCTACTAAAAAAATACAAAATTAGCTGGGCATGATGGCGCATGCCTGTAATCCCAGCTACTCAGGAGGCTGAGGCAGGAGAATTGCTTGAACCCGGGAGGCGGAGGTTGTAGTGAGCTGAGATCGCACCACTGCACTACAGCCTGGGCAACAAGAGTGAGACACCATCTCAAAAAAAAAAAATTAACCATCACACTGCAAGGTATAGAGATGGCAGCCAGAGAGAGATGAGATTTGAGCTAAATCTCAATTAAGGCTGTGAACCCTGAAAATCTGAGACAGGTCTCAGTCAATTTAGAAAGTTTATTTTGCCAAGGTTGAAGATGCGTGCCCAGGACACAGCCTCAGGGGATCCTGACGACATATGCCCAAGGTGGTCAGAGCACAGTTTGGTTTTATACATTCTATGGAGACATGGGACATTGATCAACATATGCAAGATGAACATTGGTTCAGTCTGGAAAGGGGGGACAACTTGAAGCGAAGGTAGAAAGACTCAAAGTGGGGAGGGGCCTTCCAGGTCATAGGTAGGTAAGAGACAGACGGTTGCATTCTTTTGAGTTTCTGATTAGCCTCTCCAAAGGAGACAATCAGATATGCATTGGTCTCAGTGATCAGAGGGGTGACTTTGAGTAGAATGGGAAGCAGGTTGGCCCTGAGCAGTTCCCAGATTGATTTTTCCCTTTAGCTTAGTGATTTGGGGGGCCTAAGATTTGTCTTTCACAAGGTATTGAGTGAGGATGACAGGGATGAAAAGGAATTCATGAGACTGAGAATTTGAGAGGGTAGAGAGGCATCCCAGAGAGAAGAAGCTACATGTGCTCAACCAGAGGTGGGAAGAAAATGAGGGGCTTTGGTGTAGCTGGGAGCAGATTGGAGTGTGTACCTCAGGGGTTTGGTGGCAAGAGGTTGATTTCAGCCTTTGTAGCAGTCCAAGGAGTTCCTTCTTGAGCCTCCACGCCCCTGCCAGGCTCTGATCATGGGTGAGCTTCATGGATAAGTGCCCAGGATGTTGAGCATCCTATAAGCTGGGATGGCAGTCACTGACGGATTTTTCCAAGGCTTCTATAGCATCCAAGACACAAAATCTGTCCCATGGGCTCAAAGTCATGTATAAACAGGAAGCAACCTAACCCACAGCTTCAGACACTAAAATACACAGCTAAGCAGCCCTTCTGGTTTCCAGTACCTCCAAATGTATCTCCAACTTGTGAACAGATACCTCAAATTCCACTCGCTGCTCATTTATCTATGAAAATGACATATTAGGAATAAATGTGAATTTTCTTGGAAACAGGAACAAAGAGACTAAGGAGCAAGTGGCTGATGTGAAGCAAATAAAGGTGTTTATAAGAGGATCTGTATTATTAGCCAGGTGCGGTGGCGTATGCCTCTAGTCCCAGCTAATTGGGAGACTTTGTAATCTGCCTGCCTTGGCCTCCCAAAGTTCTGGGATTACAGGCACGAGCCACTGCGCCAGGCCTCTCTTGGCATTTTGAGTAGAGTGGGGTTTCGCCATGTTGGCCAGGCTGGTCTCAAACTCCTGACCTCGGGTGATCCACCTGCCTTGCCCTCCCAAAGCACTGGGATTACAGTCATGAGCTTCCGCACCTGGTGTGGGGTATACAATTGAATTATATAAAGAGATTGATAACAAATGCCATGGACATTCAGAGAAATTAGATACCATTCATGGGGTCCATATGGAGAAAACTGGACTGGAGGAGGGGGCAAAACGAAACACCACTTACCATTCCCAGGTTCTAGTGATTTAGGTCAGCTGCGCAGGGGGTGTCCAGTATAACTACAATCAAAGACAAAATTCAAGCTCACAAGAGACACATACACAAAATATAATTAAAGCCCAAGGGAGAAGAGGCGTTAGTATGAGATGGCTGAGCGAAAGACTCAGGCTTGATGGTTGTGTTTCGGCAAACAGCTGTAGTGAGAAAAGAGAAGCATCACAGCATAAGGGAAGATAGCGAGGAAGTAAAGCACGTCCCAGGAAAAACACAGAACCTGGTTTGGTTGGATTGTTCAATTCAGTTTAGCCTAAAGCTGCCCCTCGATATATTTTAAGTTCCACCTAACTATTACTCCGTCTGTAGTGAACTGTAACCTAACTTGATGTGTAAACAGACTGTAACTTACATTTGTGCCAATCACCAGGTTTCAGCCAATCAAAGTTTGTTCAAACTGTGTTCAAATAAGGCAAAGGCTGAGCTGTAACCAACCAGCTATTTCTGTACTTCACTTCCGTTTTCTGTGTGTCATTTTCCTTCTTCTGTCCATAAATCTTCTCCCACCACGTGGCTGCACCAGAGACTCTCTGAACCCATGTTGGCTTAGGAGGCTGCCCAATTTATGAATTGTTCTTTGCTCAATTAAACACTGTTAAATTTAATTTGTCTAAGGTTTTCCTTTTAAGACAATCAGAGTTCACATCACAGAGCCTTAGGGAAGAACATGATAAAGCGGCAATATTTGAGAGGGCCTTGGATGCCAGTCTGGAACATTTATTTTTATTTTTTCTTTCTCTTTTTTTTCCCCCCACAGGGTCTTGCTGTTGCCCAGGCTGGAGTGCAGTGGCACAATCTCAGCTGACTGCAACCTCTGCCTCCTAGGTTCAAGGAATCCTCCCACCTCAGCCTCCCAAGTAGCTGTCTGGGACTACAGGTGCATGCCACCATACCTGGCTACTTTTTGTGTTTTTCGCCATGTTGTCCAGGCCGTTCTTGGACTCCTGAGCTCAAGTCATCTGCCTGCCTCGACCTCCCAAAGTGCTAGGATTACAGGCATGAGCCACCACATACAGCCTCAGTCTGAAACATTTCTGAATCAATGTCCCTGCATTCATTTCTCACAAAGACTGGAAAATATGACTATTAGCTCTTTCTCCATTCCCCTACCTTCCCTTAAAGATGCATCCTTGAGCTTAATTATTCATTGCAAAAAACGACCTTCTTCTCTTCTACATTTTTTACTAGAATTTTCAATAGGAAACTTATGTATGGTCAATTAGCACTCCAAGAACACACTAAGCTCTGATGGATGAGCCAAGCCTTGGTTAAGACACTGCTCGGTTTGTGTGTCTATGATTGTGTGTCACTGCAGAAAAATGGCAATTAGTCCAGAAAACTTATCACCGGCTAGGCGTGGTGGCTCATGCCTATAATCCTAGCACTTTGGGAGGCCGAGACAGGCAGACTGCCTGAGCTCAGGAGTTCAAGACCAGCCTGGGCAACACAGTGAAACCCTGTCTCTACTAAAATACAAAAGAAATTAGCCGGGTGTGGTGCCATGTGCCTGGGAGGCTGAGGCAGGAGAATTGCTTGAACCCAGGAGGTGGAGGTTGCAGTGAGCTGAGATCGCGCCATTGCACTCCAGCCTGGGTGACAGAGCAAGACTGTCTCTCCAACAACAGTAAAAAAAAAAAAAAAAAAAAAAAAAAAAAGAAAAGAAAAGAAAACAAAAAAAAACTAATCACCTCCTTCAAACAAAAGCAGCCAGAAATTATCTATTATGCACATTTAGATTTGGCGAATCACTTGTCAACCACAGGGCTTTGGAGGGAAGCATTTAAACAAATCTCTCTCCTTGGCCAATCAAAATTTGTTCAAACTGTGTTCAAATAAGGTAAACGCTGAGCTGTAACCAATCAGCTACTTCTGTACCTCACTTCCTCTTTATTATTATTATTATTTGGAGATAGGATCTTGCTCTGTCATCCAGGCTGGAGTGTGGCGGTGTAATCGTAGCTCACTGTAGCCTCAAATTCCTGGGCTTAAGTGATCCTCCTGCCTCAACCTCCCAAGCAGCTAGGATTACAGGCATGCACCACCACACCCAGCTAATTTTTTAATTTTTTTGGAGACAGGGTCTTGGTCTGTTGCCCAGGCTGGAGTGCAGTAGTGCAATCACAGCTCACTGCAGCCTCAACCTCCTGGACTCAAGCAATCTTCGCACGTCAGTCCTCTGAGTAGCTGGGACTACAGGTGCATTCCAACATGATTGGCTAAATTTTTTTAGTATTTTGTAGATCCAGGGTCTTGCTGTGTTGTCCAGGCTGGTCTGGAACTCCTGGCCTCAAGCAATCCTCTTACCTTGGCCTCTCAAAGCACTGGGGTCACAGGTATGCGCCTCCATGCCCAGCCCAGATCCTTTACTTACCTTGGCACTATCTCCCTTTCCCTCCAAATCGGGATCCTCAGTTTATCAAGATCATCTGTCTCTGAAATAATCCTCATTCATTGCATTTGTGACACGCTCCACTGTTCCTGATGATACCAATTATCTCGTTGGGTTCTCATGGAAACCTGATGATGGAAGCAGGGCAGGGACTATTATCTTTGGCAGTGAGGGGATTAAATGGGGCTAAGTGACCAGATCAGCTTGGAACTGGCATAACTTGGGACCAGACACAAGGTTCCTAATTCCAAGACCATGTGTCTCAAACCTGAGCCTGCATCCGAATCACCTGGCCTGGAAGCCTGGCTAAAACACAGATCGCAGGGCCCCCACCCCACAGTAGGCCTTGAGAGAGTCCTCAGAATTTGCTTTGCTGAGAGGCCAGGCACGGTGGCTCATGCCTGTAATGCCAGCACTTCGGGAGGTGGGCGGATCACTTGAGGTCAGGAGTTCGAGACCAGCCTGGCCAACATGGCAAAACCCCATCTCTATTAAAAATACAAAAGTTAGCTGCATGGTGGTGTGTGCCTGTAATCCCAGCTACTCAGGAGGCTGAGGCACAAGAGTCACTTGAGCCCAGGAGGCAGAAGCTGCAGTGAGCCAAGATCGCCCCACTGCCCTCCAGCCTGGGCAATGAAGTGAGGCTCCATCTCAAAAAAAAAAAAGGGGCGGGGGGGGGGGTGGGGGGGGGGGGGGGGGGGCGCGGTGGCTCAAACCTGTAATCCCAGCACTTTGGGAGTCCGAGATGGGCGGATCACGAAGTCACGAGATCGAGACCATCCTGCCTAACATGGTGAAACCCCGTCTCTACTAAAAAATACAAAAAACTAGCCAGGTGAGGTGGCGGGCGCCTGTAGTCCCAGCTACTCAGGAGGCTGAGGCAGGAGAATGGTGTGAACCCAGGAGGCGGAGCTTGCAGTGAGCCGAGATCGCGCCACTGCACTCCAGCCTGGGCGACAGAGCAAGACTCCGTCTCAAAAAAAAGAAAAAAAAAGGGAATTTGCTTTGCTGAGCAATCCTGGAATAAAGGTTATTCCAGATGGTGACAGTCCCTGGCCCACATTTTGAGACCCACTGTCTTCGATGTACCCCCAGGGAAACTCACGGAGTCCTCCCGCAGTGCGCAGAGCTGTCTTTTCAGCATTGTCCAAGCCTAACAGAAAAGGAGTCTTCATTCATCAAGCAGATTGTCACATACTTGCAAAGAACGGTCAGCAACAACAGGCCATTTTTTGCTGGGACCAGTCCCCTGACTGCAAGCAACACCTCCCTGCAGCAGACTCTCACTGTTTCCCGGCTCAGCTTCCCCCTATGGAGCTCCCTTAACCTCGGTTTGTTTTGTCTCTTAACATCTTCTGACATTTTCCTGCTATTACATGTGACACCTCAGAGGTAATGGGACTGAATATCACTCATAATTCATCGTTTCCTCTCAATGACTATCGTACTCCTTAATGTTATCTCCATATGCGGAATCCCCACTGGGGCAATATTGCCTTTTTGCCATCGTCAGTTAATTTGTTCATTTCCATGTACGTTGTTGAAAGCACTCTGAGTCTTAATTAGTCCTCTTTAGCTGCTTTTCCCTGCAGCCCCGTGTCACAGAACCAAAGGCACCGAAGCACAGTGAGGAACAGGCCTAATTAACAGGCCCATGATTGAAACTTTGAACAGATAGAATCTGCAGAAGATGGAGATGATTCATCTGGAAAATAGGGGAGCTGACTCAGGGACGGGGGGGAAGGGAGCGGTTAGGAAGAGCAGCTGGGTTTGGTCAAAGATATCTGTTGTTTGGGGCTGTCTTGCATCTCCTTTCTTTCCGGAAACTCACCTTCTGCCCCAGTTGTGAATGGCTCTGGTGAGGCTGTCAATTGCAGAGTCATGATTCCACCCCTGGCTGAGAAGTGGGTACCCGACTAGGGTCTGGCCATTCAGAAGGCAGCATCTTTCTGGCCACGGGGATCCGTTAAGGCTTGAACACAGATTTCTAGTTGAGCCACTCAGATTCCTTTCCCAGGATTTTTCTGCTGGGGATAGCTGGGAGACCTGCCTGTGGGATTTGGGATTATAGGGTTGGAAGGATGTGATGCTTTAACTGCCAGGAGTCATCTTTCTCCATGGCATGAAATAAGCCCATCTGTGGCAAAAGAGGATGAGACCAAAGTACACAAAGCAGTCATGCCAGGACGTGGAGGGAGATCAGGGAGCCCCACAGACAGAGTTTGAGCCCTAGTATTGTGATGCCAATGTTACCCTTCGTAAGAACATCAGACAAGAACCTCTTCGTTTGGGTCATGTGCTGCTAAGACTTCCGCAAGCTCCTTCTGATCCGTTTTGCCTGCCTGCTTCAGCCTGGTTGCAACTGTGAGGGCCTGACCTTGAGCTGGTTCCAACCAGGTCAACCAGTGCTAGCGTAGTGATGTTACAGTCTTGGGGGCATGACCTTGAGTTGGTCCCAACCAGGTCAAGAAAGTGACCATGAAGACACTTTGCATTTTCCCCCACGCTTTCTTTGGTCTTCTCCAAGGAACTGTGTTTCTGCCTCGTTTAATCCTACAAGGCCAGTTTTCCTAAAGTACCTGGAGCCTGTTCCCTGTACTAGGATGTCAGCCACGGGATGTCATATCCCTTCAAATGCTGTGGAGTGCATGACCTCACTTGGGGGACATCCTCACCTAGGCAATGACTACTAAGCTGGTTCCTAATGTGCACCAACCTCAGCCCTTTTCCCCAGACTCGTGCCACAGGAAATACATATTGAGTACCTATTGTGTGCTTGGCACATCTGAGAATAAAACAGACATGCTTTCTTCCTTAAGGAACTCACAGTCCAGCAAGGTATGGGAGTTCCTGGAACCTGTGAAGGCAATTTCTCTGTCTTATCTACACACGGCAAGGTGTATACTCAACGTCCAGTCCACAAGCCCTTAGGTTCTCATCCTGTAGTGACCACAGCCTCCACAGAAACTTCAGAGTTGGGAACTGAGCCTCAGTTTAGGTATCAATAAAAGAACCGTCAAAGCTCTATGAAGTTTCAGCGATTGCTGTGGCAAAGACCCAACGAGGACTTTGTGTGGCTGCAAAATGGACCTGCGAATTACACGTGCACCTTGGCAGGGTGAGAGAGAGCACACCAGTCCAGTCTCCACATGTGATTGAGGTGTTGGGTTGAAGCCCAAGCCGTTGGCATGGTATTCAAGGCCCTTCCCCATCTGGCCTCACCCCGCTCTTTCGAGATCATCTACACCCAAGGCACTTCCCCATAATTCCCGAATCTGAACACCACAGAGTCATGCTTCCACTCCTCAGCCTTTCTCGTGTTGCTTTTTCTGTTCGGGATCCGCCTCCCCACTCGAGCAAACCTTACACTTCACTGGAGCTCCCGCTCCCACTCGCCTTCCCTGTGAAGCCTTCACGGTTCTTTCAGCCCACACACCCCATGAGATTAGTACCCACTGCCTTCCTAGTGTATCCATAATTCTTTAGGCATAATTTAGTATTCCTGCTACCACTATTATCATATTCACTATTATACATGACTATTTATGCCATGCCCAAAATGGGCCCAGCTCTTAAAATCAAATGTAAATAAAGTAGACACAGTCCTTACCCTCAAATACATTACAGAATAGTAGGGGATAAAGACAAGTAAGCCATTGAATAACAGTGTCCCAAGGATACATGGGAAGAGTGCTTATCCCAGACGTGAGGAATCAGAGGACACTTCCCAGAAGAAATAGGGTATCTGAAATTGAAATATGAACAGGAGCCAGGAGAAGAGAGTAAGAAAACTATTCCAGACAGAGGAACGACAATGTATTTAACAAACCTCTATATAGATGTTTACTTACGTTTTTCCATTGAATCTCTGTAAACACTTTATGATATGGTTTGGCTGTGTCCCCACACAAATCTCATTTTGAATTGTAGCTCCAATAATCCCCACGTGTTATGGGAGGGACCCAGTGGAAGGTAAGTGAATCATGGGGACAGGTTTTTCCCATGCTGTACTCGTGATAGTGAATAAGTCTCACGAGATCTGACAGTTTTATAAAGGGGAGTTCCCCTACACATACTCTCGTGCCTGTCACCATGTAAGACGTAACTTTGCTCCCCCTTCACCTTCCACCATGATTGTGAGGCCTCTCCAGCCATGTGAAACAGCCAGTCCATTAAACCTCTTTCCTTTATAAATTACCCAGTCTCAGGTATGTCTTTATTAGCAGCATGAGAATGAACTAATACACTTTATGAGGTGAATATTATATTCATGCTTGTTTTATATATAGGAAAATTGAGGCCCAGTGAGATTAGGTAACTTGCCCAGGGTTACATCATCTAAAAAGTGGAGCTGGGATGTGAAGCCAGCAGTTTTCAGTCCAACCTTTTAGCCTCTCTGTTATGCTGTGTGTGGTAAGCCTTCGAAGGAGGAGAGAGCCCAAGAAGCATGAGTCCAAAGGAGATTAGAGTGTCCGGGTCAAAAAGTATAGGCAGGGCCAGGGGCAGTGGTTCACTCCTGCAATTTCAGCATTTTGGGAGGTCTGCGTGGGTGGATTGCTTGAGCCCAGGAGTTCAAGACCAGCCTGGGAAACTTGGCAAAACCCCATCTCTACTAAAAATACAAAAACTTAGTGAGGCTTTGTGGTGCACACCTGCAGTCCCAGCTACCTGGGAGGCTGAGGTCAGAGAATCATTTGAACACAAGAAGTCAAGGCTGCAGTGAACCATGATTGTGCCACTGCACTCCAGCTTGGATGACGGGAGTGAGATGCTGTCTCAAAAAAAAAAAAAAAGTATGGACAGGTTAAGATGAGGTTGAGGGGAGCAGGACCTTGAAGGTGAAGACAGAGGCTTCCAGGTATGTTGTGAGACATCCTTACAACAGTAGAAGCATCAACAGATTATAGCAAAGCCTTGCCTTAGAGCAGGGAATGGACTGGAGAGAGCAAGAGAGGAGGTGATGCAATCAGTTGAGGCTGCTGCAGTGTTACCTACAGAAGAGGGTGGTGCCTTGCACCAAAAACAATGGAGATTGAGAAAAGCAAATAAATTTGAGGGATAATTAGGAGATCAAAGAGGCAAATTTGGTAATTGGGTGTAGAGTGAGGGGGAAATCAGTGGCTAGGAGGACGCTTGTTTCTGGCATCCAGTTGGGAAGTACAAGGTTAGTGTTTCCATTTTTTGCTATAGAGAATCCAGAGTTTTTTTTTTTTTTTTTTTTTTTTTTTTTGAGATGGAGTCTCGCTCTGTCGCCCAGGCTGGAGTGCAGTGGCCGGATCTTGGCTCACTGCAAGCTCCGCCTCCCGGGTTAACGCCATTCTCCTGCCTCAGCCTCCCCAGTAGCTGGGACCACAGGCGCCCGCCACCTCGCCGGGCTAGTTTTTTTGTATTTTTTAGTAGAGACGGGGTTTCACCGGGTTAGCCAGGGTGGTCTCGATCTCCTGACCTCGTGATCTGCCCGTCTCGGCCTCCCAAAGTGCTGGGATTACAGGCTTGAGAATCCAGAGTAAGGCCAAGCACGTGGCTCATGCCTGTAACCCCAGCACTTAGGACGTCAAGATGGGCAGATCACCTGAGGTCAAGAGTTTGAGACCAGCCTGGCCAACATGGTAAAACCCCGTCTCTACTAAAAATACAAAAATTAGCTAGGCATGATGGCAGATGCCTGTAATCCCAGCTACTTAAGAGGCTGAAACAGGAGACTTGCTTGAACCCAGGAGGTGGAGGCTGCAGTAAGCTGAGACTGTGCCACTGCACTCCAGCTTGGGCAACCAGAGTAAAACTCCATCTCAAAAAAAAAAAAAGAGTGCAAAATAAGTGTTACAGTCTCTCCAATGCACTACAATGTAGCCATCTCTCATTGTTTGAGGTACACCCAGCATTCTTTGCCCCATGACCAAGAATATTAAGGAGCATGGACAATAAGGGTAAGGTTGGAGCAAGAGTTTAATGAGTGAAAGAAGAAAGATCTCTGCCATGGAGAGGGCACAGTTGAATGTCAATGCTTTTATAAGAAACTGATGAGAGCTGGGCATCTCATTTGCATAAGGCACAAATTTCTGGTAACTCCACCCTATCCTCCCAGTGCGCATGTGGGCCCTTAGCTTGAGTTACTTCTTGTTGCTTTGTTCTCCTTACTGCACATGTGTCAGGGGATGGAATTTTGCATTGCAGATATGACGAGGCAAGTCTCCTATGTAGCCTTTCTTATGTGACTGTGGGCATGTTTAAGGTAAGCCCCTCTGAGCAAGTTCCCTTATCTGTGCCTGCAGCTTGATTTTTTTAGGCTATTCTTTTGTTTGAAAGAATTTAACCAAGGACCCACCCTAACTGACTGCCTGACTGGTTTCTTCCTTTCTCCGCTCTCAGAAGCAGCTTTGAGAAAGAATATGATGAGTTCAACATTAGGTACAGTGGATATAAATGTGATACATTTATACCACAGATGTGTGCTGCAGGCAATTGGATATATAGATTTGCAGCTTAGGTGAGAGTGCTGGGATAATGATGTGGAAATGATCAACGTATAGATGGTGTAAAGGGGCAAATGAGATAACCCAGGGAAACCAGGTCATGCTGGATAGAAGGGCCAGACACCCACATTTAAGGAGAGAGAAGTCAAAGGGAAAAATACAAACGAGGTAATTACAGCAAGCAATTATTTAGCACATATTTTGTAACAGGCATGGATCCCAATGTCTTATATGTGTTAACTAATTTAATCCTCACAATACTTCTAAGAGTCAAAGGCACAGAGAATTTATGGAACTTGTCCAATGGCACACAGCTAGTAAGTAAGTGCTGGAACCAGGATTTGAACGCAGACAGTCAACTCTAAAGTCTATGCTCTTCACATGCTATGTAACTACAGCCATCAATGGGAAACATAGGAACAGGCTGTTCCAGGTAGGATAGAGTAGGATGGAGTAGGCAACAGTGTCAAATGTTTCTGAAAGTTCCATGAAGAAAGACTGAGAAGGACCCGTTGGATTTAGCACGAAGCCAGCCATTTGTGATGGTGGCTAGTGCAGTGTCTCCTGGGTGACGGGGTGCAAACCAGAGTGCAGTGACTTGCAAAGAAAAGGAGGCCAGACATGATGGCTCACACCTGTAATCCCAGCACTTTGGGAGGCTGAGATGGGTGGATCGCTCAAGGTCAAGAGTTTGAGACCAGCCTGGCCAATATGGAGAAATCCCGCTTCTACTAAAAATACAAAAATTAGCCAGGTGTGATGGTGGATGCCTGTAATCCCAGCTACTCAAGCATAGGCTTTAGAGCTGATTCCCTGTGTTCAAGAATCCAGGGTGAGGCAGGAGAATCCCTTGAACCCAGGAGGCACAGATTGCAGTGAGCTTAGATTGTGCCACTGCACTACAGCCTGGGCCACAGAACAAGACTCCATCTCAAATAAATAAAAATTTAAAAAGAAGAAAATAAGAAAGAGTAGATAATGAGCCCAAACAGTCTTTTAAGAATCTTGGCAATGAATAGAAAGAAAAAGTACAGGAAGCAGAGCAGACAACTGAAATGAGATCAAAGAAATATTCTGATTTTTAAAGTGGGAGAAATATGGACACGTTGAGTTGACGTGGAGAAGCAGAGCAGGAGAGAGCAAAAGAGGCTTTCCCAGCCAGGTGCGGTGGCTCACGCCTATAATCCCAGCACTTTGGGAGGCAGAGGCAGGCAGATCACGAGGTCAGGAGTTTGAGACCAGCCTGGCCAACATAGTGAAACCATGTCTCTACTAAAAATACAAAAATTAGCCAGGCATGGTGGCCCACGCCTGTAGTGCCAGCTGCTTTGGAGACTGAGCCAGAAGAATCGCTTGAACTCAGAAGGCAGAGATTGTGGTGAGCCAAGATCACGCCACTGTACTCCAACCTGGGTAACAGATCGAGACTCCATCTCAAAAAATAAATTAAAAATAAATAAATAAATATTTTTACAAAGAGTCTTTCCCATGAGCAAGTTCCCAAGTAAGTGGAAGAGATGGGATCCAGGGTAGAGTTGGAGATGTTAATTCTAGAGACAGAGATGTTAGCTTGGAAGAGGGACACCCTTACCACAGAACAAGAGAAAATGAAATAATGGCTCAGAAGGAGATGATGTCATAAGATTGCAGAGGGGGATTTGAAGGAGGTTACATCTCTCTGATGAAATACATTTCTATTCTCTCTGACACGTCACATGAGAACACCTGTTGAGCAGAAAGGTGGAAGCGATGGGTACACATGTTTGAGAAATGTCTGAGTGTTTCCCTTTGTGGAGTTAGGGAACATGGATGATATCCTTCATGCCTAGCCCAATGTTGAGACAGAATAGATGCTCAACAAGTGTTTGTAAATTGCATGTAGCATTGCACTGGGTTGGAATCTTCTCAGAATCCCAAGGTGGGACCCTAATGGGCTGAGAAGGATCTGCCCTTGTCACAGCAAAGTTTTGCTTGGGGTAAATTTGAGACTGGACAGTTGAGATGGATAAATCCTACCAAGTGACCAAAGCTTCTTCTTCCAGCTAGGATTCTAAGGCAGGATGAAAGATCTTAGGCTCTGCTTAGGCATCAACAGATTATAGCAAAGCCTTGCCTTAGAGCGGGGAATAGACTGGAGAGAGCAAGAGAGGAGGTGATGCAAGCAATTGAGGCTGCTGCAGTCTTACCTGCAGAAGAGGGTGGTGCCTTGCACCAGCAATAGTTGAGATGGAGAAAAGCAAATAAATTTGAGAGATAATTAGGAGATCAAAGAGACAAATTTGGTAATTGATTGGGTGTAGAGTAAGGGGAAAATAAGTGGCTAGGAGGACGCTTGTTTCTGGCATCCAGTTGGGAAGTACAAGGTTAGTGTTTGCATTTTTTGCTATAGAGCGTGCAGGATAACGCCAGGCAGGGTGCCTCTTGCCTGTAATCCCTGCACTTTAGGAGGCCGAGGTGGGCATATCACCTGAGGTCAGGAGTTTGAGGAACTCTAGCTCAGCTAGAGTAACTGTGCAGAGAGTAGCAGGACAAGGGCCACCTTTTGTCAGGAAGGAAAGCTGGAATGGCAATCCTTTCAAGGGTGAATAGCAGCTACCAGGATTGCCCTAACAAACTACGGACTTTGTTATTTGGAAACTTGTACAACATTTAGTCAACCACCTAAAGCAAGTCATATTCAACTGTCTAATTTATTGCTCAGGTACAGACCCTGTAGCTTGAATGAAATGTATCCAGTTTTCATATATGAAATGCACCCCCTTCACAAAATTAAAAGCCCACAGGCTTACAGCATCCCTCTTTTAAAAGTTTCCCCCAGTGCTCCTCCCAAAAACTCACTAGACTGGGACATGCAGCAACTTTTTCATGAAGAGTAAATTTTAGGCCCCGTGGTTACATGACTGATTTTAGCTCTATGCTGTTTCTTGTTATTGATAAGTTGACTAGGAAGATTGTTCAAATGAAGCATTCTAAATTAATCTATCGTCAGCATTTTATTTTACAAGCCAAAGCCACAGTTGTCTCAAGCTATGCAGACATTACCAAAATCCACTATTACTGTTACCCTGCTGGGTGTGAACCACAGCATCATAGCTGGATTCCAGTGGAGAGAAACAGAACCTGCTTGGTGAATATGCATTAATGCTGAGCTCTCTCTTGGACTCAGACCTAAATACATACTTATTTCAACATCAGGTAATCATGATGCATGCTCTCCTAGCAAAGCAATACGGATATCCATCCTTCTTCATCACAAAGGGCGTGGATTTATCACTTCAGACCACAAAGGCCACCTAGAAGCAGCTGAAATGGTTGCAAAACTTGACATCCAAAGAATAGTTCATAGCAACTCTGCAAAGCAAAATGGGTTGGCCTAAACAATTCCATCCGACAAGCCAATTCACTTGCTTATCTGGGACTACAATGAACAACTCACTCCTTCTGGGGCCCCAACCGAAAAACCAACTTGCAAAAAATTACACATTTGGCAGAAGTCATGTTCCTTTTTGACACAGGTGACTGGCAATATATACCCTGAAATGTTGCAGGCCAAAACCACCCCATAGGATTATCTGAAATCATCCAGACACTTTCTCTGGCCTAAACTTCTTTGAGAAGAAAAGTAAATATTTGTGCAGTTCACTGCCACTGCTATTCCTAGGAAGAGAGGAGAAGCAAGTGAACTGCACAAAGATGTATTTTTCTTTTTCTTTTCTTTTTTTTTTTTTTTTGAGTTTTTTTTTTTTTTAAAAAGAAGGAAACCGCTGCTCTCAGGATGAGAACAGTTAGGCTACTCCTTTTTGTTTTTTTTTTTTTTTTTTTTTTTTTTGAGGCGGAGTCTCGCTCTGTCGCCCGGACTGGAGTGCAGTGGCCGGATCTCAGCTCACTGCAAGCTCTGCCTCCCGGGTTTATGCCATTCTCCTGCCTCAGCCTCCGGAGTAGCTGGGACTACAGGCGCCCGCCACCTCGCCCGGCTAGCTTTTTTGTATTTTTAGTAGAGACGGGGTTTCACCGTGTTAGCCAGGATGGTCTCGATCTCCTGACCTCGTGATCCGCCCGTCTCGGCCTCCCAAAGTGCTGGGATTACAGGCTTGAGCCACCGCGCCCGGCCAGGCTACTTTCATAAATAAACATCAGCCTTTAATCCCAGCACTTTGAGAGGCCGAGGAGGGTGGATCTGAGGTCAGGAGTTCAAGACCAGCCTCGTCAACATGGCAAAACCCCGTCTCTACCAACAAATACAAAAGAATTAGCCAGGCATGGTGGCACGCACCTATAATCCCAGCTACTCAGGAGGCTGAGGCACAAGAATTGCTTGAGCCTGACAGACAGAGGTTGCAGAGAGCAGAGATCACACCACTGCACTCCAGCCTGGGTGACAAAGTATGACTCTGTCTCAAAACTAAATAAATAAATAAACATCAAATTTACAGCCTGCATGTTTAGTATCTACCACAGCATTGTTTGATCTATTTTAGGTCTTGGACTGCTTTGAGAATCCAAAAAAATCCATGGACCCACGACCATCCAACTCTTCGCAATCTCCCCAAATGCACATAAGTATACAAACATAAAATTTTGCACTACAAAAGATTGATGGACTCCCTGAACCTCTTCTATAAACCCCTGGAATGGCTCATCTGAGAAAGGGAAACCTTCTGCTTATAAAGCATATGAATTTTGTTTTCATGAGCAGAATTAACACCCACACTCTAAGCACTTACTAGTGAGTTGACCAGTGTGAGAAATGCAGTCTTCAGCTTTTGCTAGATTTCACAGCAGTAACTAGCAACCCTGGATGGCTCAGCAGCTTTCGACAATGCAAGATTCCCCCATGTTTGTGTTAACTTGTCCTTTACGGTTCAGTTACTCTTCTGCTCCTCATCTGGTTCATCCCAGGGCTCAAACTGAAGGTGCCACGCCTTCAGATCTTATTGCAAAAGTAAGAGGACATTGTCCAGATCTTGCAGTGTTCTTTAACGTTTCTGCATGGATGCAACATCTTCCACTCTTGTTCTTATTCCATTGCCCATAACAGGGAACATGGCCAGGCCTCATGTCAATGAGATATGGACTAGCTCCTCGCACAGGGCATGGGGATCAGGGGGAACCATGGAATGTAACCCTGTGAGGTTGGGCCTGATACAGAGGGACAGTAAATACTTTGAAGGAATTGTACAGGCTACTGTGATGGTTAATATTGAATGTCAACTTGATTGGATTGAAGGATGCAAAGCATTGTTCTGGGTGTTGCCAAAAGAGATTAACATTTGATTCAGTGGACTGGGAGAGGCAGACCCACCCTCAATCTGGGTGGGCACCAGCTAATTAGCTGCCAGTGAAGCTAGAACATGAAGCAGGCAGAAAAACGTGAAAAGACTAGACTGGCTTAGCCTCCCAGCCTGTATCTTTCTCCTCTGCTGGATGCTTCCTGCCCTCAAACATTGGACTCCAAGTTCCTCAGCTTTGGGACTCAGACTGGCTTCCTTGCTCCTCAGCTTGCAGACAGTCTATTGTAAGACCTGACCTTGCGACTGTGTGAGTCAATACTCCTTCGTAAACTCCCCTTTGTATATACATCTATCCTATTAGTTATTTCTCTCTAGAGAACCCTAACCCTAACTGATACAGCTACCATACTTAGGGGCCTGTCAATCAATCATACAGATTCCCAATTTCCAACCTTGATCAAAGGAGGGAACAGAAAGCAAGTAATTCCTACTACAATAACTGACACCTGTCAAATTACTTTCCTTGAAAGGGGATTTTATGTCATGGCCCTTGAGTCTGGAGCTGAATGTCTGGGAGAGAAAGAAACCTGACTATTGAAGACCTTGTCTATTAGTCATTTAATGTCCCTGAGAAAGTGATCTATTGGCCTGAAAAATTCCTCTTACAGTTTATGACTGGAATAAAAGTTGAGGCTTCTTAGAGAACTGATTTGCTTCTTTCTATCACATGATGAGGCTGACACATTACTTAAGATTTTTATCTGACTTCAGTTACCAAAAACTTTAGAGTCAAATTTCATACACAAGAGCAATAAACATGTAGTCTTATATTTCAAGTTAAATTATAGCTTTCCAGTTTCTTTTTTTCTTTTTAACTTTTAAGTTCACGGTTGCATGTGCAGGTTTGCTACATAGGTAAGCCCATGTCATAGGGGTTTGTTATACAGATTATTTCATCACCAAGGTATTAAGCCTAGTACTCAATAGTCATTTTTCCTGATCCTCTTCTTTCTCCCACCCTCCACTCTCCAATAGACCCCACTGTGTGTTGTTCCCCTCTACATGTCTGTGAGTTCCCATCATTTAGCTCCCACTTATAAATGAGAACATGCAGTATTTGGTTTTCTGTTCCTGCATTAGTTTGCTAAGAATAATGGCCTTCAACTCCATCCATGTTTCTGCATAGGACATGATCTTGTTCTTTTTTATGGCTGCATAGTATTCCATGCTGTATATATACCACATTTTCTACCATTGATGGACATTTAGGTTGATTCCATGTCTTTGTCATTGTTAATAATGCTGCAGGGAACATATGCATGCATGTGTCTTTATGATAGAATGATTTATGTTCCTTTGAATATATACCCAGTAACAGGATTGCTGGGTCCAATGGTAGTTCTGTTTTTGGCTCATTGAGAAATCATCACACTACTTTCCACAATAATTTACACTCCCATTAACAGTATGTCAATGTTTCTTTTCTCTGAAACCTTGCCAGCATCTGTTATTTTTGATTTTCTAATTATAACCATTCAGACATTGGTATAACATGGTGTCTCACTGTGGTTTTCATTTGCATTTCCTTAATAACCAGTGATGTTGAGCTTTTTTCATATGCTTGTTGACCGCATGTATGCCATTTTTTATATGGCTTCTTTTTTGCTCTTTATGATTTCATTTTTTAAAATAATAATTCATAATTTTTTTCTAGTTGGAAAAGTAAACATACTTAACACAGACATTTAGGAAATCAACAGAAAGCAAAAAGAAGAAAAAATTATCCATAACGCCACCTCTCCTCCACCCCAAAAATCAGCCCTGATAACATTTTTGTAGATTCCTTCTGATATTATATTTGTAACTATTTACATAAAAATATATATGATATATTTATATTATTTATACTTACATGTCGGATTTGGTTGGCTAGTATTTTGTTGACAATTTCTGCATCTAAGTTCATCTGGGATACGGTCCTGTAATTTTCTTTCTTTTTTTTTTTTCTTTTCTCTTTTTTCTTTTTATTTTTTTGGAGACAGAGTCTTGCTATGTCACCAGGCAGGGGTGCAATGGCATGATCTCGGCTCACTGCAACCTCCACCTCCCGAGTTCAAATGATTCTCCTGCCTCAGCCTCTCAAGTAGCTGGGACTACAGGCACATGCCACCATGCCTACCTAATTTTTGTATTTTTAATAGAGATGGAGTTTCACCATGTTGGCCAGGATAGTCTCAATCTCGTGATCCACCTGCCTTGGCCTCCCAAAGTGCTGGGATTACAAATGTGAGCCACTGCACCCGTCCAGTCCTGTAATTTTCTTTTCTTGTAGTGTCTTTATCTGGCTTTGATATGTAAATAATGCTGGCCTTGTAAAATGCTTTTGAAAGTGTTCCCGCCTCTTCAATTTTTTTGGAAGAGTTTGAGAAAGTTTAGCATTAATTCTTCTTTAAACGTTTGGTGGAATTCACCCATGAAGCCATCAGTCCTGGGCTTTTCTTTCCTGGGAGGTTTTCAATTACTGTTTCTATAGCCTTCCTTGTTATTGATCCATTCATATCTATTCCGTCACAACCCAATCTTGGTCTTTTATTGGATATTTCCATGGCTGAGGAAGTAGCCACTCAGTGGTACATTGAAGATGCTTTTTAATGTACTTTTGAATTATACAATATTAGTAAAGCCTCACTTTATATACAATACTATAATTAGCCGGGTGCAGTGGCTCCAGCCTGTAATCCCAGCACTTTGGGAGGCAGAGACGGGCGGATCACGAGGTCAGGAGATCGAGACCATCCTGGCTAACATGGTGAAACCCCATCTCTACTAAAAATACAAAAAACTAGCCGGGCGAGGTGGCGGGCACCTGTAGTCCCAGCTACTGGGAAGGCTGAGGCAGGAGAATTGCATGAACCCAGGAGGCGGAGCTTGCAGTGAGCTGAGATCCGGCCACTGCACTCCAGCCTGGGCGACAGAACGA
Organism: Piliocolobus tephrosceles; assembly: GCF_002776525.5. Classification (NCBI taxonomy): domain Eukaryota; kingdom Metazoa; phylum Chordata; class Mammalia; order Primates; family Cercopithecidae; genus Piliocolobus; species Piliocolobus tephrosceles. Next base: position 15,025,621 of record NC_045441.1, on the reverse strand, counting down.
GACTCCGTCTCAAAAAAAAAAAAAAAAAAAAAAGAATTGTATAAGTTCAAAGCTGGTAAGCCAAGAAGGCAGTCATTATGTTCACACCGTTGCTTCAAGAGCAAAGACTTCAGCTAGGAAAAGTCACACTCACCCATCCGTGGGGAGTGCCACATAACCCAAACCACAATGTGTGTCCATGAGAACTTCCACGTGTGAGTTCGACAGCTGTGATACCACTATTTCAACGTTTACCAGTATTGTCATTTACAATGACTTTTTATGTCCTGTGACAATGTCACTCAAGCATTCATAAGTCAGGATGTAAACACCAGGGCTAAAAAACACGTCCCCAAATCAAGAACTCAGCGGCAGAAGTTAGAGGGTAATAAAGCCACAAGGTGTGCTGCACGAATGGTTTAGGGGATGCACTCAGCAGAGGTGCCGGCATGTGTGTACTGAGAGATGGAAACCAGAGAGCTCATAACAGGATTGTCTGTCACAGCCAAGAAATGGACTCAGCCCAAGCGTCCATCAACAGTCGAATGGATAACTAAGTTACAGCATCCACAACAAAGCACCACGCAGCAACACAAGCAAATGGGCTCAAGATACATGCTTGAATTGTATGGATGGATGAATGTACAGACACAACTTTGAGTAAAAGAAGCTGGGCCCACAAATAATACATCCTGTAGGACTTCGGTGCAAGAACCAAGACACACTGGAACTCAAGTTTGAGAATGCATGTTTAGGTAGTGAATGATGAAGAAAAGCAAGTAAATGATTCCTAATAAAAGTCAGGGTGGAAAAAGTTGTGGTGTTTGGGAGGGGGCACTGACCAAGTTCTGTCTCTTGGCTGGGCAGTGGTTATATGGGTGTTTGCTTTGTGATAAATCATTAAGTTGTATATCTTTGTTTTGTGCACTTGTTTCATGAGTATTATATTCCACAGTATGAAAGGCTATAGAGGCCAGGCACAGTGGCTCATGCCTGTAATCCCAGCACTTTGGGAGGCTGAGGCAGGTGGATCATTTGAGGTCAGGAATTCGAGACCAGCCTGGCCAATATGGTGAAACCTCATCACTACTAAAAATACAAAAATTAGCTGGGTGTGGTGGCACTTGCTTGTAATCCCAGCTACTCGGGAGGCTGAGGTGGGAGGATCGTTTTATCTGGGGAGGCGGAGGTTGCAATGAGCCAAGATCGCACTACTGCACTCCAGTCTGGGTGGCAGAGCGAGATTCCATCTCAAAAAATAAATAAATAAATAGGTGCAATGTGACAGGGGTTATAGAATCCAGTGTGACAATTTGCATGATCTTGGACTGTGAGTCTTGTTCTCCCTTCATCCCTTCTCTTGCTTTTACCCTCAGGGTCATCCTACCTCCTGTAGCCTGTCATGAAGTGAGAACACAGATTCTCAAAGTGCCAGAGGAAGATATGCAGCTTTATTAAGACCAGTGTTTCCCCTTGCAGAGGCCAAATGAAGCTGGACTTGGGGGAGGAGAGGAAGCAGTATGTGGGAATAGGAGGAAGATGGCAGGAGGAGATGAACATGGGACACTCCTCAACAAAGAACCCAGACACAAAACAGAGAAACCCGGTCTGCTCTTGGAGTAGCCCTCCCTGCGCACACAGCTCACACCAACAGACTCACCCCCATAAACACCCTGCCTGAAACAGTCCACAATTTTGTTTTTTGTTGTTGTTTTTAATGAGACACAGTCTCCCTCTGTTACCCAGACTGGAGTGCCATGACGTGGTCTCAGCTCACTGCAACCTCCGCCTCCCCAGTTCAAGCAATTCTCCTGCCTCAGCCACGGCCCCGCCTCCCTGACCCTGCCACCAACTAGCTGGGATTACAGGCATGTACCACCATGTCTGACTGATTTTTGTGTTTTTTTCTTTTTCTTTTTTTTTTTTTTGTTTTTTTGTTTTTTTGTTTTTTTGTTTTTTTTTGAGATGGAGTCTCGCTCTGTTGCCCAGGCTGGAGTGCAATGGCGTAATCTTAGCTCATTGCAACCTCCACCTTCCAGATTCAAATGATTCTCCTGCCTCAGCCTCCCAAGGAGCTGGGACTACAGGCATGTGCCACCATGCCTGGCTAATTTTTTGTATTTTTAGTACAGACAGGGTTTCACCATGTTGCCCAGGCTGGTCTCGAACTCCTGACCTCAGGTGACTCACCTGCCTCAGCCCCCCAAAGTGCTAGAATTTCAGGTGTGAGCCATTGCGCCCAGCCAACAGTCAGTGATTCTTGTCCATCCCACCACACTTCCCCCAAGGGAGAGGAGGACACCTGGAATCAATCTGTGGACATGAGGGCTGTGATCTGAGAGACCAAAACAGATTCTCCTTTGTGGACCCTAAAGTTAAGGAAACAAAAGGTACCTCAAGGCCCAGGGCTCAGGATTTGATTGACATAGCAACTCCCTAAAATTCCTACAACTACAAGAAAAACTACAGTCTTGAGCATTTCCCTAACAATTGGATTTATCAGACTAAATAAATGTCAGACCCTCCCTAACTCTGATTTAAGACCCAGACCACTGCCACTGTGATGGGACAGAGGACTGGCCTTGCAAACCTTCTTTCCTGATAAACACCTGTAAACCCCAAGCCGCTTTCAGCCAGCGTATAGAGACTGCACACAAACTGCCTTTGTGTCCTGTCGTTTGCTTTTTGATGTAAAGAGCCCAATTCCACCTCATTTTAATGCTAAAACCCCGTCCCACAGTGAACACGGGATGTATGTTACATATATGTTTACCCATTGTACAAGCACTCTACTCCGCTCATAAATATGTATAGTTTCCCCCAAACCTGCTGAATATGTATGACTCTGTTGTGTAACCCAGACCCTATGAGGCATAAAAGCCAACTTGTCTTTTCCCTCTTTGGAGAGAGAGCACCTTCGGTTCAGGCCAGAGACTGCCCCTTCCCGGGTTGGGAACTGATATCACCAATAAAACCCTTCTTTCTACATTTTAGCCCTCGTGGTAGTCTTTTGAAGGACAGGGCAGAAAGAGAGACCTTGGCCATGGATCAAGGCAAACCTAAACAGAAACAGCAGGGGATTTCCATCACTATTACAGAATTTTTGCCCCATGAAGGTCAAGAATGACATTGCTGTAAGCTGGGGAGAGGAGTACTGTATTCCCCTCCCCATAGCTTCCATAGGCACGATTGGAAACTTCCAACCTAGTTTTTTGTTTGTTTGTTGTTTGTTTGTTTTGAGACAGAGTCTTGCTCTGTGGCCCAGGCTGGAGCGCAGCGGCATGATCTCGGCTCACTGCAACCTCCACCTCCCAGGTTCAAGGGATTCTCCTGCCTCAGCCTCCCAAGTAGCTGGGATTACAGGTGCCCACCACCATGCCCAGCTAATTTTTATATTTTTAGTAGAAACGGGGTTTCACCATGTTGGCTAGGCTGCTCTCGAACTCCTGACTTTGATCCTCCTGCCTCGGCCTCCCAAAATGCTGGGATTACAGGTGTGAGCTACCACTTACAGCTGTCTCCGTAATTCGAATTGCTCCATAATTTGTGTCATACAAGTGTCTGCAGAGAACTTCTATGCTTATGTCGTCCTAGGTCCCAGAACCGTGGCATTTCTCTGCTTCCATCCCAAGACTCGTTACCTCATTCTTTCTTCCTCAGTAAGAGCCACTCCTAGAGCATGTGCACCTGGAGAACAGATAGAGCTCCCCAAGTCCTCCCGCACTTCAGGCTCGACTCACTGGACTGGATTTCCTGGGACTTATCCTTGCCTGAATGGTGCTGGATTGCTCTACCATTTTGCAAGCTTGTAGGCTGGGCGCCTAATCCCTGCTCGCTGCCCTGGTCAGCAGCTTGGCCTGATCTTGGCCCTCCCTCTCTTCCTGCTTGCCTGGTGTTACAGCCCGATTCTTTTGTTTGTTTGCCTGTTTTGTTTTGTTTTGAGACAGAGTCTCACTCTCTCTCCCAGGCTGGAGTGCAGTGGCACGATCTCAGCTCACTGCAGCCTCCACCTCCCGGATTCAAGCGATTCTCCTGCCTCAGCCTCCCAAGTACCTAACTTATTTTTAACATCTCCTTCTCTTCCCAGAACTAACGCTTACTGTGTATTCTACTTTCAAAACATATTTACAACGGTTATTTAAACTGAATCCTGCGTTTTAATGACTTCGGTGCTTGCTGTCATTTTAATGCTGCCCAGGTTGGTTATTTGTGGATTCTTTATCACGATTCATCCTTCGGGTGGCTGGCATGTTTTTTTGCTAACTTCCTGAGTGTAGGTTGGTGGGTGGGATTGAAGCTGAGCTGTTGCCTCTTGAAGGATAGCTTCCTTGTTCTTTCACACAGGAGCGGGATCATATATGATGACTCCTTTTACCTTCAAAACTGTCATCGTTTGTCCATCTTGTGCCCTATTAAATGCTGTGAAAGACAAGTCAAGGTATGCCTGACTTGTATTCTTTTGTCATGAGTCTGTTCTTTCTGGGGTATGTGCTGGGTGATTATTTCTTTGCCCCTGAAGTTTAAGAATTCCGCTGGAGCCTTTCTAGGTGTTCATCTGTTTTTCTTCTTTTTGACTGGCACCTGGTGCGCACATTTGATCTGCAGGTGTAGGTCCTTCTCCAGCTCAGAGCTGCTTTCTTTGAGTGCTGCTCCTATTCTCTATGCTCTGATCTCTTGCTCAGTGACATGGGTTTTCAGCACGCAGAGGCTCCATTATGTGTCTCCTAGAGCTATCCTCACCTCTCTGAGTGCTCACCTCTGATCTCTTTGTCCTTTCCTCAGCAGACTGCTCAAGTTTCCATCCATTCAGGGGCCTGTAAATGGGGTGTTTATTCAAACAGGTCACTATTGGATCTATCTCCTCTCTGCGGGTTCATGTAGATTGACTTTCTTCTATATAATTTTTGTCCAAGGTAACTTCCACCCACCTGGCCCTGAAACAGCAGCAGAGGTGTTTTTACTTTTGGCCTCAAGTATAGGAGCAATACATGATCATCCAATATCCAATGCTGGGCAGACTGTCAGAGGCTCCTTGAACAGTCCACATCCTGGGACTTTTGCATGTTCATGGTAGGTTTGGCATCTGACCTGCCAAGCACAGCCAAGGAAACAAAATCAGAAGCTGGTTTTCTGCTGAAGGGATATCAGCTAGGTGCAGTGATTCATGCCCATAAACCCAGCACTGTGGGAGGCTGAGGCAAGAGGATCACTTAAGCTCTGGATGTGGAGACCAGCCCAGACAACAAAGTGTGATCCCAACCCCCCATTTCTACAAAAAAAAAAAATCAAAAAATTAGCCAAGCATGATGACATGTGCCTGTGGTCTCAGCTACTTTGGAGTCTGAGTCAAGAGGATTGCTTGACCCCAGCAGTTGAGGCTGCAGTGAGCCATGATCGTGCCACTGCACTCTAGCCTGGGTGACACAGCAAAACCTTGTCAAAATAAGAAGAAAGAAAGAAGAAAGAAAGAAAGAAAGAAAGAAAGAAAGAAAGA
>NC_045441.1:14962852-15019748 GCF_002776525.5 Piliocolobus tephrosceles | reverse complement strand
AATTGTCCTTCCTATTACTTGCAAGCAGGAGATGAGTGATGGTCAGCTCTGGCTGGATTTTAGCCTAACCTCCTAATCATAATCACATTAGAGTGATTCCAGGGAGCTGAAATTACATCTATCATCCCAGGTACAGGAAAGGTTTGGGGGCAAATGTGTTCCTAACTTATGTCATTTGCTGAGACACTGCACAGTTGTGTCTTTAATGCTTTCCTTTGTAAGAGTTCCCTGGTTACAGATCTCCAGTCATTGGGTAGGGTCATCACCCAATGCATTGAACATGGCCAATGCCAGAGTTTAAGTGTGGTGTTGGTTGTAAGTTTTGAAAATTTAATGAGTTTTTTTTTTTTTTTTTTTTTTTTGAGACGGAATCTCACTCTGTCACCTAGGCTGGAGTGCAGTGGTACAATCTTGGCTCACTGCAGTCTTGGCCTACCGAGTTCACAACATTCTCCTGCCTCAGTCTCCCGAGTAGCTGAGACTACAGGTGCATGCCACCACGCCAGGCTAATTTTTTGTATTTTTAGTAGAGACGGGGTTTCACCATGTTAGCCAGGATGGTCTCGATCTCTGACCTCATGATCTGCCCGCCTCAGCCTCCCAAAGTGCTGGGATTACAGCCGTGAGCCACCATGCCCGGCCTAATTTTTTATTTTTAGTAGAGACAGGGTTTCACCATGTTGGCCAGGATGGTCTCAATCTCCTGACCTAGTGATCTGCCCGCCCTGGCCTCCCAAAGTGCTGGGATTACACGTGTGAGCCACTGCACCTGGCCAATTTAAATGATTTTAACTGCCCTCTTCATCTAAAAAGGCATCTCATCGCCTTTTTGGGAAAGGATATGGTATAAATTATAAAGATCCCTGTAACCGAAATGGCCTTGGTTTCACAAGCTTGTCAATACAAATGTCCTCACGTTAATGTAAACACTTATCTCAGGACTTAAATCTTGCTGTATTGAGTTAAGCTCTCACCCACTCATGTGGAAAATCAAGTCTCTCGATGAACTTAGCCAGGTGTTTTAGCCTGTGCTCTCCCAAAAGGAAGAGCTACAGGCTAGGGCTTATGTGCACGTGTTTTATATGCAGAAATCATCTCAAGGAATAAGAATATAGTCTGGGGCAAATGAAATTGAGGGATGCAAAGCCCAATCTATAGCTGCAACGTTAAGCTGGTCACCACTAGTGACCCCCAGAACACAGCTGTGTAGAATGCACTTCTGAATTGTTTGTCCTAGGATGGAAAGGTTAATATTTAAATCTCAGCTTCTATTTCCCATTGGTCAAGATTTGCCTCTCTGGAGTCAATTCTCTCCTACTTCTGCAAGAATCCCGAAGGGCACGTGTTAGAATGGCAGTGTGGTTCCTGCAGACATTCCAAAAGAGAGAAGCTTCAGACAGAAGGCAAGAAAAGCTTGGTACAGCTGAGGAAAGGTTACACCTGCAGACAGGTGCCAAGTTCCACCAGCAGACAGCTGGTTACCACGGCAACAGCCAGACCATGAGGTAGGCTGAGAGAATGCACAGTAGAGGATGTGTCCTCTGCACCAGGCATTTGCAAGGAGTGGGTTTTCCGTGTGTCTTTTCAATGTTTACTGTTGTAACTGGCAGAGCCAGTGTTCTGTGTTCACAGGCTACCAAGGAGAACACACCACTCTGTGTACCTAAGAAGAAATGGAGGGGAGAGAGAGCAAGAGTGCCAGAGAGCCAGCAAGCCAGACAGAAAAATAAGAAGTTGACAGAGGTGACAGAGATAGAGATGATAGAGATAGACAGACAGAGCAAGAGACAGAGAGAAAGAGACAGAGTATGAGGCCCTCTAGTTAACAAAATTGAATAAATGGAACATTTTCAAAATAAACATAAATTTAATATAAATCTAAAAGTATGTTGCTGGGCACTTGTACACCCACAAACTCAGCTCTCACCAAAAACATGAGAAGTAGGCATTATCTTTTTTTTTTTTTTTTTTTTTGGAGATGGAATTTTGCTCTTGTTGCCCAGACTGGAATGAAATGGCACAATCTCGGCTCACCACAACCTCTGCCTCCCGGGTCCAAGAGATTCTCCTGCTTCAGCCTCCCAAGTGGCTGGGATTACAGGCATGTGCCACCACGCCTGGCTAATTTTGTATTTTTAGTAGAGACAGGGTTTCTCCATGTTGGTCAGACTGGTCTCCAAATCCTTACCTCAGGTGATCAGCCTGCCTCAGCCTGCCAAAGATTATTTTTATTCCATAACTTAGAAAGGTGAGTTTCAGAGAAGTAATGTCCCAAGATTATGCCACTAGTGAGTACCCACACCAAGGTTTGAATTCAAGACTGTCTGACACAAAAACAACTGTACCACATGGCTCTCAACATGCTCAATATTTTGGATTTTAACTTGCATTTTTTTTTTTTTTTTTTTAATCTTTTAAGGGACAAGGTCTTGGCCAGGCACAGTGGCTCATGCCTGTAATCCCAGCACTTTGGGAGACCAAGGCAGGCAGATTATGAGGTCAAGAGTTCAAGATCCCGTCTCTACTAAAAATACAAAAATAAGCCAGACATAGTGGTGCATGCCTGTAATCCCAGCTAATCGGGAGGCTGAGGCAAGAGAATCACTTGAACCCGGGAGGCAGAGGTTGCAATGAGCTGAGATCGTGCCACTGCACTCCAATCTGGGTGACAGAGTGAGACTCCTTAAAAAAAAAAAAAGGAAAGAAAAGAAAAGAAAGAAAGACAAGGTTTCACCCTGTGCTCAGGCTGGAGTGCAGTAGTGCAATCATAACTCACTGCGTCTCAAATTCCTGGGCTAAAGGGATCCTCCCGCTTCAGCCTCCCGAGTAGCTGGGACTACAGGCAGGCATCACCGTGCCCAGCTTTTTATAAAAAGATTTTTTGTAGAGATAGAGTCTCACTATGTTGGCTAGAATGGTCTTGAACTCCTGGCCTCAAGGGATCCTCCTGTTTCAGCTTCCCAAAGCTCTGGGATTACAGACATGAGCCACCATGCCTGTTTCAGCTTCCCAAAGCTCTGGAATTACAGACATGACCCACCATGCCCAGCCCAGGATTTTAACTTTTATAAAAATCTATCAATTTCATTACTTTAACCAACAAACTGGCTTGAACATTTTTTCTTGTTTGTTTGCTTGGTTGGTTGGTTTTATTTTAACTTTTGTGAAAGCTTCAGGCTCTCTTTCCAAGTAGCTGGTGATTAATGCTGTGTTGGCAATCTGCAAATGAAAATGTAAACATGGCTAGGATAGCTCCTTGGCAATAGGCACATGGAGCTGACACAGGCCAGCCCCACCCTTGCCAAAACAAATAGACATTTTGGATGCAATCTAACAGCAAAAAAGTGTAATGCAGAGGTGAGTTCAAAACCAAGAAGCCAAAATCCTCAATCCCCAAATGCAATGAGAAAAATTAATAACAGAATGGAAAACCAAGCTGACTTCATGGGGAGCCACTTGGCTTCTTTCCCAGATTATAGGTCTCAGTGGCTTGGCTTCTAAATCCTCCAAGGGGTAAGGAAATGTGGGCTTGGGGCTGAGAAAAGTAGGGGACTGAAACTAAATTATTTGCATGACATTCAGCAATTTCAAGGACTGTTTCATCCTTAAACAGGAGATCAATAGTTTCCATCTGTCAGAGGCATTTGAACCAGAGCAGCTCCATCCTAAACAGAAGCTAGGTAAAATGAGGCTTAGACCTACTGAGCTGTGTTCCCAGAGGGTTAAGGCATTCTAAGTCACAGGACAAGATAGGAGGTCAGCACAAGATACGGGTCATAAAGACCTTGCTGATAAAACAGGTCGCAGTAAAGAAACTGGCCCAAACCCACCAAAACCAAGATGGCGCGTCCTCACTGCTACACTCCCACTAGCGCCATGACAGTTTACAAATGCCATGGCAACGTCAGGAAGTCACGATATATGGCCTAAAATAAGGGGAGGCATGAATAATCCACCCCTCGTTTAGCATGTAATCAAGAAATAACCATAAAAATGGGCAACTATTTTATGGTTGCTGCTCTGTCTATGGAATAGCCGTTGTTTTATTCCTTTAGTTTCGTAATAAACTTGCTCTCACTTTACTCTATGAACTTGCCTTAAATTCTTTCTTACAGGAGATCTAAGAAGGCTCTCTTGGGAGGGGGAGGGGCGCTTTCCTGTAACACATCTACCTTCCTAAAGGAGGTTGAAGGAAGTTTACTATCTATCAAAGCTTTTAGAAAGAGAGCTACCTACAAAATATCCAAGTTTCAGGCAAGTTCCATAAAGGTATGAAGTCCAAATTACATTATTTGATAAACAAAGAAACTACATACCAAAGGTTTAAGAACACCTTTGCAGGTTAGTGGAACCCCCAAATGGCATCAACAAAAAGAATATATAACCACTCCAAATAAAAGGTACAAGCCAGAGCACAAAGGCTCCACCGAAAAAGAAGTAATTCCTGAATAATATGAATGTATGGTACAAAACTGCCAAAATATAAGAAAAATGAACCACGGTGAAGGAGAATGAGCAGATACTACAAACACATTTGGCTCCTAAAAACTGCATATAAAGGAATGATAAGAAAGAAAATGTGAGAGAGGTAGATGCAAAATTACTGAAATGTTAACAGTTTACAAAGAAAGCCTAAAGAAGAACAGATCTATATGAAAAAGGAAGAGGTAGATTTGTAAAGGAGCTGATAGGACTTCTTAGAAATGCAAGAAAAAAATAAGTATTTAAAACTCAGTGGTTAGCTTAAACATGGGATCAGAAAAAGGAAATTTAACTGTTGCAAGAATTGGTGAACTGGAAGATAGATTTGGGGAAATCATCGGAATGTACTTATAAAACAGAGAGATGAAAAATATGAAAGACAGATGAAGAGTGATAGAGGATGGCATGAAAGAACTGACAGCTAACAAACATTAACAAACATTTGTAACTGCCCAGTGGGTTACAAATTCTAGGCACCTTGCCTGATGCCTAGACAGAGCCAATTTATAAAGGCAGGGGAACTGCAAAGGAGAAAGGGTAATTCATGCAGAGCCAGCCGTGCAGGAGACCGGAATTTTATTATTACTCAAATCAGTCTCCCTGAGCATTTGAGTAAGTTTTGAGTAAGCAAGGATCAAAGTTTTTTTTTTGAGACGGAGTCTCGCTCTGTCACCCAGGCTGGAGTGCAGTGGCCGGATCTCAGCTCACTGCAAGCTCCGCCTCCCGGGTTTAGGCCATTCTCCTGCCTCAGCCTCCCGAGTAGCTGGACTACAGGTGCCCGCCATCTCGCCCGGCTAGTTTTTTGTATTTTTTTTAGTAGAGACGGGGTTTCACCGGGTTAGCCAGGATGGTCTCAATCTCCTGACCTCGTGATCTGCCCGTCTCAGCCTCCCAAAGTGCTGGGATTACAGGCTTGCGCCACCGTGCCCGGCCAGGATCAAAGTTTTTAAAGATAATTTGGCAGGGAGGGATTTGGGAAGTGGGGAGTGTTGATTTTTCAGGTTGGAGATGGAATCATAGGGGGTCGAAGTGAGTTTTTCTTGCTGTCTTCTGTTCCTGGGTAAGATGGCAGAACTGGTTGAGCCAGATTACCAGTCTGGGTAGTGTCAGCTGATCCATCCAGTGCAGGGTCTGTACAATATCTCCAGCACTGGTCTTAGGTTTTACAATAGTGATGTTATTCTCAGGAACAATTTGGAGAGGTTCAGACTCTTGGAACTAGAGGAGCTGCATGGCCCCTAAACTATAATTTCTAATCTTGTAGCTAATTTATTAGTCCTGCAAAGGCAGGCTGGTCCCCAGTTAAGAAGGGGATTTTTCGAGAAAGGGCTATTATCAATTTTTTTCAGAGTTTAAACTATAAATTTCTTCCCAAGGCTAGTTCAGCCTATGCCCAGGAATGAACAAAGAAAGTTTAGAGGTTAGAAGCAAGATGGGGTCGGTTAGGTCTGATCTCTTTCACTGTCATAATTTCCTCAGTTATGATTTTTGCAAAGGCGATTTCACATTTGGGGTTCTAGAAGGCAAAAATGAGAAGAGGAAAGGCAACGTTAAACAGATTTATAGTTGAAAATGTTCTAGAATTGAACCAAGACATGAGGGGATTCAGTGTATACTGCTCAGGTGATGGGTGCACCAAAACCTCACAAATCACCACTAAAGAATTTACTCATGTAACCAAATACCACCTGTTCCCCAATAACCTATGGAAATAAAAATTTTATTTTTCCACAAGTTATTTGTGAGACTTTAGTCCACCCATCACCCGAGCAGTATACACTGCACCATATTTGTTGTCTTTCATCCCTTGCCCCCTCCCACTCTTCCCCTGAAGTCCCCAAAGTCCATTGTATCATTCTTATGCCTTTGCGTCCTCAGAGCTTAGCTCCCACATATCAGTGAGAACACATGACAAAACAAGGCTAGTCAATGCCCCCCAAAATCACACTAGTTCACCAGCTATGGATCCAAACCAAGAAGAAATCCCCAATTTACCTGAAAAGAATTCAGGAGGTTAGTTATTAAGCTAATCAGGGAGGGACCAGAGAAAGGCAAAGCCCAACGCAAGGAAATCCAAAAAATGATACAAGAAGTGAAGGGCGAAATATTCAAGGATATAGATAGCTTAAAGAAAAAGACAATCAAAAATTCAGGCAACTGTGTACACAATTTTAGAAATGTGAAATGCCCTGGAAAGTCTCAGCAATAGAATTGAACAAGTAGAAGAGAGAAATTCAGAGCTCAAAGACAAGGTCTTCGAATTAACCCAATCCAACACAGACAAAGAAAAAAGAATAAGAAAATAGGAACCAAGCTTCCAAGAACTTTGGGATTATGTTAAACGACCAAACCTAAGAATAACTGGCGTTCCTGAGGAAGACAATTCTAAAAGCTTGGAAAACATATTTGGGAAATTATGGAGGAAAATTTCCCTGGTCTTGCTAGACACCTAGACGTCCAAACACAAGAAGCACAAAGAACACCTGGGAAATTCATCTCAAAAAGATCTTCACCTAGGCACATTGTCATTAGGTTAAAACAATTTTTTATAAAAGAAAAATCACAAATCCCAACGTCCAGATAGACTTAAACAATAGATTTGTTAGTCCTACAAAGGCAGACTGGTCCCCAGGCAAGAAGGGGATTTTTTGAGAAAGCGCGATTATCGGTTTTTTTCAGAGTTTCTAAAAAAGAGAAAATCCTAAAAGTGATTAAAAAGGAAAACTATACTGAATTATAAATAGTTCAGTTTTCTCATTAACATATACTAGAAAGCCATGGAATAGTAGTTTGAAAATGCTGAGGGATTCAAGACCATCCTGGCCAACATGGTGAAACCCTTACAAAAATTAGCCAGGCATGGTGGTGTGTGCCTGTAATCCCAGCTCAGGAGGCTGAGGCAGGAGAATTGCTTGAACCCAGGAGGCAGAGGTTGCAATGCGCCGAGATTATGCCATTGCACTCCAGCCTGGGCGACAAGAGTGAGACTCTGTCTCAAAAAAAGAGAAAAAACAAAGGAAGAAAGAAAAAGAAAAAGAGAATGCAGAGGGAAAAATAACTGTTGGCCTAGAAGTCTGCACCCAGATGAACTATCTTTAAGAATGAAGAGAACAGAAAGATATTTACCAATACAATCAATTTTATATATATATATATATTTTGAAACAGAGTTTCGCTCTTGTTGCCCAGGTTGGAGTGCAATGGCACAGTCTTAGCTCACTGCAACCTCTGCCTCCTGGGTTCAAGTGATTCTTGTGCCTCAGTCCCTGAAGTAGATGAGACTACAGGTGCCCACCACTATGCCCAGCTAAGTTTTGTATTTTTAGTAGAGACAGGGTTTCACCACGTTGGCCAGGCTGGTATTGAACTCCTGACCTCAGGCGATCCACCCACCTCGGCCTCCCAAAATGCTGGGATTACAGGCATGAGCCCACGCACCCGGCCTAGATCCCATACACTCGTTGAAAGAATTACAAAAAAACACTACTTTAGTAAAAATGAAATTGAACTCAGAAGGAAGGTATGAGATGAAAGAAGAAAGAATAAGTTTTCCCCCATACAAACACAGGAAGGTAGATATGTTGGTGTCTAGGTATTTACATAATAAAAATAATAACGTTTAAAATGGGGGTGAGGTTAAAGCAATATGGAACTAAAATATTTGATTATTAAGTAACAGTAAAAATGAGGGAGAATGGAGTTCCAGTTAAAAAAAAGCTTTGCAGGCGAGTGGATCCCCCAAATGGTATCAACAAAAAGTTTTAAATATCTTGTACTTTTTGGAAGCAGAACAAAAATAATGATTAACTTTACACTCTATCAGATATGCCCGTTAAAAACTTTTGGAGGCTGGATGCGGTGGCTCACACCCATAATCCCAGCACTTTGGGAGGCCGAGGCAGGAGGATCACCTGAGGTCAGGAGTTCGAGACCAGCCTGGCTAACATGGTGAAACCCCATCTCTACTAAAAATACAAAAATTAGCCTGGCACAGTGGTGGGTGCCTGTAATCCCAGCTACTTGGGAGGCTGAGGCAAGAGAATTGCTCGAACCCGGGTGGCGGAGGTTGCAGTGTGCCAAGATCATGCCATTGCACTCCAGCCTGGGTGACAGAGCAAGACTCTGTCTCAAAAAAAGCAAAAAAAGAAAAAAAAAACTTTTGAAGTAACTTATTCCAGTTCAGAAAATAAATATATATAATTTCTGTAGCAATAGCAGGAAAGGAGATGACTATTAGATGTCCAACTGAGGTCAGATCCAAGAAAATAAATGTGAAGTTATTAACTGATGTGTGATTTCTGAGCCATTGGACAGAATGTGAACAGGCAAGTTGTAAGTAAGTGTAGATAGAAAAGGGAAGACATCTGAAGAGGGAAGCCTGGGGCTCTGAAACAGCGAGAGACTGGCCAAAGGCATCCAGTCCTGCAGTAGAGATGGGGGAGGAGGAGACAGCGAGACAGAGAAAAACAGGAGATTTCTGGATTATGGAATCCAAATGAGAAAAGGGCTCCAAGAAGGAGGCAGGGATCAACTGCGTCACTTGTTCTTGATACTTTAAGAAGGGACACAATGGGAATTGGCATGTAGATTTGGTAATGCAGAGGTTCTAGTCAAGATATGGAAATGATTTTGTTTTTTGTTTTGAGACAAAGTCTCGCTCTATGTGGAGTGCAGTGGTGCGATCTCGGCTCACTGCAACCTCTGCCTCCTGGATTCAGGCGATTCTCCTGCCTCAGCCTCCTGAGTAGCTGGGATTACAGGCATGTGCCACCATACCCAGCTAATTTTTTCGTATTTTTAGTAGAGACGGGGTTCCATCATATTGGCCACGCTGCTCTCCATCTCCTGACCTCATGATCTGCCCACCTCAGCCTCCCAAAGTGCTGGGATTACAGGCATGAGCTGCCACACCTGGCCTGAATTTTTTTTTTTTTTTAAGATCAAGTTTTGCTCTTTTTGCCCAGGCTGGAGTGCAGTGACACGACCTTGGCTCACTGCAACCTCTGCCTCCTGGGTTGAAGTGATTCCCTTGCCTCACTCAGCCTCTGAAGGAGCTGGGATTACAGGCACCCACAGCCATGCACGGCTCATTTTTTGTATTTTTAGTAGAGACAGGGTTTCACCATGTTGGCCAGGCTGGTCTCGAACTCCTGACCTCAGGTGATCCGCCTGCCTCCGCCTCCCAAAGTGCTGGGATTACAGGCATGAGCCACCACTCCTGGCTCTGAAATGTTTTTAAAAACTACTTATTAGGGCTGGGCAGGGTAGCTCATGCCTGTAATCCCAGCCCTTTGGGAGGCCGAGGCAGGTGGATCACCAGAGCTCAAGAGTTCAAAAGCACTTGGGCAACTTGATGAGACCCCATATCTACAAAAATTACAAAAATTAGCAGGGCATGGTAGCATGTACCTCTGGTCCCAGCTACTCGGGAGGCTGAGGTGGGAGGATTGCTTAAGGTTAGGAGTTTGAGGCTACAGTGAGCTATGACTGCACCACTGCACTCCAGCCTGTGTGACAGAGCAACATACTGTCACAAAAAAAGTATTTATTGGGATATAAAATATTGATACGTAAATAGGCAAATCGCTCATAAACACAGCTCTGCTTCAAGGAGAGCTTGTCATAGGGCACAGTTCGCATCATAAAACAACAAGGGAAAGAAATACTATTGTTACTCATATAAAAGGAAAATAAAAATAATCTTTTTAAAAATTCTGTGTCTTAAGGGTAGGAAAGGATTTCTTCATTAGTCCCAGAAGGCAAAAATCACAACCGAAATCTTTGATAGATTTGATCTCATTAATGCTTCAAACTTCCTTCTAAGACACGAAAAGCAAAACAGGAACGTTCACCAGCAAAGCAGAAGATATTAGCAACAAAGACACGAAAGATTGTCAAGATTATGTAAACGAGTTCCAAAAATCAATAGAAAAATATAATTAACCCAATATGAATAGATAGTTCCCAAAAGAAGAAAAGCCACATGGCCCATAAATATGAAAAAAATAAAGTGCTTAGACCGGCTGGTCATCAGGGAATTGCAAATAAAAATAATAATAGGAGGCCGGATGCAGTGGCTCACACCTGTAATCCTAGCCCTTGGGGTGGCCAAGGCTGGCTGATCACCTGAGGTCAGGGGTTTGAGACCAGCCTGGCCAACATGGTGAAACCCTCTCTCTACTAAAAATAGAAAAATTAGCTGGGCATAGTGGTGCATACCTCTAATCCCAGCTACTCAGGAGGCTGAGGCAGGAGAGTTGCTTGAACCCAGGAGGCAGAGGTTGCAGTGAGCCAAGATTGTGCCACTGAACTCCAGCCTGAGTGACAGGGCAAGACTCTGCCTCAAAAGAATAAAAAAACACTGGTGCAGTGGCTCACGCCTGTAATCCCAGCACTTTGGTAGGCCGAGGCGGGTGGATCACCTGAGGTCAGAAGTTTGAGACCAGCCTGGCCAATATGGTGAAACCCTGTCTCTACTAAAAATACAAAAAAGTAGCTGGGCATGGCAGCGGGCGCCTGTAATTCCAGCTACTCGGGAGGCTGAGGCAGGAGAATCGCTTGAAGCTGAGAGGCAGTGGTTACAGTGAGCCAAGATCACGCCATTGCACTGCAGCCTTGGAAACGAGAGCAAAACTCTGCCTGAAAAGAAAGAAAGAAAGAAAGAGAGAGAGAGAGACAGAGAGAGAGAGAGAGAGAGAGAGAGAGAGAAAGAAAGAAAGAAAGAAAGAAAGAAAGAAAGAAAGAAAGAAAGAGAGAGAGGGGGAGGGAGGGAGGGAGGGAGGGAGGAAGGAAGGAAGGAAGGAAGGAAGGAAGGAAGGAAGGAAACAACTTCACACCTAGTGATCTGACAAATATGAAAGTAGGAAAACTGAGCAAAATGTATTCCCAAAACCACTAGTGGAGTGTTAACTGGCACAGCCACTTTGGTGGTACCCACTAAAGTTGAAGATTGGTGATCCGTACAATACCATACCACCATCTGTAAGTGCATTTTTCAGAAGAATCCTCACACACAGGCATAAAAAAAACAGAAGTGTGTTCACACATCAACTTATATGAAAATGAGCCTTTTGAAATAAACACTCACCAATAGGGTAATGGTGAACTAAAATTTATTTTAGTGATGGGGAATAGGTGAACTAACTAAAATTTGTTGTAGAATAGAATATCATGCAGAGATGAACACATAAGCTACAACTACACAAACCAACGTGGAAAAATCTCAAAACATAACATTGGATGGGCCGGGCACGGTGGCTCACAAGTGTAATCCTAGCAGTTTGGGAGGTTGAGGTGGGTAGATCACTTGAGGTCAGGAGTTCAAGACCAGCCTGGCCAACATGCTGTCTACTAAAAATACAAAAATTAGCTGGATGTGGTGGCGGGCACCTGTAATCCCAGCTACTCGGGAGGCTGAGGCAGGAGAACTGCTTGAACCCAAGAGGAGGATGCTGCAGTGAGCAGAGGTCATGCCACTGCACTCTAGCCTGAGTGACAGAGGGAGACTCCATCTCAAAAAAAAAAAAAAAACCACCATAATCACTACATCCTTTTCAATCTCACACAGAAGCTTCCCACTGCAGGTTTTACATGGTGGCTTCCGGAGCTGGGGTCCTCACTGCTGGAGTTCTTTCTGTGGCTTTTAATGGAAAATGGTTTTCAATTTCACAGATATTCATTTTTATATACATGGAAAGTCTACTTTCTAGATACTTATCTCTGAAGATAATTTTGATGTTTGTCACAAATAAGTTGTAAACTAAAATTAGTTCACAATATTGACATTTTCTGAGGATTCTAATTCAGTACTCTATTAGAAAATGTGTTTGCCATTCAAACCAGTACAACCCTGCAAAGCTTCTAATATAAATGTGTTCCAAATTACCCCCAAATTTAGTGGCTTAAAGCAAATGACAACCCTTATTTTGCTCACAACACTATAATTTAGGCAGGACTAAGTGGGATTAGCTTGTCTCTGCTCCACTTGGAATCAGCAGGGATGGCTTGGAGACTGGTGGCTGGAATTATCCAAAGACTTGTTCACTCATATGTCTAGTAGCTGATGCTGGCTCCTGGCTGAGACCTCAGCTGGAGCTTCTGGCTGGAACATCTCCACATGGCATCTCCTTGTTGCCTGGGCTTCCTCATAGCATGGTGGCTGGGTTCCAGGGGCAAGAATCCTGAGAGACAGAGCCAGGCTCACATCATTTTTTATGACCTAATCTTGGAGTCACATAACATTGTATCTCCTACATTCTCTTTGTTTTTTTCTTTTTTTCTTTTTCTTTTTTTTTTTTTTTTTTTTTTTTTTTTTTTTTTTTTTTTTTTTTTTGAGATGGAGTCTCAATCTGTCACCTAGGCTTCAGTGCAGTGGCACCATCTCAGCTCACTGCAACCTCTGCCTCCTGGGTTCAAGCGATTCTCCTGCCTCAGCCCTCCAAGTAACTGGGATTATAGGTGCCTGCCACCGTGCTCGGCTAATTTTTATATTTTAATAGAGACGGGATTTCACTGTGTTGGCCAGGTTGGTCTTGAACTCCTGACTTCAGGTGATTCGCCCGCCTCCACCTCCCAAAGTGCTGGGATTACAGGCGTGAGCCACCGCACCCAGCCCATTTCTCCCACATTCTATTGGGGTTTCCTGGGCAAGAATCCTGAGAGAGACAGTCAGGCTCACACCACCTTTTACGACCTAATCTTGGAAGTTCCATAACATAATTTCTCCCACATTCTATTGGTCAAGCAGTTACAAAGTTCAGGGACCAGAAATATTGCAGTGTGCATTTTTGGAAAATACAACATCGTCAGACAGAGTAGTGGTGAGCCATCCATCCATTCTCCTCCAACCCAACAATTTTAGGAAAGGACCTTTGAGTATGTGCGTGTGTGCGTGCGTGTGTGTTTGTGTGTGACCATACTCTTGTTTTGTGTTAATTATAGTTTTGGTTGCTGCTACTTTTTAAATTCTAAATCATAATTTTATACATTACCCACATTAGTGTGGGTTCATAGTTATCAGTTTAGTTTGCTGAAGGTTAACTCTTAAGCCCACGCTGCTTAATCATGCACATTTATATTAATAATATTTGGTATATAAATTTATAGTAATTGGAAATTAAGACATGTCTACAAGGTATTTTGAATATAAAGCATCAATAGATGTGTGGATAATCATCACCCCGAATGAATGTACTCAAACAATGATTGATGTGCTATCAATGAATTCACGCTCTTTTTTTTTTTGAGACGGACTCTTTCTTTGTCACCCAGACTAGAGTGTAGCGGTGCGATCTCTGCTCACCACAACCTCCCCCTCCTGGGTTCAAGAGATTCTCCTACCTCAGACTCCCAAGTAGCTGGAAGTACAGGCGTGTACCACTGTGCCCAGCTAATTTTTGTATTTTTAGCAGAGACAGGGTTTCACCATGTTGGCCAGGCTGGTATTGAACTCTTGACCTCAGTTGATCTACATGCCTCGGCCTCCCAAAGTGCTTGGATTACACACATGAGCCACCATGCCCAGCCGAATTCATGCTATTTAAGTAACTTGCAATCCATTACCAAGGTAAGTGTAATGAAAGTACGTTTAAGTTTATAAGTCATTTTACAAAGTAAATGTATACATTCATGTATTTATTTAGCTTTTTGAATAATTGTTAGAGTGAATTATTTTCTTACTTGAAATAGGAATGAGAGGAACTGAGATAATGTTTTTCTACCCAAGGGGCCCCAGGTGCTTAATAAAGTCTGCTAAACTGAACCAAAATTGAAAACTCATTCATTCATTCATTTATTAACTCCTGTATTCACCAAATACGCTGACTGAACTGTTGAGGAAGGTGAAAGAGAGGAGGGAACCAACGATGACCTCAAAGTTTCAAGCTTGGGCGACAGAGTCACTAGTGGTGTTTTTTCTAAGATGGAGAATGCAGGAGGAGGGTTAGATATTAACCTCTCCAGGAGTGTGACCTCATTGTCTGTATAATGGAAGCACATTCTGTTGGGGTTCCAGGGGCAATAATCCTGAGACAAAGAGCCAGGCTCACACCACCTTTTCTGAGCCAATCTCGGAAGTCCCATAACATCGTTTCTCCCACATTCTATCAGCCAAGGCAGTTGCAAAGTGCAGGTACGAGAAATATTGCAGGGTGCATTTTTGGAAAATGCACAGATACCCAGAATGGTGATCTACACATTCCCCACCAAACCAACAATTTTATGAAAGGATCTTTGAGAGAGAGAGAGAGAGAATGTGTGTGTGTGTGTGTGTGTGTGTACGTGCACACGGGTCTATGTGCCCTACCAACCTTCCCCTCTGGTTGCTGTTTACATCTTAAGATCTTCCTATGCTGATGAGGCGCCAACACTTGCCATTCTTTAGATGAGTCTAAAGTATGGGCTTGGGTTATCAATAGCTTCCTTTATCAATCAGTAGTATGAACCAGGGAATCATAAGAAGAGCATGGAGAAAACCAATGATTCTCCACTTAACCCAACAAAATAAACCTTTTAAAAACACATCTACATGACAGCATATACTATTGCTGGACTTGGTGAACGGTATATGTGATTTGACCTCACTTTGCAATAGTAAGAATGGGCTACACTGACCCATCCTCTTGTCTATTTATTCACCCAAGGTATGTAAATATTGTAAAAACCCAGGAGAAGGAAAGGGCATGGCTGACTGTACCTCAACAGGACTGAACCCACTTCCTTAGACTCACAAGCACCCATCTTCCACCTGCAAAATGAACCATGAAGGAATAAGTTCAAATTCCCATCAAGGTGCACTTTCCTGACCACCACTTTCCAGCCCATTTACTTTAAAATCCCAGGATACCAACACTTTGATATCTTTGGAGACTGGCGATCCATTCATTCTACTACTTTTTCATCGTCTGTCACCTTTCTCAGGTCCTCACTTCCCTCCATACAGTTTAGATCCACTTGTTCTGTTATGCCCAGACCGTTTATTCCCCAGAGAAGACCACCAGAGTCCAGAGTCAAAGCCAAGCAGCAAGGATCTTTATTACAGGTTCGAACCTGGAACTCTCACGCACACCCGTGAAATGAGCGGGGCGGGAGAGCTCCCCAACTGGGCTCAGGACAGTGTTATATAGTCTGGGGTAAATGGGCACAGAGTCATTATACAAATCAGATGTATGATTGGTCGATATTTGAACAAGGCGATTTGGCTGATTATGATTGGTTCCTGCCATTTCTGGTATTTCAGTTAATTTTGAAATTCTGATGACGTTTATCAGGGGCTTGCAGGGCAGGGGTAGGGCTTGTATTTGCAAACCCGAGGCGGGAAAGCAGTCTTACACAAAGGCAGTTAATCATATTGCGACAGGTTTTACAGGGCTTGTTTTGCAACATGGGTGTACCTTACTTAAACGCGTCTTGTGACCTTGCCGTGCCTCAGAAAGAAAAACAGGAACTTACAAAATCTCTAGAATGTGCCGAGATAGGGACAAAAGGATTGTGAGAGCAGAACAAAGGTTTAGCAATAGGGTGGGTACACACTTTTATGCCCTTTCAGGAGAATCACTTGAACTTGGGAGACTGCAGAGAGCAGAGATGGCACCATTGTACTCCAGCCTGAGCAACAGAGTGAGAACCTATCTCAAAAAAAAAAAAAACCTTTGTACTGGCTGCCTCTTCCTCCTCATGTCTCATTCTTCCCTAAGTCAGTCAAAATGATCTTCATGTAATTCAGCCCCATGTTGTTTTGTAGGTCAAGAGACTGAGATCCATTCAGTAATCCTTGTGCAGGATTCCTGCAGCTCATCTGTGGCAAAGTGAAGCCCAGAACTCTGGAAGCTGAATTCCTATTTCTTTCAAGATGTTCTCCACCCGCCTCCAACATCTTTTATCTCATCCCTTTCCTGCTGATTTCACTTAATCAAAACTGACCTTAGAAGAGCTTCCCAACTCATATTTCCCTAAAGTAAACCCCAGATGAGCCAATGCCTGCCATCTTCAGCTCCTCCCCAGTCCATGCCCAAGTTCAGACGTTTCTTCTTCTCCACACCAGTTCCTCAGGAATCTGGACACACGAGAAAGGCAGAAATGTGAATGTGCAAATCACATGATCTTCAACATCCCTTGTTTCCTCAAGCTCCAATTGAGTAAATCATATCTGCAATTTAACTCTTAATCAAGAGGCCCTTCAGTCTGACTTCAGAGACTTATTTTATGGCTCTTTGTATGTCAGGTATGAAAATGAAGGATGTCTTACTTGCTTCACTGGGATGCTCCCACGTGGTAAATCACAGGGGCATGGCAGTGAAAGGAGACTGTGTTTTAGGAAATGAAAGGCAAAGGGAAGGACCTGGCTTATTGCAGGCAGGGAGAGAAGAGGGAACAGAAGGCAAAGGCTGGAAGCTCAGGTGTTTGCAAAATGTGCTGCTGGAATCCAGGCTGACACCAAGGAAAGAGGTATTTCACCCTCGATGTTTACTCACTGACAGTCCTGGGGCAAATGAGTGCAGCTTTTAAAGGCCAGGAACTCTCCAGTTAGAGAAGAGAGGCCTCAACTCCACAAACCAGAGGCAAGAATCTAGCTGACCCCTGCCCATTTCAGTCTGCTAAGCCCGTTTATTATGGCATCATTCATACATTTAAGATTACCTTGATGTAGGTTTTTTTTTTTTTTTTAATCTTAATTTTCTTGAGACAGGGTGTTACTCTGTTGCCCAGGCTGGAGTGCAGTGGTGCCATAATGGCTGACTGTAACCTCCACCTCCTGGAGTTAAGCAATCCTCCCACCTCTGCCTCTCGAGTAGCTGGGGCCACAGGCACACACTACCATTCCTGGCCAATATTTTGTATTTTTTTTTTTTTTGGTAGAGATGGGAGTCTTGCTATGTTGCCCAGGCTGGTCTTGAACTCCTAGACTCAAGCCATCTTCCCACCTCAGCCTCGTAACATGCTGGGATGACAGGCATGAGACACTGCACATGGCCAATGTAGGTAATTTTAGATGAACTTATCCCTCCCTACACTGGGCTTGGGTTATCGATTGCTAAGATGCTTCCTTTATCAAACAGTGGCATGGACCACGGAATCATAAGAAGGGCATGAAGAAAATATAGGTAAAATTGTAGATTCCGGGTATCCCCTAAGGTAGCTTAGTCTGCCTCCTGACTCCTCATCATTAATTGCTTCTGCCTTTTCTTTCCCCCTCTTGGTTACTAGAATTAAGTAACTCACTTTCTGATCATTGTCTTTCTGCTTAACCCTAAAAGCCCTTTAGATTTTGTTTGTTTGTTTGTTTGTTTTGAAACAGAGTCTCCCTCTGTTGCCCAGGCTGGAGTGCAGAGGTACAATCTTGGCTCATGCAACCTCCACCTCCCAGGTTCAAGCAATTCTCCTGCCTCAGCCCCTGAGTAGCTGGGACTACAGGCATGTGCCACCACGCCCAGCAAATTTTTGTATTTTTAGTAGAAATGGGATTTCACCATGTTGGCCCAGCTGGTTTCAAACTCCTGACCTCAGGTGATCAGCCTTCCTCGGCCTCCCAAAGTGCTGGGATTACAGGTGTGAGCCACCACATCCGGCCACCCTTTTTAGATTTTATTGATCAACCCAGAAAGCCTCTCTGTCTTTTTTGGGTCCTCAGAGCTCCCAGTCTCCTTTTGTTTGTCCTAATTAGTGGAGAGATGGGAAAAAGTGCTCCTATAGAAGCTTCTTCCGGTAAAACTGTTTTTTAACTAACCAGTCTTTCAGTTAGGAATAATACTGGTTGCATGAAACAGACACCCAACCTATACAGGCAGAACAAAATTACATTTTCTTTTTCTCATACAACAAGGGGTAAAGAGGTAGGCTTTTCTGGGGCTGGTGCTATAGCTCCGTGATGCCACCAGAGGCCCTAGTTTCTGCTTACCTTTCTGCTCAGTCATGCCTTAGTGAGTGCTTCTTGCCTCATGGACACAATATGGTTGCTGTACCTCCTACATCACGTCTAAGTTTCAGGAAGGCATAACAAAGTTCTGCTGGTCTTGAATGAGCTCTGAGTTCAACTGGCTAATGATGGTCTCACTCCCATGCCTGACAGTTGCCTGGGTATCAGCCAAGGTGACCAGGGTTAGAGCGCTATGTGTCTCTCACGATCCAACACGCTAACCTGGGCTATTTCACATGCTAGTGGTCACATTTTCCCGAGACAGGACAATCTCCAATGTGCAAGCACTATTCAAGCTTCTGCCTGCATCTCATTAGCCAACATCCCATTGGCTAAAGCCAATCACAGTGTCGATATGAGGATGGCATGGATGCGGGGATGAGAAGAATTTGTAGCCATTTTTGCAATCTACCTCACTATCTTGAAGAAATTTACATCATAACCAGCTATACCTGATGTAGCCTACTTTGTTCCACAGAAAAAAGCTAGTAATAAGAAAAATCTTAATTTAAAATATTTTATTTACTTATACACATATCTTCTTTGCAAATGCATTCTCTTTATTCTAAGATAAAATACATAATGAGAGTAATAATAGAGCTTTGTGGGGAAAAAACATGTTGTTGTCCCTACTAAACATCAATTTTGGAAGAATTAAGCAGATTTTGTCAAAGCATGTCCCTGTTTGCGCAATTCTTATAAACACTTTTGTGTCTCATGTCAAGTTCCAAAGAGATAGCACCTTTTAATTTCATACTCTGTGAAAATGCTAAGATTTTCATTATCAAAGACTAAGAACACGCTCAATTCTTACAGCCACGTGTCTGTGTTGGCATGGTGCCTACACAGTCACAGATGCTGGTGCTTGCCAGAGAGGTCACAGAAAAATCACACCCAATGGACTCTTGGGGAAGTACATTTCATCAGTTTAATCTGTTTATATGGCTCGATGAGGACTTTTGGAAGTGGTGGGCAGTGATACAGGGAAGCTGATGAGGAGTTTGGGTTAATGTGAATAAGCTCATAGCCTGGCTGGTAGCCTGGGATGCCCAAAGTTTCCATGGCAGCCCCCTGGTGAGGTGATATGTCCAGTGTCATCTGTACATCCAGGCCTTTAGTTCACCTGGTGTATTAGTCTATTTTCACACTGCTGATAAAGACACACCCGAGACTGGGTAATTTATAAAGGAAAGAGCTTTAATGGACTCACAGTTCCACATGACTGAGGAAGCCTCACAATCATGAGGTGGAAGGCGAAGGGGAAACAAGACACATCTTACATGGTGGCAGGCAAGAGGGCGTGTGCAGAAGAACTGCCCTTTTATAAAACCATCAGCTCTCCTGAGACTTACACACTGTCATGAGAACAGCTGGGGAAAAACCTGCACCCATGATTCAATCACCTCCCACAGATTCCCTCCCATGACATGTGGGGATTATTACAATTCGAGGTGAGATTTGGGTGGGGACACAGAGCCAAACCATATCACCTAGTCTAGGTAGATGGCGATGGCGAGGGCACCGGGAGTTACCATCTTGTTCTGGCCAGTGATATTCCTGGGCCAATCTCCCTGAGGATTAGCATGCATTTTCTTTTTCCTGCATGGTCAGGAAGAAGTCCTGCCCTCTGACTTGACCAAAGTTGGCCATGGCTAAAGAGGCAGAGGAGGCCAGGCATGGTGGCTCACACCTGTAATCTCAGCACTTTGGGAAGCCAAGGCAGGCAGATCACTTGAGGTCAGGAGTTTGAGACCAGCCTGGGCAACCTGATGAAACCCGATGTCTAACTAAAAATACAAAAATTAGCCTAGTGTGGTGGTGCTACTCAGGAGACTGAGGCACAAGAATTGCTTGAACCCAGGAGGTGTAGGTTGTAGTGAGCTGAGATCATGCCACTGCACTCCAACCTAGGTGACAGAGTGAGACTCCATCTCAAAATAAACAAATAAATAATAAAAATAAAGAGGGGAGGAGTAGGTGCAGTGAGGGAGGGAAACTCAGAGGGTCCTACTGGGGGCTCCCACCGCTCCAGAAAGTTCCCTCCAGCCTGACCATTTATTCCTTTAAGAAATCTCTTGGAGCCAGGCATGGTGACTCATGCCTGTAATCTCAGCTCTTGGGGAGGCTGAGGCAGGAGGATCATTTGAACCCAGGAGTTAGAGACCAGGCCGGGAAACATAGTGAGACCTTCATCTCTACAAAAAAAAAAAAAAAAAAAAAAAAAAAACCGAGTGTGGTGGTGCATGCCTGTAATTCTAGCTACTCGAGGGGCTGAGGTGGGAGGATGGCTTGAGCCCAGGAAGTCAAGGCTACAATGAGTTGAGACCACACCACTGCACTCCAGCCCAGGTAACAGAGCAAGACCCTGTCTCAAAAAATAAATAAATAAATAAATAAATAAATAAATAAAATAAACAAAAAAGAAATCTCCTGGGAAAGAAAATGTATCCCCAAGTTTACCCCTCACTCTGCTTTCTTCCAAGCTAACACTTCAGACAGGGTTGATGCTCAAAATGTTAACCACTGATCAGGAGGGATTCCCAACCAAGCTCATCAGAGAGTGGCAGTGGAGCTATAGGTGTATGTCTGACTGAGCACCCAGCCTTGCCTGCAGGCAAGGATAGGGACTGGGGAAAACCACAGTGGAGGTCTACCCTATAAGGGCCGGGAGAGCAGATAGTCGATATTTTAGTCCATACTTGTAAAGTAGCGCTAGATATCATCATTTGCATATTTGTAAATGAAGAGGTGTAATGTAAGTATGTTCCACCCATCAGTGACATCTAATCCCCTAGTTGCTTCTGTGCTGCCGGTGACCTTTCTGAGATGGATGAACACAGTTGACCTCCCCAGCACTGTGGCTTCAGGAGTAGGGAGATTGCCGCTTCCATTTTGACACTTCCTCCAGCACGTAGGAGAGCTTTTACAGAATTCTTCATAGTAAAGCTGAGACTAGGCCTGTCTGAGACTCTGGGGAAGGTTTGGGGAAAATATACAGAGACAGCAACACAGATAAAAGCCTACTGTGAGTATGCAAAACCATCCTGACTTGCCCGTAGCTTGCTGTCCTGTGACCAGAGCACTCGGCCCCACCAGTGGAAATGTGTCCAGAGTCCCCAGGTCCTGGAGCTCAGGCCAAGCTCATTTCTTCTCGTTTGTTTTCTTTTTTTCCTTCTTTTTTGTTTTGTTTTGGTTTTTTTTGTTTGTTTGCTTGCTTGTTTGTTTGGAGATAGAGTCTTGCTCTGTTGCCCAGGCTGGAGTGCAGTGGTGTGATCTTGGCTCACTGCAACCTCTACCTCCCAAGTTCAAGTAATTCTTCTGCCTCAGCTTCCCAAATAACTGGGATTACAGGTGTGTGCTAAAATTAGCCATATCTGGCTAATTTGCTTTTTTTTTTTTTTTTTTTTTTTTTTAGTAGAAGTGGGGTTTCACCAAGTCTGCCAGGCTTGTCTTGAACTCCTGGCCTCAATTGATCTGCCTGCCTTGACCCCCCAGAGTGCTAGGATTACAGGCATGAGCCACTGTGCCCAGACCCCAGGTTCAGTTCTATCTCTAGAGCAAGGCAGACACTTTCTCCCTCAAATCAGGGGTCTGTTTTCTGATTCCTGATTCCTTCTTGCCATATAGCTGATCTCTTCCCAGGATGACCGAAGGTGGGACCCTCTGCTCACTTCAAAGGAAATTCAACTCCTATCCACTAGAAAATGGTCTGCCCCTAAGGCCCTCGTGAGAAAAATCACACCCCAGTGCTATATCAGTTCAATTTCCAAAATTTGGGTCATTTATTATAAGTTTGGAGAGCAACAGGTAACTACAGCAGGCCCAGTCTACTTCCTATTCAAATTATCTTCATTAAGGTTCAAAATGCCTTAGAGGTGCTCCAATCTTATCCATTCTTTACCCCCTTATCCCATGTTCCCTTACCCAATTCTCATACTCTGCTTCCAGTCACCCAATACACCCAAGTCCAGAGCCTCATGATTTCATGCTTTAGAACCTATGACTCCCACCCAGTAGTTTTCTCCCTGCCCTGTCACAAGCCAGGAGTCATGGACATGTGTGTGATCTATAGGTGCTTACTCTGCAGCCTCTGTGAACCAGATGATTAGAAAAGTGAGGGCTAAAGATTGACCAAACATATTGTGGGGGAGTGAAAATGTGAGTCTCCAAAGATGGTCCAAAGTAACTGGCAGGGCAGGATGGTGAGCAAATGCAGCATCTCCTGGGTCCCAGGTAACAGTTGTCTGTAAATCCAAAGGTACCAAATGATCAATAGAAAACAGGAAGATAGTGATAGACATACAGCACTCTGGCTTCCAGCAACCACACTCCTGACTGCAGACCCTCCTTAAAATACCACCAGCATTACCTGCTGATGAAGCAAAACTAGGTTTATTGATCTGTTGCAGTCAGAGAGAGCATCATCTTAGCAGAGAGTCTCAGAAGCAACACAAAAGTCAGAAGCAGATATTTATAAGACTCAGGAGTCTGGGCTTAAGAGACTTCAGGTGGGCCTTGCAATGTGGCAATCTTACTGGCATTGCGACAAATTCATGTTGTAATAATTTAGAATTGATGGGCATAGAGAGAGTCTGGATAAGAATACAGTTATTTGATCATCAAGCTTATATTAGTCATTTTCACACTGCTATAAAGATACTATCTGAGACTGGGTAGTTTATAAAGGAAAGAGATTTAATTGACTCACAGTTCTGCATGACTGGTGAAACTTCAGGAAACTTACAATTATGGCGGAAGGGGAAGCAGGCACTTCTTCACAAGGCAGCAGGAGAGAGAAGAGAGAGCATGTACAGGAGGAAATGTCAAACATTTATAAAGGCATCAGATCTCACGAAAACTCTCTCACTATCACAAGAACTGCATGGGAGAAACTGCCCCCATGATCCAATCACCTCCTACTAGGTCTCTCCCTCAACACCCGGGAATTACAATTTGAGATGAGATTTGGGTGGGGACACAAAACCAAACCATATCAGAGATGTTTTGCCCCAAGGGGAAAACTATTGCTTTAATAAATTGGTTTTCAGAAATTTTCTGATATGAGCAGTGAAGATATTTATTGGTTTATGGTCTTATCTTTCTTAGCAAAAATTTCCTGGACCAGTTTAATAAAGTCATATTAACACACAGATAGTCTCAGTTCTCAGTACCGATAGTTGAGCTTTGTATATGCAGGCGGTCTCAATTCTCAACACTCAACCAGAATATAGCCCTGCCCCAAGGGTGACTAAAGGCCTACCTGTGTCCTAAGAACACAAGACTGGTTGAGAGTCCTTCATATTCACCAGTCACCAGGCTTTGAACAAAGCAGGCCTAAATATGTACAGAGAGTGCAGTAAGCTCTCTCAGAAAAAAAAAAAAAAAAAACAAAGAACATCCTCTGGTTGCCTGAGAGACAGGCCTGACATCCTGAAGACAAGTGGTGACCTAGGGCACTCTGCAATATCCCAGTCTTGATCCAAGACTTTCAGGGAAATAAATGTTGGCAGTGACTGCCTAAGTTCTGTCCAGAGGAAGGAATGTCTTATCACATGGGTTTTGAATGTGATGGTCCCACTGGCAAAAGTGCCCCCTTACAGACATGACTCAGCAAGCTGTCAGACCCTGAAGCCATTAAACTTTCAAGATCATATAATTAAAAACCTCTTTGTTTAGGTTCCATGCTCCACGGGAGACCTCCCAATGGTTATATGGCTCCTCACCGAGCTTGCCTCCAGGGAGAGAATGTGATGCAAGAAGTCTCTTAAATGTCCAATTTCTCAGCAGTTGTAGTTCCCATGGTGACCTTTAAAACTGGCATTCTGGTTTTACACTTCAGATTCTGCTGTCTCAGTGAGTCACTTTCTAAGAGATGGATCTGCAATTGGTGTGCAAATAAATTGCATTTCTGGACCTGAAAGACTGAAAGCTAGATTTTGAATGGTGTAGAATGCATCCTGAAGCTACCTGGATTTCTCCTAATGAAACTCAAACCTCGAAGCTCACCTGTCCAAGCAGTGAAGCTTACACTGTCATTCATTAATCACCATATCCCTTTCTTTAAATGGGAAAATAAATGCTAACTTCAAAATTGGTAACGTACAAAGGAATATTCAGGGCACAACCCCTTGTGCAACTTGGAAACTACTGATAAAGAAATGGACGAGATTCCAGGTCAAGATGGCAGACTGCACGAATGCATGAAGCCCTCCTGCCTCTGAAATCACATAGGAATACTCCATAATGTACATGGTTTTTACAAAATTCGAAATGCATAGCTAAGCCCAAAAGCAAGAATGAGTACCTGCAGGTACCAGAAACATTGCAATGAGTAGGAGTTGAAACCGTTTGGCCATGGGAGTAGCTAAACCAGATATATGCCTGTGTGGGTAGAGGTTTTAAAGCCTCCATGGAGGAAGGAGTTGAAGCCAAGTCTCCACATTTGGCACAGGAGCAGAAACTGAACCCCTTAGCAGAAGCCAGTCACCAGTAAATGTCTTTCCTGTCCTTGAAATGGAATTAGAAGAACTTTGTCACTGACTCAAACCAATAGCCTTTAAGAAATAGAACCCCTCAACCTCTCAACTGGCCCTGCCTGAGACTATGAGATCAGAATTCTTAACTTGACTGCCTACAAGGCACACACACACAAAAAAAATGAAGCTAGATACAAATGTAAAACTTTGACCCTGAGATTTTCTTCGTAGCCCCAATAGAAGCAATTATGAAAATTCTCATGGAAGAGTTTCTGCAAGCCAGAATATGTGCCACAGGTGTAAAAAATGGTTCATGCTGAAGATACAATCCAGACAGCATTTGAAGACATCAAATGCTATAGGACATCATCAGCAAACAATAAAAGGCCATGAAGAAACCGTAAATAATAAATCAATGAGAGTGGAACTTTAAAATAAGTTTACTTGAAATATCCATATGTGGAGAAAGAAATAGAGTCTATGAGGCATGAAAAAGACATAATGAAAACCAAAAAAAGGTAGATTTGAAAAAGGAACTACTGGAAATTGTAGTAGTAAAAAAAAATACAGTGATTTGAGAAACATATGCAATGGAGAGTTTAAACAGATGACTAGAGCTAGCCAAAGAGAGAATTGGTGAACTGAAATACACAGCTGGACAATCTCCCAAAATAAGGCACACATATATATATACACATATACAAGCTGTTTTGACCTTAGCTATGCAATTTGAATTTTGTAAAAACCATATGCATTATGCAGTATATATGCATACACACACAAATAGAAAAGAAAAATGGAAAAAATAACTATAAGCTCCAAGATACATAAAAGGAGAATTCTAAAAGGAGTAGGGAGAGAGAGTAAGTGTAGCAATTGGAAGGTGTTAGGCTACAAGTAATAGAAAGTTCAACCAACAGTGACTTACAGAAGAGGATTATTTCTGACCCACAGCAAGAAGTCTTGGGGAAGAGGCTGTCCAGATCTAGAGCAGCAGCTCACCCCTTGCCAAATATAAACAAACAAATAAATAAGCAAATAAATTCTAGGTAGATTAAAGATACAAACATGAGAGATAAACCTGAAAGTCATTACAAGAAAATATTGGAAAATAATTTTATGACCTACAGTAGAGATTTCCACATAGTGTTTAAACAGAAAAAAAAAAAATCATAGCTTAAATAGATCAAAAATTAATTGTTTTGGAATCCTACTTCAGGCAAAATTAAAAGCAACAGATTTGGGGGAAATGTTCACAGTCCACATAACCAGCAAAAATTAGTATCCAGAGTTTCTGTAGATTATAAAGGTAAAGATAAACAAAGCAACTACAAATGGGAACAAAGGATAGGAAAATGCAATCCAGAAAGAAGGGATGGCCCTGAGTGGGTGATAACAAATCAAGCCGTATTCATCCTCGTGTCACTGGTGGTCAGGGAAGCACAAATTAAAACTATGAGATAAAATCACACAATATCGGGCCGGGCGCGGTGGCTCAAGCCTGTAATCCCAGCACTTTGGGAGGCCGAGACGGGCGGATCACGAGGTCAGGAGATCGGGACCATCCTGGCTAACACAGTGAAACCCCGTCTCTACTAAAAAAATACAAAAAAACTAGCCAGGCGAGGTGGCGGGCGCCTGTAGTCCCAGCTACTCAGGAGGCTGAGGCAGCAGAATGGCGTAAACCCAGGAGGCGGAGCTTGCAGTGAGCTGAGATCTGGCCACTGCACTCCAGCCTGGGCGACAGAGCGAGACTCCGTCTCAAAAAAAAAAAAAAAAACAAAACAAAACACAATATCAAATGTTAATGAGAATGTGATGAAATGTGAAGTGGAAACTTTAAGCCTCACTGGAGCAGAGGGGCTGTAACAGAATACATCCCCTTGGGAGAGCAATCTGGCAAAGTCTGCTAAAACTTAAACTTAATAATTACTTGTACGCT
The DNA here is from genome assembly GCF_002776525.5 of Piliocolobus tephrosceles. NCBI lineage: Eukaryota > Metazoa > Chordata > Mammalia > Primates > Cercopithecidae > Piliocolobus > Piliocolobus tephrosceles. The sequence continues at coordinate 14,992,936 of NC_045441.1, read as the reverse complement.
TATGCTAAAGAGATTTTCTCATGAGCACTCAAAGGTTATACATTTCTAAGAAATTTTTTAGCAACCTTGTTAATAGTAGCAATAAATGAGAAAGAATAATTTTTATCAAAAATAAAAGTTTAAATACATTTCAGTATCTCCCAACATAAAACTGCTCATTGTTAAATTAATTAAATTGAGGTGCATCAAGTGGATAGCTACCATAAACCAAACCATGAATGAAAAAGAGTTGCAGGGCCGAGCATAGTAGCTCACATCTGTAAATCCCAGCACTTTGGGAGGCCGAGGTGGGAGGATCACTTGAGCCCAGGAGTTTGAGACCAGCCTGGGCAACACGGAGAAGCCTCATCTCACAAAAATTAGCCAGGCATGGTAGCACATGCCTGTAATCCCAGTACTTTGGAACTTTGGAAGGTCGAGGCGGGCAGATCACTTGAGGTCAGGAGTTTGAGAACAGCCTGGCCTACATGGTGAAGCCCGTCTCTACTAAAAATACAAAAATTAGCCAGGTATGGTGGCTCATGCCTCTAATTCCAGCTACTTGGGAGGCTGAGTCAAGAGAATTGCTTGAACCTGGGAGGCAGAGGTTTTGGTGAGTCCAGATAGCACCACTACACTCCAGCCTGGGCAACAGAGTAAGACTCCGTCTCAAAAAAAAAAAAAAAATATATATATATATATATATATATGCGATAGTGTTTACTCCTGGAGAAAAAGGGTAATGATACTAAGAAGGGATAAATACGGAACTTCAAATTTACCTTTCATTTTTTAAAAGATCTAAAACCATGACGCTAAAACCTCTAGTTTTTGATTGTGGGTGCTAGGGACATTATAATTTGTTCAATTATTCTCTGTAGTTTCTCAATTTTCAATCTTTCTAGATTTTAAAAAATAGTGGGAAAGTTTTAAAAGCACATTTGCCTATTTTTTTTTTTTTTTAATTTTTTGTAGAGATGCAGATCTTGCTGAGTTGCCCAGGCTAGTCTCAAACTCCTGGAATCAAGCAATCTGGTTACCTTGGCCTCCCAAAATGCCAGGATTACTGGCCTGAGCCACTGCACCTGGCAGGCTATTTTTTTAATGTGCTTTTTAAAAGATTTTGCTTTTGAAGGTTCACAAACAAAGAATTAAGTACAAAGATGCCAAAGAAGCAAAATCCTCCTGGAATCACTAAATATGTGTTCCATCATTTGCTATATCAAAATAAATCATGTGGTTCAACCTTTCTTGTTGGGAATTCAGAATGTTGCCTGAGAAATCTCTCCCCAACCTGCAAACAAACGATTTATTTTATTAAGTAAAAACCGAGCACATGAGAGGAGACAGAATGGGACCAGGGAAAGGAGAAGTTGCAACATACTGATGAATTGCAGTTTCATCTCGGTGAGCTCACTCTACTCTTGTTTTTATGCTAGAAAGGGGTTTCCAATAAATTATTCAGGCTAAAGCATCTTTCCTGTCTGAAAGGGCTGCATGTTGGAACCAGTCCCATATCCATAATCATAGACAGCCTTATGCAAGCTGCATGAGAGTCAACATCTAATTGGTGCCTTGATCAGGCCTGGGGCAAAAAGCCTGTTTAAATGCAATCAATATTCACAAGGTAAGACGACAAGGTTTGCGCAGAGCAGAACTAGGCAAGATATAGATTTCCACTTAGAAGTCAGCATGCAGCTAATAATTCACCCCAGATCGACCTGTTCGGAGTGAAGCATGCCCCGGACTTCTCACCAGCCCCCCAGAGGACATCAGTCCAACAACTCAGGTGTCCCCTCTCACACACAATGCACACTGAAGGGGACAGTGGAAGAGACAACCGTCCCAAACAGCCCAAGAAGACACTGATCTGGGGCTGAGCTGATGTCATCAATTCACGTAGGTCTGTAGAGGAAAGAAACCGTCAATGTTAGCACCGAATAGAAAATCTAGTGGGTTTTTTTGTTTTTTTGTTTTTTTAAGTTGATGCACAGGAAGATTTATCTGCAGTTTGTCTGTCCCTGCAAATCGCTAATAGCGAGGTCTCTAAGGCATTTCCAAACCTTGAGAATCTTGTAAAATTGAGATGATGTGTCAGAAGCCCTGTGCCATCTGTGTCGCTGGCCTAAGAGTTAGGAGATCTGAATTTCAGTCCCAGCTCTGATACTAATAAGGGAATATTCCCTCAGCTGAGACCTCTGGGACTCAGTCTTCTGTGAGTGGAATGGGGTAATAATACCCACTCAGACTCGTGTAGTTGCGGAACCATTTCCTCAATATATTAATATTTAAAGGGCTTTTAAATAATCTGAAGCAAATACAGTGCAACAAGTACTTTTTTTTAGAAACTAAAAATACTAATGAAACTTTTTTTTTTTTTTTTTTTTGCTTTAAAAGTCTGGAGGGTTGAAGCAAAAACATAGACACAAAATGTTTTCTCAAAAAAATAATGCTTTTAAGTATAAGCCACCTGACTAGCCAAGTCACAGATCTATGACCAAATGCTTTTCTCAAACAAGAAATTGGTGTGACTTGAGAAGTGAGGTTTGTACAAAATCAAATGGCATCTTCTTAAACCCGGTTTTTGACAAGTGGTGATCATTACTGGATAACTTTTTAAAAGTCTGAGCTGTTACAACTAAGAACAAAACTGAAACACTGACAACAATTTTAAACTCACTATAGAAAAATGGAATTGCTTAAATATGTAACTGGTTGAACTGTTATAAAGATGCTTCAATACTGGCCAAATTAATGAATTTTACCATTCAGGAATGCACATTGATGTAGATAATGAACTCAAAATGGTCAGGGATGTCAGAAGCTTCAGTGAAACACTAGGATACTTTTTTTTCCTACCTGACTATAGTCCTTACCAAATCTAATGTAGTGATTATTTCCTGAATATTAATTTATACTTGAGATTAGAAGGCACTACATAAAATACACACTCAAAACAGGAATATGTTAAATCAATTTTGCCCTCATCCCTAGCCTCCTCTAACTTCATGTTTGTATTTCATCAATAAGATTAGAGATTTCATCTCTATAGCATGCCCCCAAAAAGATACATCCATATCTTATTCCCCAGAACCTGTGAATATTACCTCATATGGCAAAAGAGTGAATATTATCTTCTGTGGCAAAAGATGTAATGAAGGATCTCTAGAGATCCTGGATTATCGAGTGGAATAATCAATTTTGCATGTAACTAACAAACTTTGCCTGTTCTCATTCCTTTGTAGGAGCTGAAAATTAAAATAATCAAACTCCCAGAGATAAGAGAATGATGGTTACCTGAGTCTGAGAAGGGTAGTTATGGAGATAGGAAGGGTGTGGAGATGGGTACAAAATATAGTTAATGGGTACAAAAATATAGTTAGACAGAATAAATAAGATCTAGTTTGTGATAGCACAACAGAGTGACTACAGTCAACAGTAATTTAATTGTAAATTTTGGAATAACTAAAAGGTTATGATTGGATTGTTTGTAATACAAAGGATAAATGCTTGAGGTGATGCATACCCCATTTACCTTGATGTGATTATTTCACATTGCACACATTTACACTGATGTGATTATTTCACATTGTAAAATATTTCATGTACCCTATAAATATAGACACCTACTACGTAACCACAAAAAATTTTAAAGGAAAGAAGCAAAGGGATTAATTTTGAGAGAGACACGTAACAGGAGGCCATGTGACTGCAGAGGCAGGGATTGGAGTGATGTGGCCACAAGTCAAGGAACAACTGGAGCAACCAGAATCTGACAGAGACCAAAAAGGATAATCTCCTAGAGCCTTTGGAGGAGTGTGGTCCTGCTGACACCTTGGTTTATCAGACTTCTAACCTCGAGAACCATGAGAGAAGAAACTCCTGATGTTTGACAAAGCAGGAGCACCATCATCTCAGACAAACACTGCTACTTTAAGTTCCAGCTCCCTTTCTAGCCACATGCATTTCAAGGAAATCACTTCTTTTCTAACTATAAGCAGCCAGAAAGAGCAGATAGCAAAACACAGATAAGACAGCTCGGGCACAGAAGGAGGTGGAGGGAACGTCTCTTGGGTGACTGCCAAACTTCACCCTTATACAATGTGCCCCAGTAAAACAGTGGGCCTTAATAAGCACATTCCTTTCCCTTCAAATCCACTAAGGTAGAAAAGCAAAAAGCAGACTCGGGATGTGCCTGCAGCTGCAGAAAGGTGTGTGGGAACAGACACACAACTCTCCCTCCCATATAAACACAACAAAGAGACACAGAAGCAGTCCAAGCCTCTGATAAACTCTTCCACCCTAAATCCTTAAAAACGCTTAGTCTGTAAGAGAGTGTGCCTCTGACCTAACACATCCAGATGCCCCTCTCAGGATTGTTTTCTCTACAATAAGCCTGTCTTAACCATCAAGCCACCTTTCATGTTCTTTCCTCTTTCTTTAATTCTTACAGTGTTTAAGTTTCTCGTTTGTGATGTGTCCCAGCAGCCATAGGAAATTTCTACACTCCCCTTTCACTAACCTGCTTTCCCCCAACCTGTGTCCAGTAGCTTGACTGCAAAGTCCTGTCTTGTCTGCAGATCAGGGACAGTAGTCCCTGCACACACAATCCATGGGCAGGTTATAGCATGCTGCTTTGATTTGTTGACCTAGCAAACCCTTGCATGCACCTTAACACATCTTGTCCCCAAGCATCTTCAGATGCACACATCTGTTGCCTCCAGATGCTTTCAAGTCAAAAAGACAAGTAAAGCTACAACTCTGAATGGGTGGTGCCTATGTGTCAGGTCTCTACTGCTGTAGCAGGAACTCCAGGTAGCGGGACTCCTATCATTTGGAGTTCTGTGGGAGGAATTATTGGCTCTGCTGGGGTGACAGTGTTGTCTGTCTGTCTATCATATCAGCCCTTTCTTTCTTGAGTGGAGTGTAAAGCTCAGGACTCCCACAAGACTAAAACACAAATGCTCCAAGCAGAACAGCTTGGTAACAGCATTCCCTGAGAATGGATGTCTGCAAGGAAAAGATGCTTATCCATAGACCCCACATGACAGTGACTGTAATCAAATGCTAGCCATGGCTACAAAACAGCTTACTGAATCCCAAAGTGAAGTCTATTTCAGGTATCTGGCAAACAGGGTGGAAGGCCCAACCTACTGCCTTCAAATGACACAGATCTATTCTCTCAACATGCAGTGAGCACTTGTGGGTGGCAGCCATCTTGAGCATGTACAAGTAGCAACCATCTTGAGCATGCATGGGGGCAGCCATCTTGTGAGGAACAAACCAGAGTTTGTTGATTTTACAGTCAGAACTTGATATATAAAATATTGTATACTAGGATTTGCTTATTTATATAAGACATCTTAAAAGAGTGTAAAAATAATGCCAAATAGATAAAAGGAATAAATATAAAGGATACAGTGAATATAAGGTTGAAAGCATCGAAACAGTTCACACATTTACTGCCATAAGCCAAATGTCATAAATATTGTGAAAGAAGACACCTTAGCAGGTAACAATGTCCATAAAATGAAAAAAAAAAAATTTACTGGAGGAAAGGATATGTTTCTTAATACTACAGTGAGGGGAACACTATGTTATGTAATGAAATAGCAACATTTTCTCTCTAGTGGACGCTCTTAAGATCTATGGGTACTTTATTCTCCTGACAATGCGCAGAGGTCCTTGGGATCTCACTAAGGGTAAATTCAGTTCATGGGGGGCAACACAGGGGCAATATGGTGAGGGGGAAGTCAAAGTAGGAAGAGAAGTTTCTGACCTCCCAGTCCAGTGTTCTTCCCAAGTTGCTCTCAAGGCTAGGATGAGGTGAAGCAAGACAAGGAAAATATTTCTTTAGGATAATGACTTTCTCACAATGACCAGCTAAAGTCTGAGGATGAGGGAGGTAGAGGGTGGTTAAAAATTCACCCCAGACAGAACAAATTGAGATCAGGAATTCCAGACCAGCCTGGCCAACATGGTGAAACCCCATCTCTACTAAAAATACAAAACTTAGCCAGGCATGGTGGCACACACCTGTAATCCCAGCTACTTAGGAGGCTGAGGCAGGAGAATTGCTTGAACCCAAGAGGCAGAGGGTGCAGTGAGCCGAGATCATGCCTCTGCACTCCAGTCTGGGCAACAGAGAGAGACTCCTTCTCAAACAAACAAACGAACAAACAAAATTCAGCTCAGACGTCAAAGCTGCGAAAGTCAAGGAAAGACTGAGGAAGAACCATTCCAAACCAAAGGTGACTAAAGAGACCTCACATTTCAAGGCAACACTGGATTCTGGCTGGGAAGAAAACCATGATTGAGATGATCAGCAAAACTGAGCATGGTCTGAGGACTAGATGATAGACATACATCAATGTTAACTTTCTGACTGTGACCCTTGTGTTGTGATTCTGTAGGAGAACACGCTTGTTTTTAGGAATGACACACAAAAATATTCAGGAATAAGAGAGCATCACGTAGGCAATTTATTCTCCATTGTTTCAGAACAAAAAAAAATCATTTTAGTTGAACCTTCACCAGTTCTTTAAGTTCGATTGTTTCAAAATTTTAAAATAAATTTTAAAAATTCAACTCATAAAACTTTCATGGTATGAATAAACTCGACCTTGTACAGCCATGGCCAAGAGAAAATATCATTTGACAGTTAGTGCAGGTGATGGAGGAGAATGATGGGGAACATTGAAGGAGAAATTCTGCTCATGGAAGCTGGTTTTAATCGTCTAAAGGAGGACAAAGGCAGGAAGCCAGTGCTATTTTCCATTTTGATAACAAATCTTGGGCTTAACAAATTTAAAGTGGGTCAGTGACCGCAAAGTAAGGAGCATTTTACCCCCAGACCTTAGGAATTTAGGCAAGGTTAACAACAGACATACTAGCAAATGGCTACCCAAACTATTCCAATGTCCAGCACTAGAGACCCAATTCTGAAGCTCTCCACACTGTCACTATGACCTGTCTGTCACCACAGCCTGTTCTTCCTTGATCAGTGAGGCAGAAGAGGCATTCATTTGTAGAGGCAGGATTTTACATTGTCTCTAAAATATAAAAGAAGGATCCCAGCTTGAGCCTCAGCATCTAGACATCCGATATGTAGAAGATTGGTGGATTCACCTTCTAATGGTCAACTGAATAGAGAAGCTACCAGGGAAGGAACTGCAAAATCTGATTCCAGGGCAACGATCGACTCAGAAGAGGAAATATTCTTAGCAGAGACAGCTGCCCGTCATGATGATGGGCCCTTGGCCCACGTCTCCACAGGGACCTCTTGCCTCTGTCCTAAGGCGGGGATATTGTAGTCAAAAGCCCAATAAACACTAGCCAGCCTGGCTTTGTTTGGCACAGAAATGACCACTTGCCCCTGGCCAGGTCACAGTACCCTCTCTACCTACTTGCCGTCATGTATCCAACAAAGCCATTCCACCTTTCCCCAAATTAACATGCAAAGTATGCATAATTCAAGGTGTTTTCTGATTATAGCTGCTGGCCATAGAGAAGGACACAAATATTCAACTGTCAGGCTGAGGGTCTTGTGATCCAACGACTTTTAAGGAGAAGAAAGAGAGCCTTCCCACAACAGGCATGTCTGAGTTCAAAGTCAGTATCTCAATGGAAGGCTAATGTATCCTCTCTTTCCTGATCATGTTGCATTCCCTGCAATAGGATATGGGTTGTCAGAGTGTGGCAAGGAGCTGAAAGTGGGGAGCAGCTGCCGACAGAAGGCAGAGTTGTCATCTTTCTTTCATGACCTCTGTTGAGAATGCAACCTTCCTCAGGCCCTGCCTGTCTTGATGTTTGGCCTGGCTTTCTAGATTAGCCAAATCTGCTAGTATCTGTGAGTCAGAATTGTCTGGATCTCCTGTGAAGTTCATGTAGGATGACAATGAGCCATGAATGCCTGCAAACAGATCCTAGCATGGGTATTGAAATATCAGACCTTCAACTTTGGCCTTGGAAGTCCTTGTGCAGATGTCAGCAGCCATTTGTTTTCAATGACCCCAAATTAGGTGGCTTAAAATAACACCCTTCTGGACTCCAGTTCTGGAGGTCAGAAATCAAAAATCTATGTCACTTGACCAAAATCGAGGTGTTGGCAGAGACACACAACCTCTAAAGGTTCTAGGAAAGAATCCATTTCTCACCTTTTCCAACTCCTGGTGGCTGCCAGCATTCCTTGGCTTGTGCCCACATCACTCCCATCTTTAAGAACAGCATCTTCAAATCTTTGTCTCTGCTCCATCTTCTTGTAGCCTTCTACTCTGCATGTGTTAAATTTCCCTCTCCCTCCCTCTTATAAGGATACATGTGGCCAGGTGCAGTGGTTCACGTCTGTAATCACAGCACTTTGGAAGGCTGAGGTGGATGGATCACCTGAGGTCAGGAGTTCAAGACCAGCCTTGCCATCATGACAATACCCCATCTCTACTAAAAATACAAAAGTTAGCTGGGTGTGGTGGCACAACTACTACTACTCAGGAGGTTGAGAATCGCTTGAACCCAGAAGGTGGTGCTTGCAGTAAGCTGAGATCATGCCACTGCACTCCAGCTGGTTGACAGAGCAAAACTCTGTCTCAAAAAAAACAACCATATGATTGCATAATATAGGGTCCACCTACATAATCATCTCCCCATTTCAAAATCCTTAACTTGATTACATCTGCAAAGACTCTTTCTCTGAATAAGGTAAACTTTAAGTTTACAGGTTCCAGAGATTGAGACCTGGTTTATTTGGGGGATTATTGTTCAGCTGACTACAATGGGTAACAGCAAGCATTTATATCCTAAACTTTGATGTGGACATACTCACCACTAGACAGTGGCCAGAGAGAAGCCTTTGGCCAGAATCAGCCTTAGATGTGCCAAATAGACATGAATAAGTCCTAGAGATGTGTGCACAGCCCACTGAAGCAGGAAGAAGGAAAGTAGCAGGTAGCTTGTGTTGCTCATAGACCCAAGACAACCTCTGCATTTTCACGCTTCTATTCAGGAGCAACTTAAGAGTGGCTATAAATTTCCTGCATGGGGGTGGGTGACGACAGAGAATGATTGTTTGGGAATTCTTGTCAGCATCACCATCTTTGTGACACCTAGAAAGGACCCAAGTAAGGATAGTTTAAGATCCAAATGAAGTCAAGCCTCTGATCTTTTCATTTGTCATTTATTAAATTCCTGGCAAGGTCAGCAATCTGCCATTCTCAGGTGGTTGATCAATAACATACCTTTAGGTCTCAGCCCCCTATTCCCTAAATGAGCAGATAGCAGAATGTTCTAGAACTTCATTTTTCATACTCAGATAAAATCTGCAATGTTTTTTGAAGCCTGCATATTGCTGCCAACTCTTTCTTGGGCCAAGTAACAGGCAATATCACCACCATTGCATAAAAGTAAAGCTTTTTAGCCCTTAAGTTGTGGGAAAGATAAAGTCTCTGAATAAAAGAGCGCTTCCCAAACATGAACCCCCAACAAATGTACAAAGTCAGGCAAACAGATGTTGTAGAAGGGCTCGGTGATGGAGGGGAAGTTTGTGGCATTTGTTAGTTTAGGTCTACAAGAGGCAGGTGGCAGAAGCAGGGTGGTGGTGGCTGAGGGGCTGATGGAGAGACTTCTTTCCCAGTTAAAAGGGTACTGAGAAGTTACCTTGGTTACCAGAGGAAAGCCACACAAGTCCTAGTCACCAGAAGAGGTTATCTGTGCCCCTTAAAAGCTGAGTTCTCCCATCCTCATTTCATCCCCTTTTTCCTTTACCACATTCCCACCTCCCTCAAGATATGGGACCTCCTAGGGATGGACACAAGTTCTACCTTGCCACAGAAGAGGTATGCAATGGGCCTGTTTGTTAAAGGCCTGAAATAATTCCCAGATCTCAGGTAGATGGTGTGTGGGGAAAATGGTCAAGGCTTTGGATCATGAGACAGTGGAGCCACTGCTCCCCATCTCATCTTCTCCCCATTTCTTGGCTCAGCTTGGACCATGGAAGGTAGTGATGCAAGTGAACAGATACAGAACTGCTGCAAACAAGCATTATATCGGTGCCCAGGGCAGAAGTTAAAATAGGGAACCCAGCACCACATTCCCAAATAAGGAGGCATGCCTAGGCAGGGGTTCTGCTGCAGCCTGATACACCCCTTACCGCTCTCTCTGGTTCCTATAGAAAGCAGAAAGTGGAAGCCTGACCTCCAAACTCTCGGGATGATCTGAGACATACTAGAACCAAAGAAGCATATGTAACCCTGTTATTAGGGTTGGTAGTTGCTGGGCTAAAAAGCAAAAATCAATGTGAAACAGGAAATCTTTTTGAGGATCACTGTACCTGACAAATCATTTCTGTTTTGCTACTGTCACAATTCTCTCTTCCTTCCACAATTTGATTATGTGTCTTGCTGTGGACCTGTATAAGTTTATCACAATTAAAGTTCACTGAGAGACAGGATGGATATAATATGTAGTATATTCCATAATACCATGTAATATTATGGCTAATATGCATTAAGGTTTTATTTCTTTTAGCATGACTTTTTTGTTTTTGTTTTTGAGACAGAGTCTCACTCTGTCGCCCAGGCTGCAGTGCAGTGGCGTGATCTCAGCTCGCTGCAACCTCCACCTCCCAGGTTCATGCCATTCTCCTGCCTCAGCCTCCCGAGTAGCTGAGACTACAGGCACTCGCCACCACACCCGGCTAATTTTTTGTGTTTTTAGTAGAGACGGGATTTCACCATGTTAGCCAGGATGGTCTCCATCTCCTGACCTCGTGATACGCCCACCTCAGCCTCCCAAAGTTTTGGGATTACAGACGTGAGCCACCACGCCTGGCCGACTGTTTTTTTTTGTTGTTGTTGTTGTTTGTTTGTCTGTTTGTTTTTTTAAGTGCCCAGTGATGGACATTTAGAACATCAAACTAATAATTCCTCTTCTTCTCTCCCTATCTCACAGTGTGATCATACACACCCCTCCCTTGGCAAAATCAAGGCTGCATCTGATTAAGCCAATTTGGGCAGGCTGTTTATAGTAACTGCCTAATCACCGAGACAGCTTACACTGTGAATGGGCTCATTGGCCACCCATTCAACATGAGACTGCCATTGGATATTTACATCATTTCAGCAAAAGCACCTTGAGGATATCACTTTCTTCTCCTCTCCCTCCTCCTAGGATGATTGGCAGATGTCATGCAAGACTCCTCCACTCTTGGCTGACACTCTCCAAGAAAACTGCCAGATCAAAGTCTGATTGGGTAGAGGGCACATCCCTGACTGCCACAGCAGAAACTGTCTAATGATTCCACAGCAAGAGAGCCATGCCCTGATGTCACTACCTAGCTGGTGCAGATGTTGAAAGCAGAGTTCCTTCATCTCCTAACCAGCTACCCTCCCCAAGCCTCTCTGCCTTGGGTCTATTCTCTGCACTTCCCTCTGATAATCATTGGATAGCTTTCCAAACAAGGTCAAAATCCTTTACAACCTAACCCCGCCCTTTTATCTCTGACCACCCAGTACATTATACCCTTTACACCAACCATCTGCGACCAACATCCATTTCCCAAAACGCAACCCACTCTTAAGTCTGGTGACCTTTGTATATACTGTCTCTTCTGACTAAAATGTTTTTTTCCCTTTGACTAACACCAATCCAACCTATAAGGCCTTGTCCAAATAGCACCTCCTCCATGCTACCCCCTGTCTGGGTTCCAACTTCACAACATACATGCTTCTAGCGCAACACTAATCTCACCTGCTACGGTTTAGATATTTGTCCCCTCCAAACCTTATATTGAAATTTGATCCCCAATGTTGGAAGTGGGGCCTAATGAGAGATGTTTAGGTCATGAAGGCAGATTCCTCATGAATACATTACTGCCCTGAATTGGGGGAATGAGTGAGCTCTTACTCTGTTAGCTGCCTTAAGAGCTGGTTGTTTAATAGACCCTGGCACCTCTTCCCACCTTGCTTTCTCTCTAGCCATGTGATCTCTGGACATACTGGCTCCCATTTGCCTTCCACCATAGTGGAAGCAGCCTGAGGCCCTCAGAGGCAGCTGCTGATGCCATACCTCTTGTATAGTCTGCATTACCATGAGCCAAATAAACCTCTTTTCTTTATAAGTTACCCAGTTGTCACTAAGACAACTACGTGTTGCCTTAGTCCGTGTTGTGTTGCTACAGAGGGATGCTTTATAGCAATACAACACAGACTAAGGCAACGTTGTTGTACATTCATTCTACTGTGTTATGAATTAATTCTTTGTCAGTTCCTGAACTCCTCAAGGTCAGGAGTATGTCTTGTGTTTCTAATTTCTGCGGGAAATCCTGCAGGAATGAGGTTCAATGTAAATCCACTGAACAAATACCTTTAAATAAACTGGGCTTTGAGAAGCACATTATGACTTACAAAGGGCTTCTCCACCCAATCTCTAATGTATTATAGTTGCAGAGGGCACTTATCCTTGTGTTTCCAGTCCTAAGGATCCCTTTCTGGTTTCAGTGAAGTTTAGAGGACCCATATCATTCCACTAATCAATAAACGCTGTATCTACTTTACCCTGCTATGTGCTTAGAATTAGACTAGTTAGTTAGTGTGGGGAATTCAAAAGCAAGGCCTTGTCTTTGAAAGATTTGCATTCTAGGACTCACATAAGCAAAACAGTGACAGAAAAGTACTTGGAAAATCACTTGAGTTTGAAAAAAAGAAAACTAGGAGCAGTGGTTTGAAAATTTCAAGTCCTATTACATCAGTGGGTTGCAATCAGTTTGGTAAATCATGACTAAAATTTTTAAATGAAATGGAATGGAAACGTGATGGGATAGGACAAGACAGGCTAGCATAGCATTGCACTGCATTGCATAGAATAGAAAATAGGCCTAGTGCATCAGAGGTAGCAAGAGTAAGTATTGTATAAATGTTTTGAATCATGGTATGCTGTGATTCTTACCACAGGTCATGGCCAACACTACTGTGTTAGAACTTGGAAGTCAGTAGGGAATGGGCAATAAGAGAAATAGCCAAAATACCTTATATAAGTATTTTGATCCTGAAAAGAATGAAAAAGAAAGGGGCAAAAAAAATTAAAATAGCAAATAATCTATAATCAAAGGTTAGCAAAAGTCCCCTAGTGATGGATCGCCAAACTCATTTTAAGAATTGTAAGATACTTAACGTTTAATTAAAGGCAGTTTTGCAGAGACAAGAAAGACCGCTAAAGTCTACTAACAAAAACTCTGCCCTTCCTTCACCAAAACACACAGCATAAACTCATTCTGCAAAGAATGTAATTTGTCTGTTTAAGAAACATTACCATTGATTCAAGCTAATTATGTGTGGAATGAAGACAGCAAGACAGCCTAGAAGATGGTCCAACCACTTTGTGAAGGAAGAGGGCCTCACAGCCGGTAGACAGCAAAACATAGAAAGCCTCTAGGAATTTGCAAAAGTCTCAGCAAGAACTTCATATGGTCAGAGGGGCAGATGGGGATTCAAGTCAATCTTCTCTAGGTCTCAAGGGATTGGAGACCCCAGCCAACATCACCGTCTTCTGTAAATGTTCACACTGCCTTATGGTGAGGAGTGTCACAATTAGGTTACAAAGACAGACCGACACGTCACCCAGTCCAGCCAGTTATACCACTATCTTCTCTCCCAGGAGCTAGAAACAAATGCAGAGAGGGAGATGATGCTATTTCCTGCAGCTACCATCTCCCCATCAGTGATAGCTCTGAGATGGTACAAAATATGTCTGATAGGATATCCCCTCTGAATTCTAAGTGCCTATTCTCGGTTCCCTGTTCTGAGCCTTCTTCTCCCCTGACCGAATAGCAGCAAATCATTCCCAAGCTTTTCTGAGGACTTGGCTTTCATTCCCCCTCACCAGCTGGTCACCCTCATCCAAAAACACCCCACTTCATTCCTGGTTCCTCTGCAGCATGATACTCTGAATTGGACATAGCACTCCAGTTACAAGTGGCTGCATACAGGACCCAGGAGCCTCAACCACCCTTTTTTGAATGCTATATTTGTATTAAGGCAGTCTGAAGTCCCAGGAAAATAATCATGGCTGTTGACAGTCAATGAGTTTGTCTAATTAAGCTCGTAGGAATTGAGAGGATTGTGTGCATCCTGTCCAGCTGCCCCATGGCTTTCAAAGCACAAGTTCTTCTAGCTAATTCGATATAAAGAGTCTGTGTTTCCTCTATAGAGCCTAACACCAGAAAATGTGATTTCCTGCCGCTCATTCATAATAGAGTTCCACCACATCAAAACAACTCAGTGTTCCTGTGGTTATAATAGTGTTTTTGCTATTTTCGCCCAATAAGTACTCTCATGGAACTTTCACCCTGGACCAGATTTTTGAAATTGTGATATTGATTGATATTCAGCTTGGTGTACCAGAAAGAGAATGGAGAGTAAACGAGGCTGCCTAGGCTTAGAGCTGGGCTCCATCATGAATCAGCTCTGTGACTTTTGCAAGTGTCTTCACCTTGACCTTGACTGACAGTGCCTCAGTTTCCCCATCTATAAAGGAAGGGTAATAAAAGTACCCATTGGCTGTTGGGAGGTTTGAGCATGGTCATCCCTATGAAGTGCTTGACACAGGGCCTGGCAGTTGTCAAGGGTCCAAGAAGCAGAGTGATCATCTACTCTCTTGTCCTAATTGGGGTAATTTCAAAAGCAAAAAGAAACACTACTAAAAATTACACAGAGACACAACGTAAACTGGGATGCATGGCCTTCTGTCAATGTGCGTCAGCCTTGATGATGAGGAGGAGGAGGAAGATAATTATGATGATGATGATAATGATGATGACGATGACAGTAATGATAATTACGATGACATTCTACTTACCTGAGTCCTCATTTCCCATTCTACTAAGAAAAGATAATACCGCTGACGTTATAGAATGACTGAAAGGATTAGAAGCAATCCAATCTACATAAATTGCCTGGCATAGAGCAGTTATTCAATAAACATTGGGTTTTCTTAGTTATTTTTGTGGCTTCCAGCCCAAAGTTCATTTCCGTGATGGTGTGCCCCTTCTGACATCATAAATAGGGTGGAAATCCTGCTTCCCACAGCTTTACATCCAAGTAAAACCAATTAATAACTGAAGAGGAAGGAACGGCCATGCAGGGAGAGGCAATCTGAGCCCTTTCTTGGCTGCAGCTGATGAATATAAATGATTTGAAAATTAAAAAGCCATTAGGCTATTAAAAATAGCTTCTAAGAACAATCCCTCAATAAATTATTTTCATGCTTAAAAACCCAACTGGAAAGAATATAAATGATAATACAGGCCATCTGAAAAGTCAATAACCAGATATAATGGTCAATTTCTTTGATATTATTGTCTAATTAAGCAATATAGCATTCACTGAAATTGCATTTAACTGAGTCAGTATCATCTAAAAGCGATGTGGAACCAATTTCTTTAGCCCTAAAGAGAAAAAATAAAATAAAACTTTAATACAAGGAAGAACAGATTCTAATTGATGTTTTTGACTCGACTGGCTGGATTTCCAAAATGCAATTCAACAGCTAAAAGACGGAAACCGTTGAATGAGCCACTGCTTACAGCTGAGACGCACAGACCCCATCCTTCAGAGAGCGGTAGCCCTCTGCACATTTGTGTACCTGGGAGATGGGAAATGCTCCATCTTCACAGCCTCTTGCCCACAGAAGCAAGAGGTTCTAAGTGGTTCTCTCTCAGTTCAGTGGTTCTCAAGCTTTTTGGAAGCTTTTTAAATTTCATTGCCCAAACTACTCCCCAGACCAATCAGTTCAGAATTACTGGTTCTGGGACATTAGCTTCCATATTTTTTAAAGTCCCCCAAGAGATTCATCTGTGCACCCAAAGTTGAGAGCCGCTGTTAGGGGTGATCCCTGAGACATCTATAAGCTCCAATCAGGTAGTGAAGAAATTCCTTAAGAACATTAAGAACACAACTCTTCTAGTTTTCAGCCTCAATGCCCTGAAAAACAAAATCAGTTGGTAGGTTGTCTTTACATGTGCACTGACACCCCAGACGACCCTGGAGGAATACATCCAGCAAGAAAATTGTAGCATGAGAGGTGAACAGCCCTTTTGCTGAGACCAAAATTCACTTTGGTGTGTGTGCTCCTGACAGCTGCTGCCCCCAAGTACTTACCTCCCTAGAAACCGCAACCCTCCCCAGAACCAGTGACATAACTAGCAATGAGTGAAATGCATTGCTTATTTATTGGCTGAGGTAGGAGGATTACTTGAGGCCAGGAGTTCAAAACCAGCCTGGGCAACCTAGAAAGGCCCCATCTCTACAAAAACTTAAACAATTAGCTGGACTTGGTCACGTGCCTGTAGTCCCAGCTACTCGAGATGCTGAGGTGGGAGGATCACTTGAGCCCAGGAGCTGGAGGCTGCAGTGAGCCATGATGGCACCACTGCATTCCAGCCTAGGTAACAAGACCCTGTCTGAAAATAATAATAATAATGATTATTTTTATAGTCATGTATCACATTCATTTATAATCATTATATTAAAATCATAAGAAATATGATTATTATTATTATTATTTTACTGTGTGGAATGCAGCTTCCAAGGTAGCCCAAGACAATTCTTCCTTCCTGATGTTCATACCCTTGTGTAGTCTCTTCTGACACTGTATCAGGCTGATCTGTGTGACCAATAGCATAAGGCAGACCTGATGGTATTTCACTACCAAGGCCAGGTCCTAAAAGACATGCTGGCTTCTCCTGCATTTCTCTCTTGAATCAGTTGCTCTGGAAGAAGCCAACTGCGTGTCACAAAGAGACCCAAGCAGCCCTATGCAGAGGTACATGTGGCTAGGAACCAAGACCTCAATCCAACAAACAGCCAGGGGCTCAGCCTCCTGCTAATAGCCATGTGAGTCTGTTTAAACATGGACCCTTCATCACAGTTAAGCCTTCAGATAAGCATAGCCCCATTCTATACCTTGACTGCAACCTCACAGGGGATGCTGAGCCAGATCACTCAGCTAAGCTGCTGCTGAATTTCTGGCCCACAGAAACCAAGAGACAATAAATGTTTGTTATTTTAAGCCACTAAGTATCAGGGTAAGTTGTTACCGAGAAAGACAAAGCTAACACGGCATATAAACTTGAGGTCCAGGGTGGGCACTCAAGTGGTTCATGCCTGTAATCCCAGTACTTTGGGAGGCCAAGGTGGGAGGATCACCTGAGGCCAGGAGTTCAAATCCAGTTTGGGCAACATAGCAAGACTCTGTCTCTACAGAAAATTTTTAAAAATTGGCTGACCATGGTGGTATATGCATCTATAGTCCCAGCCACTTGGGCAGTCGAAGTGGGAGAATGGCTTGAACCCAGGAGGTGGCGATTGCAGTGAGCCAAGATCACACCACTGAACTCCAGCCTGGGAGATAAAGCAAGACTCTGTCCTCCCCCAAAACAAAGAAAAAGAAAAAGTGTACTTCAATAATCTCCTGACTCATCTCCCTGCTTCTGCTCTTATATCCCTCCCAGCCATTGTCCACACAGGAGTCAGAAGGAATTTTCTAGAATCAAAGTTATGTCAGAAGTTCCCAGACTTTCTCAGTTCATGTCATTCTTAGTAACTTAGCAATTTTTTTTTTTGAGATGGAGTCTCACTCTGTTGCCCAGGCCAGAATGCAGTGGCGCGATCTCAGCTCACTGCAACCTCTACCTCCCAGGTTCAAGTGATTCTCCTGCCTCCACCTCCTGAGTAGCTGGGACTACAGGCACGTGCCACCATGCCCCAGCTAATTTTTGTATTGTTAGTAGAGACGAGGTTTCACCATGTTGACCGGGCTGGTCTTAAACTCCTGACCTCATGATCCGCCTGCCTCGGCCTCCCAAAGTGCTGGGATTACAGGCTTGAGCCACCACACCCAGCCTGAAATTTTTTTTTTTAACAGCATTCAAAAAGAATACCTAACAGTCCTTTTTGCTTAGGTCTGCACAGCTTAATATGTATTTTTGTCTTAAAGATTTAGCAGCCTTTTGAAAAAATAATATGCATACATTGGAAGAAAAAAAATATTTTTGCATTATTCTTGAGTAACACAATTTCTTGCTAGTGAGATGTGTGCCCTGTTGGACGCTCAAACCTTGGAATCAGATTGGACCCTGCCACCCTCATGTCCTGTTTCACACTGATTTTTGCTTTTTAGCATAGCAGCTACCAACCCTAATGACAGGGTTACATATGCTTCTTTGGGTCTAATCACACTACTCAAAGTTTTATAATGAATACTATTTACATAATCATACAATTGTAAATGTTGTCTGTTAGTTCTAAGTCTTTTTCCATCAACCAATAATCAAAGCCTAGAAGACCTATTTTTATGGTTTAAGAAGAGAACGTAAGTATTATAAATCTACACATACAACAGAGATAGGAGGGGAGGCAGCAATATTAATCATCAATATTTATGGATCGAAAGTTAGTTGTAGAGTCTTTCATTCAGGTTTATGGTGGTAACTGAGAGAAGAGCTAAAAAGTGAAATTCAGTTGAGTCTACACTGTGAGCCTAAGGATGGAGGTGGGAAAAACTTTCATTTTTCATTTCTGAGCACTCTTCCTTTTATATCCTCTGGAAACACTTTTTTAAAAACCGTATTACTTTTCTAATAAAAGTAAAATCATATTAGGTTGGTGGTTGGTGCAAAATTGTGGTTTTTGCCATTACTTTTTTTTTTTTTTTTTTTTTTTTGGGGGGGACGGAGTCTCACTCTGTTGCCCAGGCTGGAGTGGGTGGCTTGATCTCAGCTCACTGCAACCTCCACCTCCCAGGTTCACGCGATTCTTCTGCCTCAGCCTACCGAGTAGCTGGGACTACCAGTGTGCACCAACACGTCCATCTGGCTAATTTTTGTATTTTTAATAGAGACCGGGTTTCACCATGTTGGCCAGGCTGGTCTTAAACTCCCGACCTCATGATCCACCCGCCTGGCCTCCCAAAGTGCTGGGATTACAGGGATGAGCCACTGCACCTGGTCTTGTTATTACTTTTTAATGGCAGACATTGCAATTACTTTTGTACCAAACTAATATATTTATTTCCGGGTGGTGTATTAACGCCTTCTCTGCCAGAAGTCTCCGATCCACCGTCTTTCTCCTGACAAACTGGTTTAGGGTGACTTTTCACCTATGGTTATGCGTTCAACTGCCAGGTCCCACTGAAATTTCATATCCCAACGCTTATCCTCCTCTGGTGCCATTTCTCAAATGGTCCCTTCATACCAGACTCTGCCAACACGATATCCTCATCCAACTCCTCTTTCCAACCGGTTACCTTTCAGAAGACAAACACTATGTCCTAAGTCTTATTTATATGTGCATCCCCTCTCTGTGCCCGGGTTAGGACCACACAGAGAAGATGCTCTCTATATACTTGCTTTCTGACCCCAAGGCCCTTGGGCTACCAAAAAAGAAGTTGAATATTAGCCTTAAGATAATACAGCATTTACTTATTTGAATTGTCTACTGGACTCATTTTTCCTGGAGGGCAGCGCTCGATTTTTACACATTCTCAAGCCATTAGAGACCAATAGATGCTAACAGACAAAAGCCACTCAATACCTGTCTGTGAAATAAATAAGTCGATGAATAAATAAATTCAGCAAAGTGGAAGAACAGTCACTTAGAATTGTGTGTGTGTGTGTGCGTGTATGTGTGTGTGTGTATGTGTGTGTGTGTGCAGATGGGGTCTCACTATGTTTCCTGGGCTGGTCTTCAACTCCTGGACTCAAGTGACCCTCCCACCTTAGCCCCTGAAATGTTGGAATTCATCTAGAATTAAAACTCTTCACTACTGCAGAAATTATCCAGTAGCACTCTTGCCCTCAAATTGTATTTTTCATTAACTTTGACATTAAACATTGAAGTGTTTCATCTGCATCTGTCATTTTCAAAAACTATGGTATTTAAGAGATCTTTGCTGAAGACCTCTACCGCGCATTCGTTAAAGTCTTCATTTGGATCTGGATTTGTCTAAAAAGGGAAAAAGAGGTCTAGATTTGTTTTGTTTTGCTTTTGCTTTTTTTTTTTTAAATAATTCAATTAACAACACCAACATTATCAAGAGCAGCCAGCATGGCTCTCTCTGTCTCTCTCTCTGTCTCTCTCTCTCTCTTTCTCATACACACACAGGACGTGCACACATACACACACACGTGCACACACACACTCACACTGTCCATCACTCAGCCTCTTGAATCCCATTGAAAGCCCTGAAGATCCATCAGGCCTCATGAAAGATTTCCTTTGTGCAACTCATCTTTGAGGTTTTCTCTGAGATGACTCTAAACCCTTGAAATACTTCAGGCTAATAGTTATTACCTGTGTTGAGTGCAGCACTAACTACATCTTAAAGGCCTTTGACGTTCCAAGAAGGAGTATTACACATTGCCTTTGGAGCTAGGGTAACCCCCAATGACTGGCAGATGCTATGAGAATATGACAATGAAAATATGCCAGCAGCTTCTACTGTATTCGTTCAAATGTATTTCCTTGGCCCAGAGCTTGCAGCAACATCCCATACTCAATCTGTCCAATAATGCTTTTTCATAACCTCAGGAAAAAGGCTGATAGGCTGGTGTGATGGTTAATACTGAATGTCAACTTAATTGGATTGAAGGATGCAAGGGATGGTTTCTGTGTCTGTGAGGGTGTTGCCAAAGGAGATGAATATTTGAGTCAGTGGACTGGGAGAGGCAGACCCACCCTCAATCTGGGTGAACACCATCTAATCAGCTGCCAGTGTGGCTAGAATAAAAGCAGGCAGAGGAACGTGGAAGGACCAGATTTGCTGAGTCTTCCAGCCTTCATCTTTCTCCCATGCTGGATGCTTCCTGCCTTCAAACATCAGACTCCAAGTTCCTCCTCTTTTGGACTCTTGGACTTACACCAGTGGTTCACCAGGGACTCTCGGGCCTTTGGCCACAGACTGAAGGCTGCGCTGTCAGCTCCCCTGTTTGTGAGGTTTTGGGACTTGACTCGGAATTACTTCCTTGCTCCTCAGCTTGCAGATGGCCTATTATGGGACTTCTCCTTGGGATCATGTGAGGCAATACTCCTTAATACACTCCCCTTCATATGTACATCTATCCGTCCCTCTAGAGAACCCTGGCTAATACAAGTGGTCACAGGTTCTCGCCATTTATCAAATATTTATTCTAGGTCCAGAGCTGTACTAAATATATAAAGAACTTAAGACAGTGCTCACACACAGCAAATGTCACCCCTAAACCAGAGGTGACCCCATTGGGGAACATGTGGCTGGAATACTGGAACACGGGATGC
The DNA here is from genome assembly GCF_002776525.5 of Piliocolobus tephrosceles. Classification (NCBI taxonomy): domain Eukaryota; kingdom Metazoa; phylum Chordata; class Mammalia; order Primates; family Cercopithecidae; genus Piliocolobus; species Piliocolobus tephrosceles. Next base: position 14,971,655 of record NC_045441.1, on the reverse strand, counting down.
CTGTCAGCTGGCCACTGGCTGTGTGGTGGCTCTGTCCACTTGCTTATGTTTGACACTGGAAGAATCAGGTGTCCGGTTCCCAGCATCTGTTCATGATCTGGACTGAAGGGCAGCGTTGAGGATATGGAGGAGGGAAGGTATCCTCCCTCACTGGCAAATAAATGGGTATGAATATGAAAGAAAGATAAATCAGGTTCAGCTCTTCTCCACTGGAGTTTCAAGCAATGGACTCCAATTCACACAAAGTCCTTGTGCAATGAGGAATCAGACACGTAAGGGAGTCACCACTCTAGTTAACTTGTTCCCAGGGCCCCTCATCTGCAGACTCTCAGGGTGCCTCCAATGGCCACGCAGACTGGCAGAGTTGACCCTCCGTGCTCCAGAGCCCTCCTGCTTTCCCTTCTTTCCCTCCTCTCCCCCAACATTGTCCTTTTTTTTTTTTTTCTTTCATGGATGTCATCATTTTTGTTCTGCTTGATAAAGAGAGAACATTGGAGCCCTGGGAGAGGGAAGAGGAAGGACAAGAAAAGAAGCTCTGAGATCTCCTCTGGTTGAATCTTCAGGTTGAATACCTTTGGGAAAAAAATACTCAAAATCAGATAAACTGTCATGTAAAAGTTTATCTTTTTGTCAGAGTCCTCAACAAAAAACCCACAATTAATAGAAGATATAGATAGATAATAGGCAGACAAGATAGATAGATGATTAGATAGATGACAGATAGATGACAGATGATAGATACATAGATAGATGATAGATAGAAGATAGATAGATAGATGATAGATAGATAGATAGATAGATAGATAGATAGATAGATAGATAGATAGGAAAATAGAGAATTACAGTAACCAAGGGTAAAGGTATAAGCAAAAGAATGGCAGGTGCAGCCAGTTCTAGGCAAGATTAGACAGCACACAGGCCACACCCTCACTCCTGTGATAACAAGACAGAAGTCTCCACTTCAGCCTCTGATTGACTGCGGTATGCATACTGAAAGTACTCATATGTCCCTATAAATAATTTTTAGGTTTTCATCTAGCTCAAGTGGGTTCCTACTAGTTGCAACCAAAGAGATCTTAAAAATGCAATGGCCAATATATGTACATATATATGCAATGGCTATTACGGTTCAGTGCTGTAGATATGTGTTACCTCCAAGACGTGGTGGACAGAGTACAGGCGCCAGGGATGTACAGAAGACAAGGGATCCCTCCACCTGATAGCAGAGGCAGGCTTTTCATAGACATAGGCTTTGCAGGGTGCCCAGGAATTGTCCAGCAGAGGAAGTAGTCCAGGCAGCAGGAACCACATTTTAGATTCCTGCATTTCTGCAAGATTAACACTGAGCTGACTGGCACTGGCAAGGGTTTTTATCATTCTTGGGCCAAAAAACAGCCAGCCTGGAAATAACCCCACTGCCCAGTTGCCATATTAAATGGAGCCAGGCGTTAGAGATTGAGCTGTCCCGGATCCTCCTGTTTCCAAAAGGAAGCCTTAAATTCTCTGCCAATGGAAACCACATCTATTGATTCCCAAAGCAAATCAATTCCCCTGACTGTGTGTTGCCATTCAGACACAGACACCGAGAAACACTACCTCCTAATTACAAGAGCAACATTCGAGCTGCACAAATATTTGCTTTGTTTCTCCACACTCCACCAATTAAGCTAAAGTATAGAGTAAAATTGCATTACAGCGGATTGAACAAACAAAACGCTATGGTTAGCGGGCACCTCAAGGGATGCATGGAAATAGGAGATAGGTCTCACAGCTTGACAATAGGTTTTCCCCTTGCAGCCCAGGATAGGATAACACAAGATGTTTCTTTTAAGTCAATGTATATATTTAAGTCAATGGATACATTTAAGTCAATGTATATTTTTTAAGTCAATGTGCATCAATGTCTATATTACAGGCATATACTCCTGCATGCAACACCAATTGATGTACGTTTGTTTTTGTTTGTTTGTTTGTTTGTTTTGAGACAGCGTCTGACTCTGTTACTCAGGTTGGAGTTCAGTGGTGCCATCTCTGCTCACTGCAACCTCTGCCTGCCAGGTTCAAGCAATTCTCCTGCCTCTGCCTCCCGAGTAGCTGGGACTACACATGCCTGCCACCGCACCCAGCTCATTTTTTTGTTTTGTTTTTTTTAAGCGGAGACAGGGTTTCACCATATTGGCCATGCTGGTCTTGAACTCCTGACCTTAGGTGATCCACTAGCCTCAGCTTCCCAAAGTAGTGGGATTACAGGTGTGAGCCACTACGCCCGGCCAACTGACTGTTCATTTGATACAAATGTCCCACAAATAAGCATCCTTCTCTTAGCCTAGGTCCGGAATCCTTGGATCCATTGCGTTCTGCTCTCAAGCTATTTCTCTTCAACATTTCCTCTGCTTCTTATTCATTCGCCTCTGTTTTTCTTTTTTTTCTCTTGCTCCGTCTTAGTTGGGGGTCTCGTGGGAGAGAAGCCTCCTGCAGAAACAAGAAAAAAAGGAAAACAATAAAAGCATTTTCCATGTGCTGGTGACACTGGGGGAAGAAAAGGTTTTTAAAAGATTGTCACGTGGTTTAATTTTATTCTAGGGTCTCTCTTGATGCTGACAGTCCTCCTGGCCCCTGGCCAGTGAGTTTTGTGTCCTCACGCTGCTAGGAAAGGCATAATAAGTGGATTAAGAGCCCAGCCAGGGACAGCGCTGCTCAGGCAGTCTGGTGGCTTTCATTAGCATCAAACTGCAGGAAAACCACCTGGTCTACCCTTGTACATAACCAGAAATTTTGAGAAATTCTAATCAGAAAGAAGAGAAGGAGGAATGGGACCAGAAATGACTGCTCCCTGCCCCGGGATGCCTCTGTGGTATCTCAGAGCTCTGGTGATGGCCAGGTGATCCCCAACGATTCACTGGCATTACTCATTGGCATCTGTGCTAGGCCTAAGAGCTGTAGAGATGAACAAGACACATACCAGGCTTTGGGGTTGGTTCAGGCCTGGACACAGCCTTGCAGACTGGGTTCCTGTGAGGCTACACAAGGCAGGCAGAACACATCGTACCACACTAGAGTTAGCCTGGAAGACCCTTGAGGGTGAAGCAGGTCAGGAAAGAGAGAAACGATTTTGGGAAAAAGAAGAGCATGAGAAAGTGGAGAGGCATAAATACAACATGGTTTGCTAGAAGAAACCAGCAGGAGGATCCCAGATTGTCATCGGACCCAGTGAGACTGAAATAGATTGGCCTGGGAAAGAATGGAGTTGACTTTGTATCCTTACAATACCTTGTCTCCTAGGTGTGAACGTGTCTTTGACTTTAATCAGTGTTTGTTTCTGTTTTGTCTTCTTTGGTTTTGTTTTTTGAGATGGAGTCTCACTCTGTTGCCCAGACTTGAGTGCAATGGCGCAACGTTGGCTCACTGCAAACTCCGCCTCCCGGGTTCATGCGATGTTCCTGCCTCAGCCTCCTGTAGCTGGGACTACAGGCACACACCAGCATGCCCGGCTAATTTTTGTATTTTTAGTAGAGATAGGGTTTCACCACGTTAACCAGGCTGGTCTCGATCTTCTGACCTCGTGATCCACCCACCGCAGCCTCCTAAAGTGCTAGGATTAGAGGCATGAACCACCGTGCCTGGCCTGTTTTTGTGTTTTCGTTTTTGTTTTTCTTTTGCTCAGGCCTTGCAAGAGCTGGGCATGCAGCAATGACTAAGACACGGCCCCTGCCTTCAAGGGTGCCTATCTAGTAAGAGAGACCCTGTGCTCATGCAAAGACACAGCACGTGCGGGATGAGTACCTAACACTGACATGGCTCCAGAGATTCAGAAGAGAAAGAGATCCCCGAAGACTGGAATGCTCATCGACTGTGGGATGGAACCCTCCAGGGGAGGAACAGTGAGAGTAAAACAGGCAGAACCAGGAAGGGAGGTGTGAAGCAGTTGGTAATAAGACAAGCCCAGCCTCGTATGCCAATTAGTGAAGCTTGGCCTTCAAGAGACTAAAATGGGCCAGATGCGGTGGCCCACGCCTGTAATCCCAACACTTTGGGAGGCTGAGGCAGGTGGATCACTTGCGATCAGGAGTTCGAGACCAGCCTGGCTAACATGGCAAAACTCCATCTCTACTACAAATACAAAAATTAGACGGGCATGGTGGCATTCACCTGTAATTCCAGCTACTCGAGGAAGCCGAGGCAGTAGAATCACTTGAACCCAGAGGCAAAGGTTGCAGTGAGCCAAGATTGTGCCACTGCACTCCAGCCTGGGCTACAGAGCAAGACTGCCTCAAAAAATAAATAAATTAATTAAAATGATGCAAAGGCTCCGGCCAAAGCCGGGCGATGTTGGCTCCATCCCTTATGCAGGTTTCAGGTGCCTCAGGGAACAGGAAAATCAACCTAAGAAACCTTCCCACTTGTGCAGAGTATGAGATGACAGCAAAGGCCTCCCAGGATGTGGAGAGCTTGGTTAATAAAATTAAGACATGGCAGATGAGATTGGATATGTCTAAAATCATCTCAAGAGACAGACCCAGGCAGAAGGCAAGAAAAAGATGGCTTATCTGAGGTCCAATCAATGACATTTGCAATATCCTAAGAAGAAATGGGTCAAGGAAATTGATGGCCAGCATGGATCTGGGTGACCTTGCTCACCGACCTGTCCACTGGGAGGAATTCTGAGAGCCCAGGGTGCAATTAACATGATGAGATGGTTTGGGAGATGTTGTTTCCAAGAGTAGAGCTGGATGCATCAGGCTGTCATGCTCTGACAGCATCAGCTGTAGAGATGGTCTCACCAAATCCTTCAAAAGGAGATGGTTTTCTGTTTGGATCATTTAAGACGTTTTTATTTCCCATGACAGAAAACCCAGCCCAAACTGGCTGAAGCAGAAAAAGAGGGATTTCTTGGCTGAAAGACTAAAGTGTCCAGGACAGTACCGGCCTCGGGCAGTCCTGTGCGAGGGCACAGGGCTGTTATCGGAAACTGGCCTAGCAGGTGCCACAAGCTGTGCTGAGTATTGAGGATTTAGGAGGAATTAAAAGAAGCTCAGTCCCCTCATTGGCAGAGCTCCTCTCCTAGCAGCTGTGTCCATGGCAGACTTTTTTTTTTTTTAATGAGACAGGGTCTTGCTCCGTTGCCCAGGCTGGAATGCAGTGGTGCCATCATAGCTCACTGCAGCCTTGACCTCCTGGGCTCAAGTCACTCTCCTGCTTCACCCTCCCAAGTAGCTGGGACTACAAATGCATGCCACCATGCCCAGCTACTTTTTACATTAGAGAGAGGGTCTCACTATCTTGCCCAGGTTGGTCTTGAACTCCTGGCCTCAAGAGATCCCCCCCACCTCAGCCTCCCTAGTAGCTTAGATTACAGCCTTGCACCACCATGCCATGCTAAAATTTTTAAATTTTTTTGTAGAGACAGGGTCTCGCTATGCTGCCCAGGTTGATCTCAAACACCTGGCCTCAAGTAATCCTCCTGCCCAGCCTCAAAATACTGAGAATGTGTAGTATTTTGTTTTCTGTTCCTGTATTAATTGGCTTAGGATAATGACCTCCAGCCACATCCATGGTACTGCAAAGGATATGATTTCTTTCTTTTTCATGGCTGCGTAGTATTCCGTGGTGTGCATACACCACATTGTCTTTGTCCAATCCATCGTTGATGGAAACCTGGGCTGATTCCATATCTTTGCTCTTGTGAATAGTGCTGCGACAAGCATACACATGTATATCAATGAAGCTTGGACTTACTGGGTATATATTCAAAGGTAAATAAATTGTTCTGTTTTTAGTAGAACAATTTATTTCCCTTTGAATATATACCCAGTAATGGAATTGCTGGATTGAATGGTATCTCAACTCTTCATTGAGAATCTCCAAACTGCTCTCCACAATGGCTGGGCTAATTTACATTCCCACCAACAGTGTATATATGTCCCCTTTTCTCCCAACCTTGCCAATATCTGTTATTATTTTTCTACTTGTTAACAATAGCCATTCTGACTGGTATGAGATGGTATCTCATTGTAGTTTTGATTTGCATTTCTCTGATGATTAGTGATGTTGGGCATTTTTCCATATATTTGTTGGCTGCTTGTATGCCTTCTTTTGACAAGGGTCTGTTCATATGCTTTGCCCACTTTTTAATGGGGTTGTTTATTTTTTGTTGATTTGTTTAAGTTCCTTATAGATTCTGGACATTAGTTCTTTGTCAGATGCAGAGTTTGCGAATATTCTTTCCTGTTATGTAGGTTGTCTGCTTACTCCTTTAATAGTTGCTCTTGCTGTACAGAAGTTCGTTAGTTTAATTAGGTCCCACTTGTCAATCATTGTTTTTGTTGCAATTCTAGCAGATTGTTGAAGCTGGATTTGAACACAGGCTTCCGGACTACCCTGAGGGATGCTGCCTGGGGAGCCAGCCAAGTCCCCTGTCGAATCTCCATCCTGTCTTCAAACCACCACAGAAATATGAAACCCAATGACAGGATTTTAGAGAAAATTACAGCATTTTCTAAAGTGCTTTAGCTTTTTATCCAAACTCAAAGAGAGGAGCTAAAATGAATTAAATTATAATTGGACAATACGGTTTTTTTTGACTTGTAATTGTAGTAATTAATTTACCATCAATATAATGCAAGGAGTTAAAAATAATGGATTGGAAATGGTTGGAAATCCATTGAAAATGTAATATGTACAAGAGAAATACTCATCTTACATATAAAGTACTTAACCAAATATGACATCCTCTAATAAATCTCTCTCTTCTTCATTACGGGCTGCCTATGGTACAGTTCACAGTCGAGCTTATCAGTCACATATAAGAGCTGGTGCAATTGCTTTATTTATTCATTTATTTTGAGATAGAGTTTTACTGTTGCTACCCGGGCTGGAGTTCAGTGATGCAATCTCGGCTCACTGCAACCTCCACCTCCCAGGTTCAAGCAATTCTTCAGCCTCAGCCTCCGGAGTGGCTGGGATTACGCACCCGCCACAATGCCCAGCTAATTTTTTTGGCCAGGCTGGTCTCAAACTCCTGACCTTGGGTGATCTGCCTGCCTCCGCCTCTCAAAATCCTAGCATTACAGGCATGAGCCACCACGCCCGGCCACAACTGCTCTTTAAGTCTCTCTCAAATCCCCTTTTGGCATCAGAATAAACTTCACGACATTTCACTCTTTTAAAGCCTCTGCTTGTGGGGCTTGGGCATGCATTCTCGCAAGAGTCCTCTGTGCAGGGTCCAGAGCCAGAGGCAGCATCAAAGATCCTGGAAACATCAGCTCTGGCAGCAGAGTAGAGAATCAGCAAGAAGAAAGGCACTGTTCTGGCATCAGACAGAGCTGGGCTCAAATCTCATCTTGGCCACCCTGAGCTAAGTGACTTCTAACCTCTCTCAACAACAGTTTCCTGATTTTTAAAACGTGGACGAGTATATTACCTTCTCAAAGGGCAGCTGTGAGAACTTAGAGTAAATTACAGGTAATGCATTAGCATGGTGCTTGGCATATAAGAAGCACTGTTATTCACTTAAAATGCTTTCTTAATATTATAATCCACATAAGTATACACTAGAACCAAATGCAAAATCTCTGTGCATTTGTAGAAAACATGCCACCTTCCTTCTCTCCCCAAAGGCCACTTTTCAAATACCCACATATAGATTGGGCTAGTGGCCAGGTATGGTGGCTCACACCTGTAATCCTAGCTCTTTGAGAGGCTGAGGTGGAAGGATTGTTCACGGCCAGAAGTTCAGGACCAGCCTGGGCAACATAGCAATATCCTCATGTCTACAAAAAAAAAAAAAAAAATTGAATTAGCCAGGTGCGGTGGCAAGCACCTGTAATCCCAGCTCCTCAGGAGGCTGAGATGGGAGATCTCCTGAGCCCAGGAGGTCAAGGCTGCAGTGAGCTATGACCGCACCACTGCACTCCAGCCTGGATGAGAGAGAAATGCCCTGTCTCTAAAAAATAAAAAATAAAAATAAATTGGACTAGTCCTAGGGAGCTCACACGACCATTGATAGGATTACAATTATCATCGAATATTCACTGATGCCCTGCCAGGTGCCAGGAGCTGTGCTAGGGACCTACACAAAGCAATGAATACAACCAGGTTCTTGCCTTCAGAGAGCTAATAGTTTAGCATGGGACAGAAAACTAGCAGACTTCAAGAACTGCAGGGAGATGAATGTGTGTAGTTTCCAGCTGCAGTGTCTGCTGGAAAATCGGGGCTGCTTCTCCCAGAGAGGTAAAAGCGCTATGCCCTAACAATCATGCCCTGTGCCCGACATTCTAGCCCAGTGCGACCAGCAGAGAAAGCTGGATTGATGGCACAGGTGCTGGGATGAGCAAGCCACAGCTTCAGAGAAGCCACAGAGCAGGCTGGTTTAGGAACTGGAGAGCATCTGGAATCTTCAGGGTCTGGATGGACCCGGACCCCAGGCAAATTGAAATCAACATTTGGTGGGGAGAGGAAAGTCAGAGCTGAAAGGGAAAGCCATTCCTGAATTCCAGGCCCTCCAGAAACAAGGCTGAGGGCAGCCAAACTAGCTTCAGGCCCCACCTGCTGGTGCAGCTCAAATATCACCAGAATGAAAGCCACAGCAAGACGCACTTTCTGCTGCCAATGCCCAAAATAAATCCATGTCCCCCAGGTGGGAATTGCAGAAGGGAAAGCCTAGTTTTGTGCTAGGAAGGAAGAAAGGAGAAGGGGAGGCAGGAAGGCAGGAGGGAGAGAGGAAGAGAGGGAGGAAGGGAGGGAAAGAAGGAAGGAAGGAAGGAAGGAAGGAAGGAAGGAAGGAAGGAAGGAAGGGAGGGAGGGA
>NC_045441.1:14919663-14962752 GCF_002776525.5 Piliocolobus tephrosceles | reverse complement strand
AAGGAAGGAAGGAAGGGAGGGAGGGAGGAAGGAGGGAAGGAGGAAGGGAGGACAAGTGAAGGAAGGAAGGAAGAAAAAAGGAAGGAAGAAAGGAAGGAAGGAAGGAAAGAAGGGAGGGAAAAAGGAAGGGAGATAGGGAAGGAGGGAGGAAGGGAGGGAGGGAGAAAAGGAGGAAGGAAGGGAAGGACAGTGGGAGGGAGGCAGGGAGGGAAGGAGGAAGGGAAAGCAAAGGAAAATTCAGGGCTGTCTCCAGAACCCATGAGGACAACACGCCAAGGGAGCTGTGCAGACGACGCTGCTAGGGCTGCTGGAGGTGGCAGCTGCTGCTTTTTATTTCAGTTTTGCCACCAGTCTGGGAGATGCTGCTTTGCTCTGAACAAATCCGCATTAAGATGAGAGAGATGTCTAGACACACTTAATCCAGAAAATCCCTCTTTCTGAAAGGAAATCACTCTCTACTTGGTAGAGATATCAAGAGGGAGTTGTAAAGGGATATAAAAAGCATGGATTTGGGCATCAGACAGATCTATGTTCAAAACCCAAGCCTCACACTAGATACCTTTGTTCCTGGGCAAGTCAGAATCTCTCAGAGTCAGATTTTCTGATTACAAATGGGAAGAAATCATGCTGACCTCACATGACTGTTGTCAGGGTTATCATTTCATATAATATTCACTGAGAGCCTCCTAGGTGCCAGGAATTGTGCTGGGATCCACACAAGCTAATGAATAAGACAAGGTTCTTGGCTGGGAGCAGTGGCTCATGCCTGTAATCCCAACACTTTGGGGGGCTGAGGCAGGTGGATCAAGAGGTCAGGAGTTCGAGACCAGCCCAGCCAACATGGTGAAACCCATCTCTACTAATAATACAAAAATCAGCTGGGTGTAGTGGTGGACACCTGTAGCCCCAGCTACGCAGGAGGCTGAGGCAGGAGAATCACTTGATCCCAGGAGGCGGAGGTTGCAGTGAGCTGAGATTGTGCCATTGAACTCCAGCCTGGGTAACAGAGTAAGACTCTGTCTCAAAAAAAAAAAAAAAACAAGGTTCTTGTCTTCAGAGAGCTCATAGTCTACCATGGGTAGATAGCTAAGAACCACAGGCTGTCATAGGTAGCTGTGTCTACTTGTACAATGGAGAGTCTAAAACACAGGAAGGAAGAGGAGAGAAGGGAAGAGTCCCTGGAAGAAATGGAATAGAGTGTCTCAAAGGTTGAGTTGGAGTTTTCTGGTAGACAAGATGTCTCTGGCATTCCACAAAGAGGGGCCTGCCTGAGCCAAAGGCACAAGGTTAGAAGCAGAAAGTGAAATGGGAAACACAGCAAGAAGGGGACAGCAGAGGCGAAGGGGTGGACAGAGGCCCAGCTGAGGAGGGGCTCACATAGTGAACTAAGGAGTTTGTGCATCCCTGTGCCAGCGCAATGCTTTAGCTCCAGCCTGGCCTGCTCCGAAAAGGCTTTAAAGAAGCCAGGACTGAACTTCATCCAAAAGTCATTGAAAACTCTGACTTAAAGAAACAGCATGATTGCCCGGCACAGTGGCTCATACCTGTAATCCCAGCACTTTGGAAGGCTGAGGCAGGTAGATCACTTGAGGCCAGGAGTCTGAAATCAGCCTGGTCAACTTGATGAAACCCCGCCTCTACTGAAAGTATAAAAATTAGCTGGGCGTGGTGGCGGGCACCTATAATCCCAGCTACTCAGGAGGCTGAGGCAGGAGAATCACTTGAACCTGGAAGGCGGAGGTTGCAGTGAGATTGTGCCACTGCATTCCAGCCTGGGCAGCAGAATAAGACTGTCTCAAGAAAAAAAGAAAAGAAAAAGAGAGAAATAGTATGATTAATCTTAAGTGTTGTAGTCCATTTTGTGCTGCTATAAAGGAAAACTGGGTGACATAAAGAAAAGAAGTTTGTTTGGCTCATGGTTCTGCAGGTTGTAGAAAAATCATGGTGCTAGCATCTGCTTCGGGTGAGGCCTCAGGGAGCTTCCACTCATGGTGAAAGGCTAAAGGGATCCAGCATTACGTGATGAGAAAGGGGAAAAAAGAAAGGGATGGCCGGGCGCAGTGGCTCATGCCTGTAATCCCAGCACTTTGGGAGGCTGAGACGGGTGGATCACCTGAGGTCAGGAGTTCAATACCAGCCTGACCAACATGGTGAAACCCCATCTCTACTAAAATTACAAAATTAGCCAGGCATGGCGGCAGGCGCCTATAATCCCAGCTACTCCGGAGGCAGAAGAGTCTCTTGAACTAGGAAGGCAGAGATTTCAGTGAGCCAAGATCACGCCACTGCACTCTAGCCTCAGTGAGACATCGCGATTTTGTGTCTAAAAAAATGTGCCGCGCGTGCTTTTTTTTTTTTTTTTTTTTTTTTTGAGACAGAGTCTCACTCTGTCACCCAGGTTGGAGTGCAGTGGTGCAATCTCGGCTCACTGCAAGCTCCGCCTCCTGGGTTCACACCATTCTCCTGCCTCGGTCTCCCAAGTAGCTGGGACTACAGGCGCGTGCCACCACACCCAGCTAATTTTTTCGTATTTTTTTAGTAGAGACGGGGTTTCACCGTGTTAGCCAGGATGGTCTCAATCTCCTGACCTCATGATCCGCCCGCCTCGGCATCTCAAAGTGCTGGGATTATAGGCATGAGCCACCACGCCAGCCAGTGCCATGCTTTAAAAAAAAAGTCAGCTCTCTCATGAACGAATACAGTGAGAACTCACTCATTACTGCAGAGACAGTGCCAAGCCATCACAAGGTCTACACCCCTGCAACCCAAACACCTCCCACCAGGCCCCACCTCCAAATTCGGGAATCACATTTCAACATGAGATCTGGAGGACACTCATATCTAAACTACATCAACAAGATCTGTGAAAGCGTCTGCCATCAGTAAGTGATCCGTACATCCTGGTTTCCTTCTATGCACTGAGATGGGAAGCATTTCATTATCAGGATGCTTCCATCTTTCAAGTATGTATCTAGTGTTTTATTGCCTCGACGTCATCTGGAGGGTGGGGGGAACCAGATGGAGTTCACAGAGGCAAAGGAGAGAAGTTGTCTCAAAGGAGACCAAGCAAGCTGCTCTGAAAATAAACCCTAGTATGCTGTGGCTTCGACAGGAGAGAAGCACACTTCTCTTTTCCATACCTTTTCAGAATGGGCAAGCAGGATCTGTGCCAGGGAGTCCAGGAGGGATCTAGGCCTTATCTGTGTCCTCGGGTTTGGAGTTGGTACATGACCACACCTGCGTTTGAGCCACACAGCATGGAAACAGGTTCTTCCACTCACATCCTATTCACCTGGACTCAGCTCTATGACCACGTGGATGTTGAGTTTGAGATGCTACCAGGTTGTCCTAGAGACAGCTAGAAATGCAAAACTTGAGTCTAAGAATGTGCAGCAGCCAGGCGTGGTGGCTCACACCTATCATCTCAGCACTTTGGGAGGCCGAGGCGGGTGGATCACTTCAGGTCAGGAGATGGAGACAGGTCTGGGCAACATAGCAAGACCCTATCTCAATCAGTCAATCAATATGAATAAGTAATAAATAAACCTGGTGACATGCCAAGCACAGGACCTGGATCTCTAATCAAAATTCCTGTCTTGCCAGGCACAGGGGCTTAAGCCTGTAGTCCCAGCAGTTTGGGAGTCTGAGGCAGGAGGATCACTTGCAATCAGGAGTTCGAGACCAGCCTGGGCAACATAGCAAGACCCCATTGCCAAAAAACTTAAAAACTATCTGGCATGGTGGCATGTACTTGGAATCCCAGCTACTCAGGAGGCTGAGGTGAGAGGATTGCTTGAATTCAGGAGGTTGAGCTTGCAGTGAGCTGTGACCGTGCCATGCCACTCCACTCCAGCCTGGGTGACAGAGTGAAACCTGGCATCAAAAAAAATAAAAAAAATAAAAAAATGTGCAGGAGTCAGAGGCGATTCTCTTGAATGTATTGAACCTGGAGTCCCTGATCTTACAAAATGTGATATTGGCTGCTGAAGGCCATGGTGTCAACAAATAATAAGGTGTCCCTGATTTAGTCTCTGGCTGCTTGCTCACTGCAATAACTTGGACAAGTTACTCACTGAACTTCTCTGAGACTAATTTTTCATCTGTAAAAATAGGTTGTGATGATGATGGTAGAAATCTAAATGAAATAAAATACGGAAAGTGTCTGGTTCACGGTGGGTCTATTGAATGCTGTCTTTCCTTTCTTGTGAACAATGCTAATCGACATGGAATTTCTGAGTGAGACTAAAGTCCATTCAAAAGGTTTAGGGTGGAGTGTGGGGGCACTGGAGTCTTTCTATCCAAGACAATATCATTCAAGCTGAAGCTACAGTAGAAGGTCAAAATAATAAGCAGTCAGAAGTCACAGAAGGCCCAGGTGCAGTGGTTTACACCTGTAATCCCAGCACTTTGGGAAGCTGAGGCAGGAGGATCACTTGAGGCCAGGAGTTTGGCACGAGCGTGGGCAACACAGCAAGACTTCATCTCTACAATTTTTTTTTTACATAGCCAGGCATGGTAGCATGAACCTGTAATCCCATCTAGTTGGGAGGTTGTGGGGAGGAGGCAGGCAGGAGGATTGCTTGAGTTCAGGGGCCAGAAGCTATAGTTGCAGTGAGTTATGATCCAGCCCCTGCACTCCAGCCTCTGATACAGTGAGACTCTGTCACACACACCCAAAAGAGGAAGTCACAGAAGTGAAGAAGACACTTGTCTTTCAGCCAACATCATTGAGTATCAGCAAGTGCCAGACCTGGGCTAAGTTCAGGAGACACATGGCCTGGTTGGAAAAGGGGTAGCTTTGGAGGGGACAGTTTTAGATTCGGTTCCAACTCCGCCACCCAATGACTGAGTGTCGTTAGGAAAGACACTGCATCAATTTCACTTTGTTCATTCATAAAATATCACCTTGCTGGGATATTGGACAAGCTGCTGACAAGGTAAGTGACGGGCCTAAGTTGGAACCAGCACTTAGTAGGTTCACCTATTCACCTGGTTCATCCTATTCACCTGGACTCAGTTCTATGACCACGTGGATGCTGAGTTTGAGATGCTACCAGGTTGTCCAAGAGACAGCTAGAAATGCAGAACTTGAGTCTAAGAATGTGCAGGAGCCAGGCATGATGGCTTACACCTGTCATCTCAGCACTCTGGGAGGCTGAGGCAGGACGATCACTTCAGGTCAGGAGAATCGAGACTGGTCTGGGCAACGTAGCAAGACTCTATCTCAATCAGTCAATCAATATGAATCAGTATAAACCTGGTGACATGCCAAGCACAGGACCTGGGTCTCCAATCAAAATTCCTGTCTTGCCAGGCACAGTGGCTCACCCTCGTAATCCCAGCACTTTGGGAGGCTGACTCAGGAGGATCACTTGCATCCAGGAGTTCGAGACCAGCCTGGGCAACATAGCAAGACCACATTGCCAAAAAATTTAAAATTTATCTGGCATGGTGGCATGTGCTTGGAATCCCACCAACCCACCCAGCTAATTTTTAAAATTTTCTTTTGTAGAGATGGGGTCTCACTATGTTGCCCAGGCTGGTTTCAAACACCTGGTCTCAAGCGATCCTCCTGCCTTAGCCTCCCAAAGTGCTGGGATTACAAACACAAGACAGTATCATTTTGATCATGTAACTTCTGCCCTAAAGAAGCTCACAGTCTGCAGGGGAAACAGATGTTTGGGTCATGGGGTTAGAAGCATGCCAAGTTTTCATCCTCCCTGGGAAAGTTCAGCAATGAGGGAATCCTCTTGGAATAAAGCTGAGCTCACACCAAAAGCCACTTAAGCTCTTCTCCTGCACCACGCATCGGGAGGGGCAGCCCAGCCTGGAGTCCAGGGCTCTTGCACAGGTGGTGGAGTGGAGGAATGTATCCGGCCCCTCCAACCTCGCAGCTAGCTGAGTACAAGTCTCCATACAATCAGGAGACGCGCAAACACAGGCTGCCTCCCTCCCGAGCTGTGGTACACGACGCCACCCTTCTGCGTGCACAAGCTGTCCTGGTAGCTGATGCCAGCATCTCCGTGGCAATAGAAACGTGTTCGGTTCCTCCTCCCCCTACCCCACTATGCCTGGCAAAAAGTTAACGGCACTTTACTTCTCTTTGAGTCCATATGCCGCCTCAATTTCTGATCAGAGATGTTACAAATTACAGTCTGTCTCTGCAGAAAATTAAAGTAGGCTCATTTCTCTTTTTGTGTCAACACATTAGTTTCAATTGTTTGAGAGAATGTGCTAGATGGTGTTCTCTTCGTTTGAAGATAATTTTCTTTTCTCCACTCTCCAATGACAGAATTCCTGGTTAAGGCGTTGGCCTCCCCTCCCCTTCCTCTTGCCCCCTCCTGATTTAATCTGCCTGGGGCAGGCAGGTTGTTTTGCAATCAAAGTTTGCAGTCTAACAATTGGAAAAGAGATTAATTAAGGAAGAAAGGATTTTCTCTCTTTCTTTCTTGTGGGTTCAAAGGCTTCTTTAATAAGAGGAATCAATGGAAATGGAAATAAAAGAGCAGGAACTAGGTCCCTGAAGCCTCCTCCTTCCCCCACCCCCCTCTCCAGGTCTCTGCCATCCGCCCGCAATGCACAAGGGTCTTTGACAGCCTTTCCTTATACCCCTCCATCTCAGATGCCCTCCGAGAAATCAGTCAAGTGCCCCTGCGGGGAAATGGACAGGGAGAAGTTTAAATGGGATTTTTATAAATTTCATCAATACTCACACAAAACAGAAGCGGGACAGCTTTATTGATTTAAACATTAAAATAACATGTGCTTTCTCTGCATTTTCCCAGAGGTGATAATGTTTCTTATTTTTAATCTAGATTGAAATCTCGGAGACTTTCCACAAGCCCCTTGTGGTGATTACCAAAGATTAGTAATAACATGTCTAATTAGTGTAGAAAGACAGAAAAATCGATGGCAGTGTGGGATGTTACACTGACTGACAGCGCTCGGAGGAGAGGCTGGGTGCCTCTCCAGAGATGGGGAAGTGCCCGGTGGGCCCTGCTCAGCATAGGGCCCTGGGGGTCGGCTTACACCTGTCGGAGGAGGCTTTCCAAGTTCCCTGATCTTTCTTTGAGCTTTTGATGTCTTTGTTGGAGGAAATGGTAAAAAGAAGAGAGCAGGATTCATTGGTGGGGGAACCAAGTCAATCCAGCAAATGCCCAGATGATCCATTTTGCTTTTCTGTCCAGTATTTCCCAAGGACGGGCAGGGAACAAATGCTGGGACAGGCACTGGAGGGACAGGAAGGAAGACCCAGCCCCCAGTCTCCAGAGACCCTGTCTACTGTTCAACAGAGTTGTGTCAGTGGTGGAGGCTTTAGAGCCTCATCTCCAAATTTAATTCCCAATGATGTGTTTGGTTGCATCTGGGTAGGAAGGGAGGATTCCATTAAGGGCTTCATCCCTTACAAGAGAGCCAAGTCTCTGCCCACTGTCCAAGGGCCTTACAGGTGGACAGGACTAACCCTTTCCCTTCCCTTCACCCACTTTCAGATCCCCCTTTCCTCCCTCTTTTTCTCTCTCTTTCTCTCTCTCTTCAAGTCCATGTGACCCAGTCCTGACAACAGAAAACAGCCCTGCAAACTCTCCTGAGAGACTCTTCCTCCCACACCCAAAAAGTTTATTGAGGCCTCTTTTTCTTTCTTAGGGCTTCTGTTTCTGCTTAATTATATGGGAGGAGGGGAGAAGGAAAGGAGCTGAAGAATCGGAAAGAGGCAGATAAAAGGAGGGAACCACATGGGGACACACAGCTATAAATATATAGATGATGCCAGGCACAGTGGCTCATGTCTGTAACCCCGGCACTTTGGAAGGCCAAGGGTGGAAGATTGCTTGAGCCTAGGAGTTTGGGACCAGCCTGGGCAACCTAGGGAGATCCCGTCTCCATGAAAAATTTTAAACATTAGCCCAGTGTGGTGGTGCATGCCTCTAGTCCTAGCTACTCAGGAGGGTGAGGAAGGAGGATGACTCGAGCCTGGGCACTCGAGGCTGCAGCGAGCCATGATTGCGCCACTGCTCTCCAGCCTGGGTGACACAGCAAGACCTCGTCTCCAAATACATAAATAAATATGTATATTTAGAGAGAGAGAGAGTGTGTGTGTGTGTGTAATTTACATATAAATACAGCTCACCTTACAGGTTACGTAGGCAAAAAAAAAACAGTGTCCTAAGAGGTAGAGTGAATAATATTAGCAACGCAGATAAAGGAAGAATTAAGTCTTCCCCAGTGGCAAGTTACAGAGAGGGACAGCTAGGAGCTGGCTCTGGAAGGATGCAAAGGCGGGAAACAGGGAGAGAGCTCCAGGGAGGTGGGGTAAGGAGTGAGGGATCCATGGGGCTAGAACAGTAACTGTCTCCTCTCTCCAACCCTTCACCCCATCTCAATCTCGCTCCGACCCCATCTCTCCGCCAGTGCTGCTTCTGCCACCACCGAAGCCCAGATGGTCAAACCCAAAGGACAGGATCCAGTCTTTGTTTGGCTGGATCTGGCTGCTGCATTTGACTTTGTGGACTACTCACTTCTAGAAACATCTTCTTTGATTTCTGTAATTCATGGCCTCTTGGTTTCCGCGACTTCTCTCGGTCTCCTTTGCTGGGTTTTTCTTTCTCTTCTCTGTTGATAACCGTGTGGCTCCATCCAGAGTTAATGCACTGGGCATTCTCCCTTGGGATGGCGCCATTCATACCCATGGCATTACCTCCATCTTTATCTTACTAAGTCCCAAATCTCCTTGACCAGCCCCTATCTTCCTTTTCATCTCCAAACCCACAGGTCCTATGCTGTGCATAGAATTTCATCCGGGATGTTGCACACCCAGGCACCACCCATTTTAAGTGTTCAAATTCAAGCTCTTCTCTCCTCCGAGAATGTCTGGGCCATCCAGGTGGGTGCCGCCATGTTGTCGGGGCCATGTTTGTCCTCCCAGCTACCTCCATAGTACCTGTCCTTCTCTTTAGCCCCCTCACAGCCTAGAAGTCCTGAGCCTAGAAGATCATCCCTTCTAAACTCAATAGTCACAGGCATCTATAAGGAATCCCTCTCCCTTCTCTGCAATGTATGCATCTAATTCTTTACTCATGTATGCCAGTGTAGACTCCTGGATGATGATGTTTACTCAATGTGTTATAACCCATGACTACCATTGTTTTTGGGATAGGTTCTTACTCTGTTGCTCAGGCTGCAGTGCAGTGGTGCGATCATGGTTCACTGCAGCCTCCCCCTCCCTGGGCTCAAGGGATCCTCCTGTCTCAGCCTCCCGGTAGAATGCTCAGAAGAAACCAGTGAAGAAGAGCACCTCTGAAACACTGATGAAGATTATTCCATATGGAAGACCTTTTTGGATGATTGGTGTATGGTGGCCTTGGAATGTGCCTTCTCGGATAATATCACATCATCATTGATGTAGTATTAAGGTATTTGTTAGTAGGCCTAGAGTCAGGAGGGTAACAGAGTTAGAATGAAATCATATGGTTAGGCTGGATGTTAGCAGTAGCACTGAAAGGGCTCCCATTAGTGGTCAGGGGCTAGGGTTGGCCAACTGATAGGCATGAGTTTGATGGGTCATTACGTGTTGTCGTGGAAGTAGAGGCTTACTAGCAGTGTAAAGACACAGGCCTGAAAAAGGGTTACAGCAAATTCGAAGGTGGTTAATAAAACTAGAATAATGAACGTACTTGAAGCTGTGGGTAAATTAATAGTTGATAATATTAGTATAGCTCCTCCAATTAAGTGCATTGGTAGGTGGCCAGTTGTAACTGGAACTAAAGGTGTGGGCCACCACATCCAGCTCATTTTTGCATTTTTTTTGTAGAGATGGGATTTTGCCACAGTGCCCAGGCCGGTCTCAAACTCCTGGGCTCAAGCAATCTGCCCGCCTCAGCCTACCAGTAGCTGGGACCACAAGTGTGCACCCCCATGCCGGGCTAATTTTTATATTTTTTCTTTTCTTTTTTTTTTTTTTTTGTAGAGATGGGGTCTCACCATGTTGCCCAGGCTGGACTCAAACCCCTAGGCTCAAGCGATCTGCCTGTCTCGGTCTCTTAAAGTGCTGGGATCACAGACACAAGCCACCACATCCGGCCCATTATTTTACTTTGTTGCTGAACTTGTCCCAAATTTGGCCACTGGGAGCTCCTTCAAGCTGGTTCCTGTGTCTTTCTGACATGCCACCATATTTTTGTTTTCTCAAATAGTTTCTTACTACTTGGCATCACAAGGTCTTCTAGGCTCAGGACCTTTTTGTCATTTGCCCAAATCTCAGCAAAAGCCTCCTGCTGTTCTCAGTGCCTCTCCCCTTAACCCCTCTCCGGTAACCTCCAGACTGCTGCAGAGCTAACCCTCAACACAAATGCAATTACCTTATTCTTCTGGTCAATAGATTGCGAGGCTCCCCATTGGCTTCAAGATGAAGCAAAAGCTGCTCCACTCAGCACACAAGACTCTATGTGACCCACCTTTCGCCAGACACTGTAGCCTTGGAAGTTGCTGCTCCCCTAAACATCTCCCCAGCCAGATGGAGCCACAGGTTGCATTGCCACTAACTAATACATTAAGTTGTTTCATTAATTGATCACTTTTTTAAAGCTGAGACTCTACCTGGTCCTAGGCAGTGGGAATAAAGTCAACATTGAAGACAAGGTGCTCACCCACTCAGAGCTCACAGACCAGTGTGGAGAGACAGAAGAATAAAACAGAAAATAAACTGATTATAGGCCAGGTGTGGTGGCTCATACCTATAATCCCAGACCTTGGGAGGCCGAGGCAGGAGGATCACTTGAGCCCAAAAGTTCGAAGCCAGCCTGGGCCACATAGTAAGACCCCATCTCTACAAAATAAAAATAAGCTAGATGAGAGCCAGGTGCTGTGGCTCATGCCTGTAATCCCAGCACTTTGGGAGGCTGAGGCAGGCAGATCACTTGAGGTCAGGAGTTTGAGACCAGCCTGGCCAACATGGCGAAACCCCGTCTCCACTGAAAATATGAAAAATTAGCCAGGTGTGGTGGTGCACACTTGTGGTCCCAGCTACTCGGGAAGCTGAGACAGAAAAACCTCTTGAACCCGGGAGGCAGAGGTTGCAGTGAGCTGAGGTTACATCACTGCACTCCCGCCTGGGTGACAGAGCGAGACTCCATCTCAAAAAAAAAAAAAAAAAATTAGCCAGACACGATGGTGCACATCTGTGATCCCAGTTACTCAGAAGGTTGAGGTGGGAGGATCGCTTAAGCCCAAGGAGGTCTAGGCTACAGTGACCTATGACTGCACCACTGCACTCCAGCCTAGGCAACAGAGCAAGTCACTGTCTCAAAAAAAAAAGAGGAAAGAGGATAAGGTCAAATACATTCAGGATGTGCTAAAGGAGACAGTTGTAGGAACACATCAGGGTGTCTTCGTGCAGACTTGGGGTCTGCATATTTGCTGCTCCCTCAGAGAAAAATGTCCTTCTTCCTCTTGTATATCAGCCGGTACTTTTCTTCTTCCAGGATTCAATTCAAGTGCCAGCTTCCACGGTTAGACGTGGTGAGCAAAGTTTTCCCGTCAGGTACCCACAGCACCCCATCTTTACAGAGGCTTAACTCTTGATTTGTTTCATGACGTCTGCCTTTAGATTTACAGTCAAGATCTTTTTATTAATCCCTGAAACAGAGAGCCCAGCCCAAAGCGAACACTTGATAAATATTTTTTGTAGGAAGTGAATAAATGAAGTGCTGCAGGGCTCAGACATTTTTTTTCTCTCATGTCTAATGAGAGAGGGGACAGAAAGTCATACTGAGCTTGCTTCTCCCTCCCAGAAAAGCAGGTGTAGACACCTTGGAATTCCTGAAGGAGTGTTCCTTAGAGGGCTGAATCCCTACAGTCTCCCCTGGGAGCAGGACAGAGGAGCTAGGGTGTCTGTAGCGTCTTGAAAATGTGCAATTCAGAGAGGGAAGACAGAGGGTTCAAGGGCTGGGAAAGGCAGCACCAGTGCCCAGCCAGTCGATTTCCAGGGTGAGCTGGTCCATCAGAGAAGACTCTGGATGTGAACTGAAAGGCCTGAGCCCTAAGAACGACGACCTCGGAGGATTCAAGCCTAGAGCGCCTTCGCCAAGCTCGGGATTGGGGGCGTGGCTCATCCTTGGCTATTCCCAGGGGCCTCTGCAGGGAACTGGCTCCGCCAGGCCTGCAAGATGAGGCAGGACAGAGTGCCAACAGCGACACCATGTGGCCATGAGTAGCCATAGCAAGATCTGATCAAATCAGTAGTGCGTGGAGGGATGAAACCCATTCTTTTGGATTGAGATGCTTGAAAAAGTCAAGAGAGGGATGAGCTTCAAGAGGGAGATACTAACTTCCGAAAAATAAGGCATAGTTTTAATTTATTTTTTAACTTTTTTATGTTTTGGGGGATGGGGCAAGGTCTCACTATGTTGCCCGGGCTGGAGTGCAAAAGCACCATCACAGCTCACTGCAGCCTCCACCTCCCTGGCTCAAGCAATCCTCCCACCTCAGCCTCCCTAGTAGCTGGGACTACAGGCTTGAGCCACCACACCTGGCTAATAATCTTTTATTCTTTGTAGACAGGGGGTTTTACCAACTCCCAGGTTGGTCTCAAACTCCTTTGAAATAAATTCATACTTATTTCTAAAAGTTGCACCCACAATACAAGTAATTATCATAAAAACCCTTAGCAACTTTCTCTAAATATTAATGCATTTTACACAGGCACAATGCAGTCATCTACATTAGTCAAAGAGATACTGTAAATTAACCTACACACTTTTCTCACGCTTCTCCTATTGTTCCACAAACGGCCTTTATCTGATCCAAGATCCTATCCAGGATCTGATGTTGCCTTCATTTGTTGGGTCTCTTTAAACATACTCCTGTCTAGAATAGTTCTCAGTCTGTTCTTTCATGATCTTGCCATTTTTGAAGAGTACTGGCCGGTTAGTTTCTAGAATGTCCCCAAATTTGGATCAGTCTGAGATCTCCTCATATCTAAATTCAGTATTTGAAGGCAAAAGCACCACAGATGTGAAGCTGTCCCCTTCTCAGTGCATCAGGTCAGTAGGCTCATGATGTCACTGTGTCTTCTCTTTAGCAAGTGAGAATCTCTAATCTGAAAATCTGAAATCTATCATGCTCCAAAACCCAACACTTTTTGAGTACAGGTGGAAAATTCCACACCTGACTTACGTGATGGGTTACAGTTAAAACACAGTCAAAACTTTTTTTTTCCTGCACAGAATGTTTAGGAATATTGTAAAAAATTACCTTCAGTTTATGTGTATAAGGTGTAAATAAAACATAAATGAATCTTGTCTTTAGACTTGGGTCTCATCCCCAAGATATCCTATTATGTACATGTAGATATTCCAAAATCCAGAACATCCAAAATCCAAAACAGTTCTGGACCCAACCACTTCCGATAAGGGATACTCGACCCATAGTGACCTTCAAATTTGATGACTTGATAAAATTGGGGTTGCTGGGCTCTCTACTGTAAAGTTACCATTTTTCTTTTTGTAACTAATAAGTACCAAAGGGGATATACTTTGAGATTATGTGAATATCACGTTTCTCACCACGATTTTGCCCACTCGTTTCCAGCATTCATCGATGATTTTTGCCTGAAGCACTTACGACTGTGGTGTTTGCCTATTTTCATCATCCCTTCTACATTTAATGGTCAGAATTCTACTGTAAAGAAGTACTTTCCCCGCTCTTCAATTTATTTATTTAATATTTACTCATGCATGCCAGTGTGGACTCCCGGATATTGATTTTTTTATTCTATGCATTGTAAAGCATGACAATCATTATTCATTTTGTTGCCCAATTTGGCCCAGATTTGGCCACTGAGGGCTCCTTCAAGCTCGTTCCTGTGTCCTTCCGGCATGCCCTTCATCTTTCCCCCCAGCCAAGTAATTTACTTTTTGGCATCACAAGATCATCTAGGTTTATCCCATGCTTTCTCTGTCCCAGCCTTGGAATTAGACATTGACAAATGCTTTGACACTCAATAACCAGTCATCCCAACTCCTGTGGAAGCACTCTAAAACCAGGCCCTGTGGTAGATGTGATCACCGCTCCCTCTGCACAAGGCCCAGTGTTTGATCATTTATTTGCTCAGTAAATTACTGATTATTCGCTGAAAGAGATTTGTGGCATTTATTCATTGGTTCAGCAAGAATGCACCAAGTGCTTACCATGAGCTAGACCCAGGCTGCTTGTTGAAGATCGAAATTAATCAAACCTGAACCTCACCTCCAAGAGCTCAGAAGCAAGTGGGAAGGAAGACAGGCCAGTTCATATAGTCAGAACCTCATGTGAGGCTGAAACAAAAGCACTAAAGACAATAGTTATCACATTCCAAAAGAGATCCAAGACATGCACAAATGACATAACCAAATAGCTGCCTGAATTATAGCTTAATAACTCCTAAACCTTCCACCCATACCAAGGGTTAAGACTTGGGAGATTGGGGAGGCCGGGCGCGGTGGCTCATGCCTGTAATCCCAGCACTTTGGAAGGCTGAGGGGGGGGATCATGGGGTCAGGAGTTCAAGACCAACCTGGCCAACATGGTGAAACCCAGCCTCTACTAAAAATGCAAAAAATTAGCCAGGCATGGTGGTGCACACCTTTAATCCCACCTACTCCAGAGTTTGAGGCAGGAGAATCACTTGAACCTAGGAAGCAGAGGTTTCAGTGAGCCGGGATTGTGCCACTGCACTCCAGCCTGGGTAACGAGAGCAAAACTCTGTCTCAAAAAACAAAAAAAAAGAGTTGGAGATTGGGGATGATTTCTGCAGACAGCTTCTCTGAAGAAAGCTGTACTTAGTCTCAACCACACCCCAATCCCCACCTCCAAATAGAAGAGACACTTCTGCCTGACCCAGGCTTGGCATCAGAGACTTCAAGGAAAGGAGACGGGAAAGGGTTTTAGGACTAGCTGTTGATGTACTGTAACTCTTACTTCTTATCAAGGGTGAGGGCTGCAGGGTGCCTGCTCTTCTCCTTGAGCTCAGAGAAGGGGGCTTTGGGGCTTCAACAGAAACCTCCAAATAGATGCTTACTTGCTTACTACATATCCTCTTTATTGGAAGATATAAAGGATTGGGTCTATTTCCTACCCAAGAAACATGAAGGTGAGAGATGAATTAGCTGGTTGCCAGCAGACAAAACCTCAGAAGAGATACTTGCATTAGAAGTCTTCCTGTTCCAGAACATGTCAGGACGAAGCATCCATGTGTGTCTCCCATGGACCAAGTGTGGTTTTAGACCTCATCCAGGAGGGCTGCAGGGAGAGACAGTGGACTTCAGCAGAGAAAAGCTAGAGGTACCCCGGAAGTGAAGTGGCATCATTGTCTAGGGTAAATACCCAAGGTTCGTTGTCTCATGGCCACAGAAAACTAGGACACGGACACACCATAGTGAGGTTAAGAACAGAAGTTGAATAGGCGAAAGAAAGAGAGAAGCTCTCTCTGCTGCAGAGAGAGCGGTCTTGGGGAAATGGGTTGTCACTTCTGCAATGGAATCCAAGGGGGTTTATAGATGAACTTGAGGTGGTGTCTGATTTACATAGGGCACCAAAGATTGGTTGGACCAGATGTGCCATTTGCATAGGGCGGGAAAAACCTGTCTGCCCCCACCCTCATCTTTTACTATGCAGATGGACTCTTTGCCTGGCCAGCACCACGTTGCCTGTTGCTTACTGTACACGTGGTGACAAAGAAGAGGGAAGAGAAAGCCTCCACGTCAAACATACCTGGCCCCAGGTAGCCCTTTTCTATGGGCACAGCTGCCAGCATTGGCCTGTGCAAGTTTCCAGCTTGCTTGTTTATGTTTGCAGCTCGATTTTTCAGGCTGCTTTTTGTTAG
Organism: Piliocolobus tephrosceles; assembly: GCF_002776525.5. Taxonomy (NCBI): domain Eukaryota; kingdom Metazoa; phylum Chordata; class Mammalia; order Primates; family Cercopithecidae; genus Piliocolobus; species Piliocolobus tephrosceles. Next base: position 14,946,896 of record NC_045441.1, on the reverse strand, counting down.
AAAAGAAATGATTTGGGGGTTGCTTGTCAAAAGGGAAATTCCACTGAGGACTCTGTTGCCCTTACTATCTGTCTAAATAGTTTTTTTCTATCTCCTATGTCAGAAGTTTAGGGGCCAGATAGAGTGAGAAACGGATCCAAGGAAAATGCACCAAGGGAACTACAGGTGGGAAGGCCTCAGAAATGGAAGAAGGATCTCCAAAGAATCAAAGCATCCACGGAAGTGTCCCCAAAAGGGGGCATCCAAGGCGGAGTATCACCTGATGGTCGTCAAGTTCCAGACACACAAGTGATTGCTTCCATTTCACCTCCTCTCCCTCTTCACAACCACTTCCCATCAGGGTCAGAAGGTCCAGGTAGAAAGATCACAGAGGAGGAAGACACGCAAAAAGAAAAGAGAGGGAACAAAAAACGGCGCCAAGCCTGAATTCTCTATCTTGACCAGCACAACAGGGAAGCAGAAGGCAAAATCAGCTTTAAATTAGGTTGAGAATTTTGGTTATCACATGAGACTGGGACTCTGTTTTATCACTTAGATTGGCTACAGGAGTTTTCCTTCCCTACAAGTGACCAGAGGAGTCCGGAGGCTTGCCCCTGGCCATGAAAAAACAATCTCCATGTAACTGCCCAGACAGAGCCCATTCATCTTGCCGGATGCCCAGACAGAGCCGATTTGTCAAGACAGGGGAATTGCAATGCAGAAAGAGTAATTCACACAGAGCCGGCCGTGCGGGAGACCAGAGTTTTTTATTACTAAATCAGTCTCCCCAGAAACTCAGGGATGAGAGTTTTTAAAGATAATTTGTCAGGTATGGGCTTGGGAAGTGGGGAGTGCTGATTGATCCTTACTGACCAATAGATGATTATATATGATTCCATCTATAGGGGGTCAAAGTGAGTTTTTCTTGCTGTCTTCTGTTCTGAGTGGGATGGCAGAACTGGTTGAGCCGGATTACCCGTCTGGGTAGTGTCAGCTGATCCATCCAGTACAGAGTCTGTAAAAAAGAAAGCACTGATCTTAAGTTTTACAATAGTGATGTTATCCCCAGGAGCAATTAGGAGAGGTTCAGACTCATAGAGCCCAAGGCTGCATGACCCCTAAACTGTAATTTCTAATCTTGTAGCTAATTTGTTAGTCCTGCAAAGGCAGACGGGTCCCCAGGCAAGAAGGGGGTCTTTTGGGGAAAAGGCCTGTTATCAACCTTGTTTCAGAGTCACACTATGAACAGAATTCCTTCCCAAGGCTAGTTCGGCCTATGCCCAGGGATGAACAAGGACAGCTTAAAGGTTAGAAGCAAGATGGTGTCGGTTAGGTCTGATCTCTTTCACTGTCATAATTTCCTGTTATCATTTTGCAAAGGCGGTTTCACCCACGGGGGCAGACTTAAGGGGACAGTGAGAGACATATATAGATTTGCTTTATGGTGACAGCCCATGCTTTGTGTTAAACAAATGCTGCTTGAGCAAAGCCATGTAAAACCCCAAGGGGGGAAAACTTCATTTCCTGGTGCTTCTGTGCCCTAATCTGAAAGCAGAAAGAAAGGAAGAATTTAGGATCTGGCTCTTTTTGAGAGTTTTAAGAAGATAATGAAGAATTTGGGAGGCCGAGGTGGGCAGACCACTCGAGGCCAGGTCAGGAGTTCAAACCCAGCCTGGCCAACATGGTGAAACCCCATCTCTACTAAAAATACAAAAAAATTAGCTGGGCGTGGTAGCACACACCTATAATTCCAGCTACTAGGGAGGCTGAGGCAGGAGAATTGCTGGAATCCACGGGGTGGAGATTGCAGTGAGCCGAGATCACGCCACTGCTACTCCAGCCAGCACAACAGAGCGAGACTCCATCTCAAAAAACAACAACAACAAGAAAGAAGATAATGAAGAAGAAGGGATGTCTATATCTAGACTCTGGGCTAAGCCTCTTTCCCATGCTGGAATATTTAATCAGTGCCTAAAAACAGAGAAATGCGGTGAGATGCCAGATACAATCAGATGAAAGAAAAGCATTTTTGTCTCAATGGATGCCCTCAGACTAGAAATCTTCATTTATTGCTCGGCTGATAGGGAAGAAAGAACAAAAGGGCCAGACAGAACTCCTGGATTCAATCAGCTCTCTCTTTTGTATTATTTTCTTTTTCTTCAGAAGCACTTTTCACCACCTGGCAATATTTCTCCTTTTAAGCCAGGATTTGTGCTTTTAAAGCTTTATAAAATGTGCAGTTCAGGCTTCGTTTTCCTGGCAGGCAGAACTATTCTGTATTCCCAGGGCCCCCAGTCCCCTGCAGCAGTTCTCTCTGGCTGATGTCATCGTGCGGAGAGGCAGTGCCGTCACCTGCCCAGAACACATTCCCTGCAAACCAAGCCAGCAAAAGGCTCGTGGTGAACAGATGTTTCTGTTTAAGGCTGATAGGAAGTGCAGGAACCATTTTTCTCCCCGTCAGTTTTCAAGTGCAAGAAGCAGCTGTGTGCCAGGAACACAGACCTGGATTCTAATGAGGTTTGGGGCTGAGCTGGGCCCCCCGAGACGGAGGCCCGACCAATAGTAGGATGAGGTTATTCACCAAACCCAGGAGAAAGCAGGTGATGGGCAATTTAAAAAGAGTCTGGAGGAGGCATGTCTTGTTTTCTGGGATGAGGCTGGATTTGTTTGTTTGTTTGTTTGTTTGTTTGTTTGTTTGTTTTTTGCAAGCATAATCAATGGGAATGGTTGACTTAGAGTAATCTCTGCCAGTGATTGCTGTGCAGAGGAGATGAGGGGTTGCTGATTTTTCCATCAATTGTTTGCCGCCCAGAGCACACTCTTGCATTGAACACGGCCCACACTTCCATTTGCAGAACCCTAACCTACAGCTTTTCAGAGACTGTGCCGGCAGGTTGGTGCAAAGTAGCCTGACTGTCAGCCCGCATAATATTGACTAGCTCAGGTTGGCACTCACTGCATTCTGTTATAACTTTCGGACAAACCAGGAGCCCTCACACCTCTACCTGTGACAACACTCCTTCCGGTGAAGTTCCCCAAGCCCCTTGAATTGGCAGAGTCAACACAGGCTTTGCAGAAACACTGGTGTATCCAGACAACCAAATATGACTTCGCAAACTCAGATTCTAGCTCACAGGAGTTTCTGCTATGATCCTTATGGTAGCAAGAAAACAAGTTTCTGATGTAGTTTTAGAGTGAGGAAATTAAAACGGAGAAAATTCCTAGCCATCGACTTCAATTTTTCTACAAATTGGAAAAAGACTGCAATTATTCTTTAGATAGAAGGTTATAGAAACAAATCTTTCATTTTATAACGAAAACTCCACAGACATAGAATAAAATCCATCTGGGAAAAAAAAGACATTCATTTAAATTCACTGTAAAATATAACTGCTTAATATTAGAAGCTCTCCTATGTGCACATGTGATAAGGGAGGGAGAGTGTACCAGAGAAAATAAAAGACATTGCATTTAGTGAGTGATTAATATGGATCAGAAAGCATTCATACATATGATCCCATTTCATCTGCACTACAATTCTAAGAGGTCGATATTATTATGCAAATTTTGCAGATGCAAAATCTTGGAGAGTTCAAGTAACTTGCCTAAGATAATAAAGCTACTAGGGCTGGGCACAGTGGCTCACGCCTGTAATCCTAGCACTTCTGGAGGCCGAGGTGGGCAGATCACCTGAGGTCAGGAGTTCAAGACCAGCCTAACCAACATGGAGAGACCCCCATCTCTACTAAAAATGCAAAATTAGCTGGGTGAGGTGCGCACACCTGTAATCCCAGCTACTTGGGAGGCTGAGGCAGGAGAATCACTTGTACCCAGAGGCGAACCCAGGAGGCAGAGGTCGCAGTGAGCCAAGATCGTGCCACTGCACTCCAGCCTGGATGACAGAGCAAAACACCTTCTCGGTAAAAAAAAAAAAAAAAAAAAAGCAACTAGTAATAGTGGGGTCTGGAGAGTTTTTCAATTAAATAATTTTTATAAATCTGCTTACATGAGTCGTATGATGGGAAATCTGCTTCCATGAGCAATATAAGAGGAAAGGAAACCCTGTATGTATTAGACAGTATCATGTCTATATCACACATTATATTAGATTTCATACAATACCTTGTGTTATATAAAGAGTGTGTGTGTGTGTATAAAACACTGAGAAGGAAATAAAATTTTCCTGCAATACTCAAAAGATAAATACTTTTCTTCTGTGTATATATGTGTGTGTGCACACACATTTAAAATGGAATTGTTAGACCAGGTGCAGTGGCTCACACTTATAATCCCAGCACTTTGGGAGACTGAGGTGGGTAGATCACGAGGTCAGGAGTTTCAGACCAGCCTGGACAACATAGTGAAACCCCATCTCTACTTCAAAAAAAAAAAATTTAGCCGGATGTGGTGGCGGGCACCTGTAGTTCCAGCTACTCGGGAGGCTGAGGCAGGAGAATCACTTGAACCCAAGAGGCAGAGGTTGCAGTGAGCCGAGAGCACACCATTGCACTCCAGCCCGGGTGACAGTGCAAGACTCTGTCTCAAAAAAAAATAAAAAAGTGGAATTGTTACCAGTGCTGAATCCGTACAGGTCTGTAGCAATCTGAATTCTTGTCTCTTCAGAAGAAAGAATTTGACCAAGGGGCATAAGGGACAGGGAGGGACCCAGGTAAGTTTTAGAGCAGGAGTGAGAGTCTGTTAAAAAGTTTTAGAGCAGGAATGAAAGGAAGCACAATTCCCTTGTAAGAGGACAAAGCGGGTGACTTGAGAGATCAAGTGTAGTTTGACTTTGGACTTGGGGTTTTACAGGTTGACCTGCTTCTGGAGGGTTGCGTCCCTTCTCCTCTGATTCTTCCCATGGGGTGGGCTGTCCACATACACAGTGGCTTTCCAGCATCTGGGAGGGGCCGCGTGCATGGTGTGTTTCCTGAAATTGGACGCATGCTCACTTGAGGCGTTCTTCCCTTACCAGTCAAATGTTCCCAGAGGAAGGTCATGTACCAGTGAGACGCCACCATTTTGCCTCTTAGTGCGCATGCTTGAGCCCACTCACCCAACTCCTGAGGTCTTACTGGGAAGCTGATCACTAGTTTGAGATTTTTCTATCTATTAGGAGACTGCCTTTCCTTGGTGCAGGCTGCGACCAATTATTATTTTAGAGAGAAAGTTTAACAACCACCTGACCACCACCTGATGGTCGCCTGACATTCCTGGTGGGATTGGGGGGCTCTCTCCCCTTCTCACTCCTGTCTGATTACCTACTGGAACAGAATCATACTATACATGCTATTATATCATCTGCATTTTCATTTTACATGCTCTAGTCATGACCCTCCATCTTCCTCACTATTTTTCATTGTCCCATTATACTCCATTGCATTCTTGTACCAAATTACTTTTAACCATTCCTCTATCAGATAGATTATTTCTAATTTCTGTTATAAACAATGATGTAATGAATATCCTTGGAAATAATATTTGCCTATACCCAAAGTTACTCTTTAGAATAAATTGCTACAAATGAAATTTCTAACTGAAAGAATAAGAACATTTTAAGGCTTTTTTGATAGGTATATTGCAAAATCGTACGTCAAAAAGTTGTACCAGGTTAAATCCGTGTGAACAAGTTCCCATTTCCACAAACTCTTACCAACACTGGCATTGCCTTTCCAAAAAAATGTCATTTTTTTCCCTTTGAGACAGAGTCTCACTCTGTTGCCCAGGCTGGAGTGCAATGGTGTGATCCTGGCTCACTGCAACCTCCATCTCCTGGGTTCAAGCAATTCTCCTGCCTCAGCCTCCTGAGTAGCTTGGACTACAGGTGTGCACCACCATGCCCGGTTAGCTTTCGTATTTTTAGTAGAGACAGGGATTCACCATGTTGGCCGGGCTGGTCTTGAACTTCTGACCTTGTGATCCTCCAGCCTCAGCCTCCCAAAGTGCTGGGATTACAGGAGTGAGCCACCATACCAGGTCCAAAAATGTCAATTTTATAGTAAAAATATACATCTTGTTGTTTAAATTTATTTATTTACTCACTAGTAATACTGAGCTATTTTGATGTTTCTTGGCAATTTGCATATCGTCTTTTGTGAATTACCATTTATGCTGATTTTTAACTAGGGCAATCATCTTTTATTGATTTGTAAACGTTCTTGATATATTGAGATCATCACACTTTTTTCCATATTCTCCATAATATATGCTGCAAATAGATGTTCCAGCTCATATTAAGCCATTTTTCTCTTTTACAGTGGTAATTTTCCAAACTGCAACTTTAAATGTTTAGTTTGTCAAATGTATCAATCAACCTTTAAATTCCCGTCTTTGACTGGAACATTAAAATCAACCCATGTATTATCCTAGCACTCTTACGAGTTTTTTAAATCTTTAATGCATTCTGAAATTTAATTTTCAAACAGTAACGTATTGACTAAAATCATTTATCTCACTTTATAAATACATTAGGTTATTACCTATATTTAGGTCTATTTGTGTGTTTTTAGTTTCTTCCTTTGATGTCCTTTGTAGGTTTTCATTGTAAGTTTACATTGTGTTTTCATATCCAGTCATTGGAAGCTACTTCTTTTCTAGTCGCAAAGCCTACGTTTTTCCAACAGAGCCTATCCAAAGATTTGGGGAGAAGGCTGTTACCATGATGGAGCTATTAAGAAAAACTCTTATTTTGAAATTACTTCAACTCTTATTATGAAGTTACTTCATAATTTTCACTAGAGCTAGTCCTGGCCAGGAAAGTGAAATGAACAGAAGATTGACTGAACTGCAGATACCAAACTGAGACTATCTTTATGGAGTTGCAAAAGATTCATTCCATCTTGACAACATTAATGGAAATTAATGGAGGACTAGTATTGTGTGCTGAGAACTGTGCTAGATAGTGGAGACATGCGGATGAACAAGACAGAATATGTGGAGCCAGGCGTGGTGGCTCACACCTGTAATCTCAGCACTTTGGAAGGCCGAGGAAGGCGGATCACATGAGGTCAGGAGTTTGAGACCAGCCTGGCCAACATGGCGAAACCCCATTGCTACTAAAAATACAAAAATTATCCAGGGGTGATGGCACATGCCTGTAGTCCCAGCTACTTGGGGGAGTTAAGGCAGGAGAATAGCTTGAACCCAGGAGAGGGAGGTGGCAGTGAGCCAAGATCGTACCACTGCACTCCAGCCCGGGCAACAGAGTGAGACTCCATCCCAAAACAACAACAACAACAACAACAAAAAAGTCACAATATGTGGTTTCCACAAGATCACAGATGAGTGACATGTCTATGAAACCAGACACGTGTGTATCTGTACATTTTGTGCCTCACCAGGGAACAGAAATAAGTATACTTTATTTTGACGTGGACAGTATTTTCTTTACAGGAATAGCCCATGCCAAGCAATATCCATCTTTGGCTTCATCTTGTCATGTTGTTGAGACAAGTTCTGGGTCCCATATCTGTGTCTATTGCTTCCGACCTCATCTCAGTGGCCATTGCTCTCCCCAGTAACTCCCCGCTGGGACCACCATCCCTGGGCTCAAGGCCAGTCCTGCCTTGACTTCTGATGAGGGAAACATTACCCAAGCTGACCATCCTTTCCTCCTATGGGGTTGCTATTAAATCAGATTCCCTAGGGCTTTCCCCAGGAACAAACAATGCCCCTTTCTAGAAGGCTGCATCTCTGAACAGTGCTGATCTATCCTGAGGTCAAATGTCACCACAGCAGACCTTGCCATGCCAAGATCCAGGTCCTGCAGCTGAGGACCTCCAGGTCATCCCATGTATAAAATGCCATTTCCAGACTTTTTTATTTGGTTCTCATACAGACATCATTGGTTGACTAAACCAACCTCCTGTAATTCTATCCCAAGTCACTTTCTCATTGATGGATCCGTGTTGAATTCTCTGACCCAATGCTGTTGTCAGTGAGTGGCAGATCTAGGAAATAAGGATCCAGGGCCTTATTTGAAAGGTCCAACTCAGGCCAGCCATGGTGGCTTACACCTGTAATCCCAGCACTTTGGAAGGCCAAGACCAGTGGATCACTTGAGGTCAGGAGTTCAAGACCAGCCTGGTCAACATAGTGAAATCCCGTCTCTACTAAAAAATACAAAAATTAGCTGGGCATGGTGGTGTGCACCTGTAGTCCCAGCTACTCAGGAGGCTGAGGCAGGAGAAACACTTGAACCCAGGAGGCGGAGGTTGTGGTGAGCCAAGATCATGCCACTGCACTCCAGCCTGGGTGACAGAGCAACAGAGTGAGACTCTATCTCAAAAAAAAAAAAAAGAAAGAAAGAAAAGAAAAAAGGTCTAACTCAGCTGGAAATGCTCTACAGTTCTTCACAACTTTCCCTTCTTCCTGCCTGGTACTTAAATATGGTGGCTGGAATGGTAGCAACTATTTTGTGATGATGAGGCAAGAAGAATGAGTACAAAAGCATACATACTAAGAACAGTAGAGAAGAAGAGTAAGAGCTTGGATCCCCAATATCATTGTTGGGGTCATTAAAGGTCACCCACCCCAGACTTCTGAGTGGAGAATATAAACCCCCATTTATTTAAGCTATCATTAATGTCATTTATATTAATATTAGCTGTACAGCCAAACCCATTCCTGATAAGATCCTCCTTCTGGGTTTTAGTAACATGACTGGTTTCTCAATGTATCTGCCCATCTCCCAGTGCAGGCTAGAGTCTGCCCTATGTTTTTTTAAATTAAGGTAAAATTTCCATAATATAAAATTAATCATTATCCATTTGAATGTGTATAATTCCTTGCCATTTAGCACATTCACAAAGGTGTGCAAACATCGTATCTATCTAGTTGCCAGATATCCACACCATCCCAAAAGAAAATCCTGTATCCATTGCAATCACTCCCCATATCCCCATCCCCAGCCCCTGAAAACCACTAGTCTTTTTTCAGGCTCTATGGACTTGCCTATTCTGGACATTTCACATAAACAGAATCATATAATGGTGGGTTTTTGTGTCTAGCTTCTTTCACTTAGCATAATGTTTCAAGGTTTATCCACATTGTAGAATGTGTCAGTACTTCATTCCTTTTAACAAGTGAATAATATTCCATTGTATGGATATGCCCATTGTAGGTCTCCATTCACCCGTTGACGGACGCTGGGGTTGTTTTCACCTTTTGACTATTGTGAATAACTCTGCTATACACGTTTGTGTACATGTTTTTATTTGAACTCCCGTTTTCAGTTATTTGGGGTATGTATTTAGGAGCAGAATTGTTGGGTCATGTGGTAATTCTATACCTTGGTTTTTGAGAATCTGCAGCCTAACTCTCGGCAGCTCATTTCCTTATAATCCTGGAGTGTATCCCCTGAATGCCAATTCACCAACAAGGGTTCTGCTCCCCAGGGACCAGTCTGCCCAAGGGCTGTGTGTGCTGTTCAGCTAGGTGTATCTACCTCTCACTGTGCTCCATCCACAAGTGGTCCACCCGGAACTTCAGCTTCAAGCCCAGAGCTGGCCACAGGCCACTGTCTTGAGCAGTGGTTCCTGTTCCTTTGGACCCCAGTGTCCTACCCCAGGTTATCTATCCCACTCCCTAGGGTACTGAAGAAAGAGGACTTCAGACAGGAGGAAAACCAGAGGCAGATGAATGGATGTGCCAAGCCCTCATGGGTAAGTGGACTCTGGAGGAAGTTTGGGAGCCAGAGTGAGGGTTGGGGAGGGTAAAACTGGAACACTGTGGAGTCAAGGGAGGGGAAGGGTAGATCCAGGATAAAGCCAAAATGAGGAACCATGTAGAACACCCAGCCAAATCGCCAAACGCACCCTACCCAGAGGAAAGAAGCAAGGAAGAGGCAGAAGGGAGACTGTGAGAGACGCCAGAACTACGTGTCAGAAACTGAACAGATTCCCCAAGGGACTGTGGCCTTTTAGGATTTCTGAGACTCCTAGAGTGGAGTGCACTGCCGGAGGCACCAAAGCAGTCAGACAGCATGGCTTTGTCATGCCCAGAAAAGTGTGCGTCTGAACCTGAAACCATCCTTCAATCCTCCACCTGCACTTAGTCCTTATTAAATTGTGTCAGAGACTCTAAGAAAGTCCAAATCCCAGTCCATGTTTTCAATGAAAGGCACCCAAAAAAGCAGTAATATGTTCCTGCTGTGAGTGGATACGCCAGTGCATTTTTTATATTATAGATACAAGACTTCCAGGCATAGATCTTTGCTTTCTGCGATCCGTAAGTGCTCAGAGTGCTAAAATCTAGAAAAGGTTACACACTTTGAAGTACTATCTCAAAGTGATGGAAAATAAAAAATCCAAAATTTCATGTTCTCATTGTTTCCAAGGAGACTCACCGTCTCCATATCCCAGGATTCTATGACTCAAGAGAAACAGACACACACTTCCCCCTCCCCCATAAAGAAATACAGCTCATCCTTTATACGGAAGAGGATTTGAGGTCTACGTGCTCCACTTCTTGGAGTAACAGAATCACAGAGCAAGAAGCACCTGGGTAAGCAACCTGGTCCATCAACCACTTCACAAATTGGAAAGCTGGCCCTGCAAAGTTAGGTGACTGTCAACGTTGTGCAGGGATGACAGCTTGGGTCTTATCACAACATAGTGTCTCCCTCCTTGCAGTTCCCAAAGACAGAAATTGATCATTGCACACCAATCAACCACAGAATCCCACTTTTGCCTTTGTTTGCAAGACAGCTGCCAAAATGGTTTGACAGTTCCATACAGAGAGCCCATGTCTCCCCATGGGAGCTCTGATTTTCTTCCTGTCAGTATAATGACCCATCTTACTCAGAGCTGTCCATCTGGCTGTGGGTGCTTGTGAGAACGTGGGAGACCAGCCACTCCAATTCTGAGGCTTAAAGCCCATAGGTTGACGCTGTAACAAAAATAATACAAATAGCTGCTATTCAGAGAGTGCCGCCCTTGTGCCTGGCAAGTTACAGAAACTGAACTCTATCAATCTTCACAATGACCCCGGCAGTAGATATGACCATTAGTCTCACTCATTGTCTGAAGAAACTGAGTCACGGAGGAGGAAACGCTTGCTCTGTGCTACGTTATTAACAAACAGCAGAGCCCTGTAGTCTCTAGAACCCATGTCCTCAGACACTGCAGAACCTGGTTCCTATCCTGGGGCAGATACAGAGGAGAGTGGGTGTTTAAAAGAGGTAAGGTTGGGCCAGATGCAGTGGCTCACGCCCACAATCTCAGTACTTTGGGAGGCTGAGGAGGGCGAATCACAAGGTCAGGAGTTCGAGACCAGCCTGGTCAACATGGTGAAACCCCATCTCTACTAAAAATACAAAAAAAATTGGCTGGGAGTACTGGCAGGCGCCTATAATCCCAGTTACTTGGGAGGCTGAGGCAGGAGAATCGCTTGAACCCGGGAGGCGGAAGTTGCAGTGAGCTGAGACCGTGCCACTGCACTACAGCCTGGGTGACAAAGGAAGACTCCGTCTCAAAAAAAAAAAACAAGGTAAGGTTGTCAGTGAATGACTGAAGCACATGTGGAATGAGAGCTACACTTAATACTAAGTTCAAGGCAGAAACACACTTAACATTAAGTTAAAGACATGTGCACAGGTCTCCAGGCCAATCTTCCCTTCTCCCTCCCCCTTTGCGACTTCCAAGTGCCTGATTGAGCAGAAAAGTCAGAGGGTTATTTACATTTAAAGAGTCCCATGTGGTTTGTGGGCACCCTACGTTTCCTTGCCAAGCTTAGATAGTATTGCAAACCACTCCAAAGCCTTTTTTTTTTTTTTTTTTTTTTGAGATAGAGTCTCGCTCTGTTGTTCAGGCTGGAGTGCAGTAGTACCATCTTGGCTCACTGAAGCCTCTGCCTCCCCGGTTCAAATGATTTTCCTGCCTCAGCCTCCTGAGTAGCTGGGAGTACAGGTGCACACTACCACGCCTGGCTAATTTTTGTATTTTTAGTAGAGACAGAGTTTCACCTTGTTGGTCAGGCTGGCCTCAAACTCCCCACCTCGTGATCCACTGGTCTTGGCCTCACACACTTCAAAGCCTTTTAAGCGACTTCCTATAACAGGAAGTCTCATCTTAGGAAAATCTAGATGCAAATCCAACCAGATATTAAGACAAAACAGGTTGCATGCTGCATGGAGTGAGATTCTGACGTTATCTTCCAATTCTCTCTCAGTTGAGAAGACATGAAAAGTCCCCGGTGGCTCACGCCTATAATCCCAGCACTTTGGGAGGCTGAGATGGGCAGATCACGAGGTCAGGAGATCGAGACCATCCTGACTAACACGGTGAAACCCCGTCTCTACTAAAAATACAAAAAAATTAGCCGGGCGTGGTGGCAGGTGCCTGCAGTCCCAGCTACTCGGGGAGGCTGAGGCAGGAGAATGGCGTGTGAGCCTGGGAGGCGGAGCTTGCAGTGAGCCAAGATCATGGCACTGCACTCCAGCCTGGGCGACCGAGTGAGACGGAAGGAAGAAAGGAAGGAAGGAAGGAAGAAGGAAGGAAGGAAGGAAGGAAGGAAGGAAGGAAGGAAGGAAGGAAACTCCCAGCTAACTGGAGACTGGAGAGTATTGCTTCTGTCTGTCTCTTTCCCTTGCATTATCTTCTTCTGTGACTTCTTTACAAGCTATCTCACACTGTCCTTATTCCAAGCAGGCCCAAGCTGTGGGCTCCTTTCTTATGTCAGGAATTTGTGATGTTTTGCAGAATCATCTTACCTCTTTCCTGACCTCCAGGCTAAAACTAAATGCCAAGTACAGATTTCTTAGCTAAAGGATTGCTAAGAAAACTGCTTCTGCCCAAAGCAGTCTGAGAAATGCCCTCTACTCATCACTTCTTCTGCAGGAGTGGCTTTTCTCTGGGTGTAGAACCCTCCTCTTGCTAGTTGGCTGGTTGCCGCTCTGTGCTACGCCTTCGTATGCCACGAGGGACATTTTCTTCTGATATCCTGATTGGAAGGTCCAAAACAGATTTTCAGCACTGTGTAGAAAGGTGGACATGATGGGGTTTTATTTGTTTTTGTTTTTGTTTTTTTTTAAGACGGAGTCTCATTCTGTCACCCGGGCAGGAGTGCAGTGGCGTAATCTTGGCTCACCACAGCCTCCACCTCCCGGGTTCAAGCAATTCTCCTGCCTCAGCCTTCTGAGTAGCTGGAATTACAGGCACCCACCACTACACCCAGCTAATGTTTTAAAGTTTTAGTAGTGACAGTTTCACCATGTTGGCCAGGCTGGTCTCAAACTCCTGACCTCGTGATTCACCCACCTCGGCCTCCTAAAGTGCTGGAACCACCACACCCGATCTGCTCGGGAGGTGAAAATACTGAACCGTGTCATGCTCTTGCTCTGTGAACTCCCACAGGTGCACATACACACTTGCATAGGCAAAGACTCCCTTAGCTTCTGTGGCTGAGAATTCAAGAGAGTCAAACTGACATCTGATGCAAAGCCTTTCTCTGTATGTATCTGCAGAGACAAATATCAGGTGTTAAAATAAGAGGTTTTTGTATGTCATATAAATTTGACAATGAACAAACAGTGATTGAATGTAGAATCTCAAATTAATGGTTTGGGATATGGACTCTGTATATTCTGACAATAACGGGTCAGATATCCTGCCTGAGGCTCCGTAAATGCAGTGGTGGCATTGAGAATGCAATTCCTGGTTATTTTCTGTTTCATCTGCAAAGCATTTAAGTATTAAGGAGGTTCACACTGGCAATTCCATTTCCCTTTGGAAGAGAATTGCAAGCCAGTCTGGGTTGTGGGTTCCTTTCTTGTTTCTGGAATTTATGATGATTTGCAAAATCATCTGACATCTTTACTTAGCTCTGGGCTCAAAATAAACTCACCGTCCCTGTTCTTACGATCACCCCTCCCTCCCCAATATCACTCCTCTCTTTCTTTCTGCAGGTTCTTTTTCCTTCAGCTTATTAACACGCTCCCATCTCTCTCATCTTAAAAAGTATAAATAATCTCCCTTAACCTCAAGTAACTGTTAAGTTCAATTAACACTAACCAAACTAGACTCAGCCAAAGGGGAGCAGAAACCAGCTTCATGGATTCTCTTATGATTCCTTCCAGCCATTCTCTGGAACCAGCCTCCCTGTCCAAGATAATTTTCTGCAGGATGGAAACGTTCTCTGTCTACACTGGCCAGCAGGGTAGCCACTAGCCACGTATAACTTTCAAGCACTTGACATGCGGCTAATGAGACACAGAACCTGAGTCTTTCATTGTATTTGACTTCCACTAATTTAAATTTAAATAGTCCCATTTGGCTTGTGGCTACCATCTGGGTCCTTGCCAACTTGGATGTCACTACAGTTCCCTCCATGGCCTTACTTCTGTCACTTCCAGTAACTGAAAGTCTTGTGTTAGGAATTCAAATGTCTTGGATGGGGTGCAGTGGCTCGTGCCTGTAATCTCAGCACCTTGGGAGACAAAGGCAGGTGGATCACCTAAGGTCAGGAGTTCGAGACTAGCCTGGCCAACATAGCAAAATCCTTTCTCTACTAAAAATACAAAAATTAGCCAGGCATGGTGGCAGGCACCTGTAATCCCAGCTACTCAGGAGGCTGAGGCAGGAGAATCGTTTGAACCCTGGAGGTGGAGGATGCAGTGAGCTGAGATCGCACCACTGCACTCCAGTCTGGGTGACAAAGCTCCATCTCGAAAAAACATAAAAAATAAGGAATTAAAATGTCTTGTCTAATGGCCAGTCACATAACTGCAGGCAGGTCTGGGGTGATATCAACACTCCGCAATGTTACCCACTTAGAACCCCTCCTCTCTGCCCATCCAGGCAGTTTTCTGGAGTGAGTGGAGTGTATTTGGGTGGCAGTAAGGGGCATCTCCTTCTTATCTCCTAATCCACCTCCTTCTCTCTTTTCCAGCTTTGCTTCTTATCCTTCCAGGGTTGGCACAGTGGAGGAAGGACAGGGCTGCCATCCCAGGTTCCCATGGATCACTGCAATGGTGGCCCGGTCTCAGGCCCTTTCGATCAGGGGGCACATCCCCCAGAACACTCCCTGACACCTGGTGCAGGTTCCCAGGTTCATAAATAAGAACATGCCTGTTGTAAAGGATAGCTGGTGCAACCCCACAGCCTTTGGGTGCTGAAGACTGGAAGTGGAACCATGGTCAGAGCCAAGACTGGTAAGTGCCACTGCATGGGTTCAGGCATATGGCTCAGCCCAGGGGTGATGGTGGACCATTGGTAGTCCAGATCCCTGAACTCAACTCATCTTGCATCAGATAGGAGGGAGCATCATCGCAAATCATCATGGCAACACCAACCTGACAGCCCAAACCTCATGAAAGAAACTCTGCACCAACTAGCAAGAGTGATCTGTGTGCCAGGTTGCCCCCCTGGGCCTGGCCACAGGACCTCAAAGTCACATCACAGGTACAATTCTTGGAGCTACTCCAGACATCTTGTCAATGCCACGTGTGAAATAGAGGGTCAAAAACATCCTAAGGAGAAGAAACAGGGTCTGGAATCCATGTAAGACCCAGTCTGAACTTTGATGTACCTGGATGGCACTGCTGGCCTTGGCCAGGTCCAACCACAGAAAAGAGGCTTAGATAATGTCTAGTAAGACTCTTTCCATGGCTGGAATCACTGGAACCAGGTCTGGGCTCGAGACACCTTGCTCAAAGGGCACAGCTAGCTCCAGACAGACCCTCATACTGGAGAGACTTAGGAAATGATGAGGCTGACTCTCTGAAGCTTGAGGTCCTCTGAGACACAGGGCTCAGGACAGGGAGCTAGCTCACCTTGGTCTGAAGGCCGTGTTGCTCTCTGGCCTGCAGGAGCCCTAAACAACAGGGTGCAGGGAACAGCGTGGGGAAGAGGGATGCTGGAGAAAAGTGAGAGCCTCATTCCATTCACAGGCTGCTGCTATTGGGCTGGAAAAATGAATGAGAAGGAAAGACACAAAAGTTAATTGAGTACTGCGGTAAAGCTCCTGGCTGTGCCTTCTGTCGTGACTGGGGTCCACTTGGTGGATGCGCTTCTGGCAGCCACTTGTATGAGTTCTTCAGAGACTTCCGATGGAGATCTCCAAGGTTTCTCCCTTTGCTAATAGAGGCCACCCACTTCCCTGCTAGCCTCTTTTTTCTGCCCCTCTGCCCGTGCTCTGGTGGGGCTTTTGTGCTCTTTTCCCTGGGATCTCTTTTCCCAAGCAGGTCTTTGCCTCACCTCAAATCCTTTCAAGGTGGTGCCAGCCCAGCTATCCTCTCCAAGTCCCCTTGGCCTGTAGGGAGCATGTACCCTTGTCCTGCAGCTAAGGGACAGGC
This sequence comes from Piliocolobus tephrosceles, assembly GCF_002776525.5. NCBI lineage: Eukaryota > Metazoa > Chordata > Mammalia > Primates > Cercopithecidae > Piliocolobus > Piliocolobus tephrosceles. Next base: position 14,930,629 of record NC_045441.1, on the reverse strand, counting down.
AGCTTACACCAACTGTAGCCTCTGTGTCTCACTGCATTTCCATCTTCCTGAAAATCTGGGGGACACTGTTTCCCCATACTTTTCTGCTCTGTTCTTGAAGCAGTTGGAGAAGCTCTCAGCCAGAGAGTCAGGTGGCAGTCTCCCCATCTGGCAAGTACCCCACTCCCTACAGAGGGTGATCTCAGGGACCCTCAAATGCCTTAAATTTAGAGACGGAGATGAGAGGAGCACACCCTGCAAAAGTTGAAAAAAAGCCAGCCCAAGAGCACTGTATCCCAAGATGGGTGATGGTCTTGTAATAACCATCTTGTTCTTGCCCACTGCACAGGTATAGCCAATTCACTGAGACAACAGTGTTGTGGTAGAGAAAAGGTTTAATAGGTTTAATAAATGCAGAGCTAGCCAAGGGGAAGACGAGAGTTTATTACTCAAATCAGCTTCCAAAAACATTCGGAGACTGGGGTTTTTTTTAAGGATAATTTGGCAGGCATGGTGTTAGGAAACTGGGAATGCTGATTGGTTGGGTCAGGGATGAAACTATAGGAGGTTGGAACTGTCTTCTTGTGCTGAGTCATTGCCTGGGTTGGATCACAAGACCAGTTGAGCCAGTTTTCTGCTACAGGCCACCAGTCCAGGTGGTGCCAGCTGATCTATCAGAATGGAGGATCTGAAAGACACCTCAAATACCAATGTTAACTTTTACAATAGTGTTGTTATCTATAAGAGCAATTTGTGGAGATTGTGGGTCTTGTGACCTCTGGTTCCATAATTCTAATCATGTGGTAATTTGTTAGTTTTACAAAGGCATTTGCAGTCCCCAAGCAAGGAAGGGGCTTGTTTCAGGAAGGGGTTGTTATCATCTTTGTTTTAAAATTAAACTAAAAACTAAATTCCTCCCATAGTTATCTTGGCATACACCCAGGAATAGGCAAGGACAGCTGGGAGGTTAAAACCAAGATAGAGTCAGTTAGGCCAGATTTCTTTCACTGTCATAATTTTTGCGAAGGTAGTTTCAGTCTCAAAGCCTTGGAGCCGGTCTGGACCACCATTCACAACTCCTGCAGAGGCAGCTCCAGCAGTTCTATTTGGAAGCATTGTTCAAGGTTTGGACTGACTCCCTCGCTCCCCCAGACTTTTAATAATTGTACACATTTATTGAGTGCCTGCTAACCAGATGTCCCTTGCAGAATGCTTTGTAAGGATTGCTCCATTCAATGCTTCATTTAGCCCTCGAGATAGATATTGCTGCAAATTCCTTTACAGATGACCATAGAATACTCCAAGGGGTTGCATAGCTAATAAAAGCCTGAGCCCAGCAGTCTATGCCCTCAAACCACTGCACTCAGCTTCTTGGAGGAGGCTCCCTTTGGCCCCTAGGAGTCAAATAATTAATTGTACAGTAAATGGTTCAATACCCCTCTTCCCCTCCTCTCCCTCATGGTCAACAGCCTCTTATTCACTGCTCAACTTTCCATGTCTACTATCATGTTGCTTACATAGTAAGTAATCAGTCAGTATTTATGGAATTAATGAATGGAGAATTTCTAAGGAAAATGGGAGAGAAGTTTGGCTTTGCCTTGAACCACCTCCACACACACAATTAAATGAGCCAATTATCTCAGTTATAAGAATTTATAACCTAGAGTCAAATGGGCACAGTTCAAAAAGAGGAAACTCAGAAAAATGAAATGTGAAGACTCTTGTCTTTTTTTTATTATTATTATACTTTATATTCTAGGGTACATGTGCACAACGCACAGGTTTGTTACATAGGTATACATGTGCCATGTTGGTGTGCTGCACCCATTAACTCGTCATTTACATTAGGTATATCTCCTAATGCTATCCCTCCCCCCGCTCCCCATCCCACAACAGGCCCTGGTGTGTGATGTTCCCTTTCCTGTGTCCAAGTGTTCTTATTGTTCAGTTCCCACCTATGAGTGAGAACATGTAGTGTTTGGTTTTCTGTTCTTGCAATAGTTTGCTGAGAATGATGGTTTCCAGCTGCATCCATGTCCCTACAAAGGACATGAACTCATCCTTTTTTATGGCTGCATAGTATTCCATGGTGTATATGTGCCACATTTTCTTAATCCAGTCTGTCACTGATGGACATTTGGGTTGGTTCCAAGTCTTTGCTTTTGTGAATAGTGCCACAATAAACATACATGTGCATGTGGAAGACTCCTGTCTTACAAATGGCATCTGTAATTGGCTCCATCCTAAATTGCTGTGTGCCTCTTGGCAAGTCAGCTACCCTCTCTGCTCCTGAATTTCCTAATCTGTAAAATGCGTGGGTTATTCTGAGTATATCAAAAGACTCTCTCAGCCCTGAAAATGCTATGAATTCGTAATAATGTGGTTCTAATAAGAATCAGATTCATGGGTAGTCTGACATGTAGGCAAAATTGGTAACAGCCTATGTGACCAACGAGGTCTCTCAACCATGTAATATGACCACCCCTTAAAGATCTCTATCTATTCTCTTCCATTCCTCCACAATCTAGCCTAACTTAGCTCTGAGCTCAGCGTTGAGGGCTCAGGACTCAGCGCTGCCCTCTTGCTAGGAATCTGTGAGTTCCTAAGGTTGTCAGAGGAGGAGTGCCTGGCCAGGCAAGTGGAATGATGCGGCCAGAGCATTGGAGTGAACAAAGGGCCTTTCAAAGTGTCAGAGGGATGTAGCTCATGGGAAATAGCACTTCATTCTCTTTAATCTTCCTGCTTCTTTCCCAGAAAGGTAGTGCCTTTCAGAGGCTCAGAATATGTGTTTCATATAATAAAATCTGGCTAATAAACTCTACTTTCATCAAAAATTATCATTAGAAGCAACAGCATTGATTCAACATGGCTGTTATGAAATGGGCTGAAAACAGGAAAGGCAATGTCAGATCAATGCCATCCACACAGCCTGAAGATTTTGCCATGTGTTTTGCAAACTAGTGCAAAAGCAGAAGAGTTTAGACTGTGACTACACAGAGACCCATTGTCCTGGCTAACACCCAGGGGCTTGAGTCAGTAGCAGTGGCTCACACCTATAATCCCAGCACTTTGTGGAGCTGAGATGGGCAGATTGCCTGAGCCCAAGAGTTCAAGCCCAGCCTGGGCAACATTGAGAAACCCTCTCTTTACAAAAAATATTTAAAAATTAGCCAGGCATGGTAGTACTCACCTGTAGCTCCAGCTACTCAAGAGGGTGAGGCAGGAGGATCACTTGAGCCCAGGAAGTCAAGGCTACAGTGAGCTGTGATCACATCACTGCACTCTAGCCTGAGCAACAGAGTGAGACTCTGTCTCAAAAAGAAAAAAAAAAAAAGCAAAACAAAACGAAAAAACAAAAAACCTAGGGGCTTCAGCTAATTTGAGATGAGCTACTGCTTGCCGATGTATCACATGCCTTCCCCATTTATCTCCACCAAGGTATTCAGTTCCTGTTTCAGAGTGCAACAGGCTTCCTGCACTGCTGCAAGAAAATAACCACAACCTTGTCCCACTGCGCATGTCCTGATGGCAATGAATGCTTCCTTCAGCTTTACCCATTGTCACCTTGGCTTTGTTCAGAATATCAAATCATTGTGTCTTACTTATTCCAAGTCTTGTGTTAATAATAAGGAATGATTACCCAGCAAAAATGAAGCACTTATTTCTTCCCTTAAGTCTGCAACGACCTTGGGTCTGGAATCGCAAAGGTCAGCCGTGTTGTCCCCAGAGTTTAGAGATGATATGCTCACAAAAATTGCAGCCCTACTCAATAAGAGTGAGTAAAACAACTTCTGCATAGTCTTGTGGGAACACAGGAGAGTTAGCAACTGATCCCGCATTGGGGAGAACGCAGAAGTCTCCTTGGAGGAGGAGACATCTGGGCAGTGTCCTGATGTGGACAGGGTGGGGAACGTTATTCTGGGAGAAGGACACAGCTTAGGGAGAAGCACAGAGTCATCACAGCAGCAGGTTCATCAGAAGAAACACAAGTGGTTCCTGTGTGGTTAGATCATGGAAGGATGGAAGAGAATGGATAGAGATCTTTAAGTGGGTGGGCATATTATGTAGTTGAGGGATCTCATTGGTCACGTGAAAAGTTACCAATACTGCCTGCATGTCATGCTAGATACAAATCTGATTCCTATTAGAACTACACTGTTATGAATTTATAGCGTTCTTAGGGCTGAGATAGTTTTTTTGATAGAAACGGAACAACCCACGCAGTTAACAAATTAGGAAATTTAGGAATAGAGAGGGTAAGCAGCTTGCCAAGAGGTCACACAGCAATTTAGGATGGAGCCAGTGATCTTGAGTTGGTGGCTTAGTAACTCGGGGTTCATAGAGCAGAAACACATGTAGCTCAGATCCTTAATTAGAAGATGGTTGGACATAAAAGTTATGCTCCCAAGTATAAACTAAACTGTGGCATCTCTGAGTGGCATCATTACGACTGGTTTTTATCATATTTTTATACTTTTCTGTATTTGCCAAAAAGTCATACAATGAGTATGCGTTACTTCTACAGCCAAAAAGTACATGTTTTTAAGAGAAGAAAGTAAGTCTTGTTAGAACTTGAGCCTGTAAGAGCAGTGTGAACAAGGGGAGAAGAGAAAACACGTTTAGTGAACAGGCTTCTGTGAGGCAGGATCACAGTTAGGGAACAAAGAGGGAAGCGTGCTAAGAAGGAAATCATGACTTCTTCCAAATTTGCCTGATACTATCTAGCCATGCATCTTTTACGTAGGTGTGAGCACCCTGGGGGTACATATTTGCAGCCTGCTTTTTTCACTTACCATAAACATTTCCTTTGGAGTGTCACGGGTTCCCCTAGGCAACCTTTCAAAGGGTTCCCTGCTGCCCATGAGCAGGTGATCCATGCCTGCCTTAACTATTCTTCCATATTGGACTTGTCACCTGCTTCAAATGTAGCAAAAATAAGGCTTCCATGAATCTCTTTATAGGTCAAGGCAATTCTTCGGAATCAGGTAGTAGAAGTGAGAATTTGTGCTGAGGATAAATAGAATCAACCCCAAAGGAGGTAGAGAATGGACGTTTTTAACACTCTTCATACCTATCGCCGAATTGCTTTTGTGTACAGAGTGTTTCCCTGGGGAATGTGGTTTGAACTGTTGCTCTTTTTCATGGCAACTGGCTTGGATTTCAGTTCTAGCTCTATCATCCCGGACAGAGTCCCCTTTCTTCTATGTTCCTCAATTTCCAAGAAGAGGGGGATGGTTTTGCAGCTACAATGTTTGTTTCTGTGCTCTTTGACTAATAAATCTGGGATCAAAAGAGTCTATGCTATTATTTTGAGGGATTATACTTGAAAACAGGATTTATTTTCAGCCTCCCTTCTCTGGTTTCCTTTTTTCAAGGTGAAACCAGGCAGGAGACGAATCTATACGGCTTGTCTCCCTCACATCCGCACACAATCTCATTTTCTGCCAGATTTCAAATGCAACAGTTACAGAGTGGTGCCTATTACTTGAGTCAATGTGATGTCCTCACCCAGACGTCTGGTCACCATTATATATAATTTATTAATCCAACCCAGAAACAAGGCAAAGGGAAAATGAACATGGACTTGAAGTGTCTGTGGTCATGAAATCGCTTTTCAGTTTGATGTCCCTACAAGTTCATGCTCATTTTCATTTATCAATTTCTTCCCAAATTTGTTACCCCAGTGACTGACGCTCCAATTATGATTTCCTTCTCCAGTTTGCTCCCATGCTATGCAATAAATGTCATGGCCTTTCACTGCACCGTGCATTTATTTTCCAATTACTGTGGGTAAACAGGGATGTGCAAGCAATTGAATTGAAGCTTTTAACTCATTTGATTTGGCCCCAAGCGAAATTTCAGAGATTGAGACATAAACATCAAAGCTATTCTCTACAGAAATGACAAGGGTCGGGATAAACTGCCTGAATAATCCACCTTTTGCAAAGAGCAAAAAGATGTCTGCTGGGACATCTTTACCCCGAAGTGACTTCACGTTCCAAAAAGACATGTTTCCAGGTCTGTCCGAGTGACGCTCTCATCTGTTTCAATTCTGAGCCAGCGCCGATCAGCCTCTTTCAATCTCCATTAGCAGGTTGGAAATTTATTTAGAAAGCCGACAGGTACTATTTGGGGGATTAATGACCGCTGATTTATGAATATTGAGTAGCATTTCAATAATCAGAGGCAGAGTAATCACTTGTGGCTGCAGCCAGCTCTCCTTGCCATTACAGCCTACAGCAATCACTCGAAGCCAGTTAAATGATTCTGATTTATGACCTTAACCTTCAGGGTCCACTCCATTTGCTCTCTCGGTGTGTAAATTCTAAAAATGCAATTCCCTCCACCTCCAGAGAGCCAATTTAAGTCAACATTATGCATGAGCCGAGAATGCGGGAATTCTCAGATCTCTTATTTCACTCATTAAATTTACACCGAACATCTTGCAATTAAAATTTCATATAGATTTCTTCTTATGATTGACATTTGGCCTTGATGAAATGGGTTCAAAATTTGGACTCTCAGAAGACTTAGAAGGAGTGAGATGTGGGTCTGGGCATTGTTTGGAGAAAGATGATGATCAGGCCCTAATACATTGATTAGCATTTTGAACAGACTCGTCGGTGAAGGGTTGGCTCTACCCCACAGTGAAAGGCATTGGGAATCCAAGCCAGGAATGAGAAGCAAACCCAATCTGCTTTGAAAACTCTGCTCATTTAGTTTGTCAATAATAAAAGAAGAAACTCATGGACTCTTAGAGCAAGAAGGAGCCTTGCAGATCTCATAGATCAAAGCCTCTGTGTTTTAGCCATAGAATCTAGTATCTAAAAGGAAAAGGACTTCCCCAACACAGCAGAGATGTGGGTACTCACCAATCTCTTCTTCCTTCCTTACACTGCTGCCTTGCAGTTTGGCCATGTGACCAAATTCTGATTAATGAAGTATTAAAGTAATGACTGTCATATCCAGGCTAGTTCATCAAACCTTTCCACACCCAGTCCTCATTCAATTTCCCCATCCAACTGCATGGACAGTCATACGAGTGAGAAATAAACATGTTGAGGCTCGCCACTGAATTTGAGGGTTGCTCTAGCAATTAAACCACTCTAACACACCCAAGAGCATGCTGTGGGTTAGTAAGCCAGCCCTTGAGCAATACATCCAAGGGCACACAGTGTGTCAGTTGGCCCACTTTTGACACCCAAGAACACACAGTGGGTCTAATATACTCAAGGACACACAGTGGGACAGTTGACCCACTCTTGACTAATACATCTAAGGGCACACAGTGGGTCAGTTGGCCTGCTCTTGACTAATATCCCAAGAACACACAGTGGGTCTAGTATACCGAAGAACACGCAGTGGGTCAAATATACCCAAGGACATACAGTAGGACAGTTAACCCACTCTTGACTAATACATCTAAGGGCACATAGTGGGTCAGTTGATCCACTCTTGACTAATACACTCAAGAAGGCACAGTGGGTCAATTGGCCCACCCTTGAATAATACACTCAAGGGCACACAGTAGGTCCATTGGCCCACTCTTGACTAGTAAACCCAAGGGCACACAGAGGATTAATTGGTTTACCCTTGGCTAATACACCTAAGAGCACGCAGGAGACGAATTGGCCTGCTCTTAAATAATACATCCAAGGACATGCAATGGACCAGTTGGCCCAGACTTCACTAGCAAATCCAAGAGCACACAGTGAGTTAGTTGTCCCGGCCTTGACTAATAAACCCAGAGGCACACAATGTGTAAGTTGGTTCATCTTTTACTAACACACCCATGGGCACACAGTGGGTCACTCAAGGAGTCAGAACTGAAGCCCAGACTTCAAGATTAGAGGACCAGTGCCTTCTACTCCATTTGAAGTGCCTTGGTTTTGGAGCATTTTTTGAGAAATAAAATTACAAATGTACACATCTAACTAGGTGTCAAGACTAGTCTCCCATGGCCAGGTGCGGTGGCTCATACCTGTAATCCCAGCATTTTGGGAGGCCGAGGTGGATGGATCATGAGGTCAAGAAATGAAGACCATCCTGGCCAACATGATGAAACCCCGTCTCTACTAAAAATACAAAAATTAGCTGGGCAGGGTAGCAACGCATCTATAATCCCAGGCACTCGGGAGGCTGAGGCAGGAGAATCACTTGAACCGAGGAGGCAGAGGTTGTAGTGAGCTGAGATCAGGCCACTGCACTCCAGCCTGGCAACAGAGTGAGACTCTAACTCAAAAAAAAAAAAAAAAAAAAAAAGACTAGTCCTGAGGTAGGATTTATAAAAGTAACTCCCCCGTCCCATGTATCTATTCAAACAGGTTAATACACACCAGCACCATTGCTTCGTTGTGTTGTGTTTTTGTTTGTTTCATTTGGGGCAGGGAACATTTTGACATAAGGAGGATAAAGGAGCTTAGTGGTATAAGTTGTTTTTCTGGGTGGAGCCTGAAAGAGAAAGAGAAGAAAGATAGAAGTGCTGACATGTTGCCCATCTCTGCAGAGAATCAGAGGGACTGAACCAAGCCCCACAGCTGAAGGGGTGGGGTTGATGGAAGGCTACAGGAGACTCCAGGCACCCAAGACCCAGGGCAGAAAATGCAACAGAGAGCAGGCAGTGGTGTGTCAATTTTCAGGAGCAGGCTGGTGCAGAGGGGTTCTTGATAAGTAACAACCACCTGTTTCCGTGGTGTAAATACTCCCATCATAGTCGATTTCAGGCTATCCACATGATGTCATTAACCTCAGAGATGGGATGAGATGCACACAACTGACTCTGAAAAGCCAGTAGTGAGGTAATAGGCAAGACTTGACTCAGGAGGTATAGGGTTTGGATACCTGACCATATTTAGGACCACCTAAAACAGGGATGGGGTGGAAGCAGCTTTCCATAAAACGTACCCACAGAGTGCCATGTCAGTTTTCCATTGCCATGGCAACACTTAGAAGTTACTGCCCCTCTCTGTGGCAATGACCTGATGACTCAGAAGTTACCACCCTTTCCCTAGAAATGTCTGCATAATCCACCCCTTCATTTGAATGTAATTAAAAGTGGGTATACATGTGAGTGCAGCACTGCCTCTGAGCTGCTACTCCAGGCACACTGCCTATTGGGTAGCCCTGCTCTGCAAGGAGCAGTATCTCTGTTGCTGCTGTGCACCATGGCTTCAATAAAAGTTGCAGTCTAACACCACCAGCTGGCCCTTGAATTCTTTCCTGGGCAAACCCAAGGACCCTCCCAAGATAAGCCCCAATTTGGGGGCTCACCTGCTCTGCATCAGTAGAAACCAGCTCCAGCGCACCACCAAGAGAGACCATGTCTCCCCTACTATGCCACAATAACTCAGTATGGCTTCAGCATCCCGCAGATTTGAGAGGGCTCCAAAAACAGCAGAGCACAAGGAAAAACTGCAGAGCCCCATGGGAGCAGACTCACATGAAAGACACCAGCAACAGGGTTGGGAGTGGCCCCTCTCCTAGGTGATCTGTGCACAGCAGACTGCAGACGGGGAAGGAGAGACAGCATAAAACACATGGGTGCATTCTTAGGCACAGAGACCTTGTTAGAAATAGGGGCAGGCTCAATATTGCAGAGCTGGTATTTCATGGATTGGGGAGAGAAGGTAGCATGGTTTCTGCACTCCTGTAAATACATCTTCATCTTCACTGACAAGCTAGTGAGACCCAGACCATTTCAGAAACACAAGAGAGACAGTGCTGATGGTTGGAACAAGAGAATTGCTCAGCCTAGAAGTCTCTAATATCTACCAAATACTTGGAGGGAAAAAAAAATCAAAAAACAAAAAGAAATAATGCACAAAGCATATTGCTAGAAAGTATACTAGAATTTGAGTGAAAATATCCAATTCTGGTCTCAGTCCTATCACTTCACATCTCAAATTTAGTTTCTTCAACTGTAAAATAGGAATGAAACTCCCCGCATTTCACAGGTTTCCTGGAAGAGTTCAATGAGCCAGAACGTGTGACTGTGCCTCTCACCCAGGAGCGATCTCTCCAACACCCAGAGAACACGGGCTGAATCTGATTCGGAACCAGAACAATTGCCTCTCATCTGGACTAAAGACTGGCCTAGGATGGCTCTCCTGACCTCAGAGCCAAGTTGCAGGCAGAACAGAATTTGACTTATCCACCTTCCCCTTGATTGGCCCAAACCCAACCAAAACCATCCTTTCGAGAGAATTTCACCGTTAGCCAGTCAGCTTCACCGATTCACAGCCAACTGTTGTTTATCGTGTTGGTTCCAAATGCCAGGCAGCCCTGCACCGAGGACATGGGCAGAATTCAACAGGCAAAGACCCATCAGGCAGACAAACGTGTTCGGAAGACTCTCCAGCACGGCAGGTGGAGCCCCGCTCCCTGGGAACCAGTCCTCCACCTGGCACAGGAAACTCAAGTCTATCTATCCAGGCTGTAGCAAAGCCAGCCCCAGGCAAGTCTGAAAAATAGCAATGCATTCCCATGGAGCGTTTCTTCTCAATGTCTAATGCTTCTCTCGGGATATCACCCCATCCTCCACCTCACCAAGCAAAAGTGGACATAGTCATGGAGCAGAGGAGGGTTGATATGAATAAATATAAGACTTGGCATCCTGCACAGCACACGTCAACCATTTCTTTCATTTGCTCATTATTAAGTGAGCATTTGGTAAATGTCTGGGTCCCAAGCACAGAGCTAGAAACAGTGGATACAGGCACAGAACTAGAAACAGGGGACATAGGCACAGAGCTAGGAGCAGGGAACACAGGCACAGAGCTAGGAACAAGGAACACAGACACAGGGCTAGGAACAGGGGGCACAGACACAGAACTAGAAACAGGGGACACAGGCACAGAGCTAGGAACAGGGGACACAGACACAGAGCTAGGAACAGTGGACACAGGCACAGATGTAGGAACAGGGGGCACAGGCACAGAGCCAGGAGCAGGGGACACAGACATAGAACTAGGAACAAGGAACACAGACA
>NC_045441.1:14819283-14919653 GCF_002776525.5 Piliocolobus tephrosceles | reverse complement strand
AGCAGGGGACACAGACATAGAACTAGGAACAAGGAACACAGACACAGGGCTAGGAACGGGGGGCACAGACACAGAGCTAGGAGCAGGGGACAGACACAGAGCTAGGAACAGGGGACACAAACATAGAACTAGGAACAGGGGACACAGACACAGAGCTAGGAACAGGGGACACAGGACATATGAAACAAGGTCTCTGCAACTCAATAGCTCAATTTGGGAGGAGTAGGGGGGCAAGAAAACAGACCTTGTTTGTTTGTTTGTTTGTGTGTTTGTTTGTTTGTTTAAGACAGTCTTGCTCTGGCCCCAAGCTGGAGTACAGTGGCACAATCACGGCTCACTGCAGCCTCAACCTCCTGCACTCCAGGGATCCTCCCACCTCAGCCCCCGCGGTAGCTAGAACTACAGCTGTGCACCATCACAGCTGGCTAGTCTTGGTTTGTTTGCTTTTGTAGAGATGTGGTCTTGCCATGCTCCCCAGGGTGATTTCAAACTCCTGGGCACAAACGATCCTCGTGTGTTGACCTCTTAAAGTGCTTGCATTACAAGACAGACTTTTAAATACATCAGAGCAATAAGACATTACAGATGCTAACACATTGTTTAGACAGAGCCTCATGAGGACCCAAAAGGGACCCAGTGGGGACAGTGGTGTTCAGTTTCACCCATTAGAGCTCCCTACAAAGTGCATCCCTTAAGCGGAGCGGGTATTCATGAAGCAGCCCTGGGGAAAGGGCTCAGGGCAGCCTCAACCAATCAATGCTCGAAGGCATTGATACACGACATAGGATGGTAGTTTTGGGGAGTTGCTGGCAACAATTCAGTTAGCCTGGAGTTCTGAGAGCAAAGGGAGCTTCCATGAGTGACAAGGCTGGAGAAGTAAGCGGAGGACAGATTGGGGTTAGCCTCACTTTGACCCTGACTGACAGGCACCCCATATTCCTGCAACCAGCACAGCTTCCAGCCCTTCCTCTGTTTATGGACACAGCTTGAGAAACAGGAGCATCAGGAAGGAGGCAGGAAAGAGGGGGACATGCTTCTCCAGGCATAGGGTCACGCAAGGATGCAGGTCTTTGCAAATCCACTCTGTCCTTATAGGGAGAGAAGGTACAAAGTATACATTCTGACTCAGACCACGCCGCTGTCTGTAACATGATATGGTAACAAACATGGCTCCAGCTCCTGGATGCACCTACAGGGCAGCACTAGCTACTGGCTTGCAGGAAACAGCATAGATAATCACAGCCCTTCAGCCTCCAACAGCACTGTCTGTAAAGTCACGTTGTCAATGACATCAATCATTTTTCATTTGTCCTCCAATGTTATCCACTTTGCGGGATTCAGTAGTGCCTCTGAAACGCTTCCCTGCATTGTATAGTCCTCTCCCATGCTCTAGAGAGCTGCACCTGCCATCGTCCCAGTGAGGATGGGATGGGGAGAATAATCATGTTTGTTGAGACAGGGTCTCGTTCTGTCATCCAGGCTGGAGTGCAGTAGCACCATCCTGGCTCACTGCACCCTCGACTTCCTGGGCTCAAGTGATCCTCCTGCCTCAGCCTCCTAAAGTGCTGGGACTAATTACAGGCATGAGCCACCACACCCAGTGGAAAATAATAATTAAAACGATGGTACAATTACTCTGCATTCAGGCACCCCTTTAGACTCCTGAAGCACTTTTCTGCGTGCTCCTTCAGTTATTCTAGCTTCTGGGTCACCAGCTGGCACTTGCTCAAGTCAAAATCTTTGCGGTCAGAATCTTTGCAGTCAGAACCCTGGGGGTCTTCCTAGTCCACCTCTCTGTCCATTGCAGATGTATCTCTTCCCTAGTTGAGTTGAGTGCTTAGCATTTAGTATGTCACCATTTTACAGATAAGTACCACTCTAATGATAATCACAGTAATAACATCTAGTGTTAATTAGAGCACTGGGCTAAGCCTGTGAAATGAGGTCAGCATCATTGTTATTTTCCATTTTACAGAAGAGGAACCTAAGGCTGAGAGAGGCAGATTGCCCAAGACTCACAGTGAACAAGTTTGAAAGTAGAGACCCAACCCAGTTTTCTGGACTATCGTCTCTTAATAAATAAGCAATTGGTTATGATTGCTAAATACGTCATTGCTGACTCTCAAACAGAAGCATTGCATTGCTGCATCCCGGGTGTGGTCTCCTTATAAATAAACGCCTGGGCTGAGAGACTCTAAAGAGAACACACCAGCCCTGTGAGTGCTTTTATGCAGGGCTGAGCTAAGCCACTCAGACCATCAAGGAGAAGATTATTAAACAACTTTTTCAAAGTCCAATAACCTTCCCTCTCTGGAAGTTCTTTATGGACTCAAAGAAGGGTGTGTGTGTGTGTGTGTGTGTGTGTGTGACAGAGACAGAAACAGAGAAAGATACAGAGACAGAGGGAGCCCTAGAGAAATCAAGAGAAACAGAGGGCAACATCTCCAGTTACAAAATAATATTTGGGACTCACTTTTAAGAATCGCAACATACCTTCCTCAAGCAGCAAAATATTGGAGCATCTCAGAAACAATTGCGATCAGTCTTCCCATTCTAATTCTCGGGGCACATTTTATTGGGGTTACAGCTCTAACTGTATTCTAGCTGGCATCAGATCACATCATGTACAGCTACGCCAGCCTATCTGGTCGGTAGAGCAATTCGAAGCTTATTCAGAAAGGACAAGGGTTCCGCCTTGTACAACACCCTATCCATAATGCCAAGGATGTAATAACTGTTTGACAAATGTTTGTTGGCCAAAAGATCACATTCCAGAAGGGATAATTTAGCATGTTGCCATTTTATATTCAAGCAAATAGGTTTGGATGTGGCATAGTTACCACTGTAACAGAAGCAAAGACAATGCATAAAAATTGACCAGAGAGATGCTTGTACACCGGTGTTCATGGCAGCATTAGGCACAAAAGCCAAAAGGTAGAAACAACCAGCGTACCACCAATAGATGAATCGATAAACAAAATGTGGCATACCCCTACAATAGACTATGATTCAACACGTATGAGCCTTGAAAACATTATGCCAAACAAGACAAGCCAGTTACAAAAGGACACACGTTGTATAAGTTCATATAATGAACTATCTAGAAAAGGCAAATTCATAGAGACAGAAAGTAAATTAGAAGTTACCTTGGGCCAGGCACAGTGGCTCATGCCTATAATCTCAGCACTTTGGGATGCCGAGGCGGGGCGGATCACTTGAGGCCAGGAGTTTGAAACCAGTCTGGCCAACATGGTGAAACCCCCTATTAAAAATACAAAAATTAGCCAGGTGTGGTGGCTAGCACCTGTAGCCCCAGTTACTTGGGAGGGTGAGGTGGGAGAATCACTTGAACCCAGGAGGCAGAGGTTGCAGTGAGCAGAGAAAGCATCACTGCACTCCAGCCTGGGTGACAGAGCAAGACTCCATCTCAAAAAAAAAAAAAAAAAAAAATTACCAGAGGCTGGGATAAGGAGGAATGGGAAGTTATCCTTTTTTTCACCTCCATCTCTCAGGTTCAAGCAAGTCTCCTGCCTCAGCCTCCCCAGTAGCTGGGACTATAGGCACGCACCTCCACGCCCAGCTAGTTTTTTGTATTTTTAGTAGAGATGGGGTTTCACCATGGTAGCCATGCTGGTCTCAAACTCTTGACCTCAGGCGATCTGCCTCCCTCGGCCTCCCGAGGGGCTGGAATTACAGGCATGAGCCACGGCGCCTGGCCTGGAAAGTTATCCTTAATGCGTGTGAGTTGCTGTTTGGAGCGATTAAAAGATTTCAAAACTGGGTAATGGTGATAGTCAGAGAATGAGAGGAGAGAGAGAATCAAGAAAAATAATGAATGGGTACTAGGCTTAATACCCCAATAAAATAATCTGTACAGCAAGCCCCCATGACAAGTTTACCTATATAACAAACCTACGCCTGTACCCCTGAACTTAATAAAAGCTAAATTAAAAAAAGAATAGTGATAGTTACGATGGTGATTGTAATAAATGCCACTAAATTTTATACTTTCAAATAGTTAATAGGATTTTATCGTAATCTTTTCTGCATCTATTGAAATAATCATATGATTTTTGTTTTTAATTCTGTGTATGTGGTGAATCACATTTGTTGATTTCTGTATTTTGAACTACGCTTGCATCCCAGCAATAAGGCCTAACTGACTTGTGATGAGTTAACTTTTTGATATGCCCATCAACAGTGGATTGGATAAAAAAGATATATATATTTATATATGTATATTTATAGATATATATCTATATATTTATATATATATTTATAGATATATATCTATATATTTATAGATACATATCTATATATCTTTATATCTATATATTTATATCTATATCTATATATCTATATGGTTATATATAGATATATAGATATTTTTATATATTTATACATATATAAAATATATATTTTTATATATAAATATATAGATATACATTTATAGATATATATCTATATATAATCTATATAGATATATATAATCTATATAAATATATAATATATTTATATATTTATAGATATATATTAAATATATAATATATAAAGATAAATAAATAAAGATATATAAATATAAATATTTAATATATAATATACATATAAAAATATATAACTATATAATATATATCTTTATATATAGATATATATTTAACATATAATATACATATAAATATATATACACATATAAATATATAAATACATATTTGGCAATATACAAATATATATTTATATATTTCTCAATATATATACAGTATATATACAGTGGAATACTATGTAGCCATGAGAAAGACCAAAATCATGTTCTTCACAGCAGCATAGATGCAGCTGGAGGCCACCATCCTAACCGAATTAATGCAGAAACAGAAAACCAAACACAATATGTTCTTACTTATAAGTGAAAGCTAAACATTGGGTACACAAGGACATAAAGATGGGAGCAAGAGACACTGGGGAATACAAGAGTAGGGAGAGAAATGAGGGAGCAACTATTGAAAAACTACCTATTGGGTACTATGTTCACTTCCTGGATGATGCGTTCAATCATACTTTAAACCTCAGCATCACACAATATGCCTTTGTAACAAACCTAAACATGTACTTGCAGAATCTAAAAGTTGAAAACAAATAAACACAATAAAATAAAATATGTTGCTTTATTTTTCCATACTATAAATAAATAAAAATAGAAACATTAAAATAATTCGTGAATAGGGCAAATGTTATTTGCACACACAGACACACACACACATATACACACACACATATGTATAAATCACCCAAAGAAAAGACCAAAAAGGCCGGGCGTGGTGGCTCAAGCCTGTAATCCCAGCACTTTGGGAAGCCGAGACAGGCGGATCACGAGGTCAGGAGATCGAGACCATCCTGGCTAACACGGTGAAACCCCGTCTCTACTAAAAAAAAAAAATACAAAAAACCAGCCGGGCAAGGTGGCAGGTGCCTGTAGTCCCAGCTACTGGGGAGGCTGAGGCAGGAGAATGGCGTGAACCCGGGAGGCGGAGCTTGCAGTGAGCTGAGACCCGGCCACTGCACTCCAGCCCGGGCGACAGAGAGAGACTCCATCTCAAAAAAAAAAAAAAAGAAAGAAAAGAAAAGGCCAAAAAAAGTAGTCAGGGATTGATTGATGGGTGACATTGGCAGTTGTAGCATCTAAGTGCTGAGCATTTAGAAGAAAGACAAAAGTAAAAAAGTGGACAAGAGTTCATTCATTTCAGGGCATCAGAGAGGGCTTCTGTGAGGAGGTGATAACTGAATGTGCTGTCAAAAGCATTCGTTTGTGCAAACAAGCAGTCATTCCAAGAGCAGAAAAAGCACATGAAAAGTGTTGCCTCTTTCAATTCTTGGCAGAACCAAATGAGACCTATCACCCGCACAGAGGCATCTCCCTCTCTGGGTCCCAGGAGAAGGGCCATCCACACCCACAAGGGAATCTACTCTCCCCTCTTATCACCCACTCAGAATCTGCAAGATTCAGCTCAACTCCTCCACCATGAAGCCTCTCCATGTTCCCAGCCAACATGAACTCTGCCTGCTCTGAATTCCATTGTGCTCTCAAGCTGTTCCACACATCCTAAGAACTTAATTACACACGGCTTTGTATTGCTTCCTAATTCAGGGTCCCCAAAGCCATTCTGTGGTTTACTAATCCCCTGAAATTCTCTGTGAACAAGAGTTTCCACGGTCAAATAATTCTGGGAAATGTAGTCAACAATATCTGCCTTTTGAACATCACAATGCATGTGAGCTCATTAAAGACTCCGAGAAGCCCAGCAATTTTTAATTTTGTTTTGCCCACTATGCTCTGCAAAATCCTTTGTCCTTGTCCCCATGACTCTTTTTTTTTTTTATTATCACCAGTTAATATCTTGCAATACTCATGTACCTCTGCTCCTTAGGGAGGGAAATGCTGACCTAATAGATTTCCAAACCAAAGCCTTGTCTCCCCCAGAAGAATGTAGGCTCGTGGAGGGTAGGGTATGCATTTGCAATTTCTTTTATCCCATCCCCTCACAGTGCCAAGCGCAGCACCTGATTACGCATCCTAATGGATCCTGTTGCCTTGACGACCAGCTCGGAGTTGCTATTTCAGGACTTTCTCTCCATCTTTGGAGCCCCAGGAAAGCGGCAAATGCCATAAGGCATTAGTCTGAGTGTGCTGCATTTTCAGCAAAGTGGCGTTAATAATGTCCTGTGCATCTCATCAGCCAGGGCTCTGCAAGACAGGAAGTACACGAGGCTGCCAGTGACATATCACCGAAGCCACCTCCTCAAGCCCCCACTGCTCAGAGTAACGCTCAATTCTTGTTTTTTTTTTTTTTTTAATTTTTCCAGCTAATTTGGTAGGTGGGAAGTGGCACTGCATTGTTTACAGCCCCTCGTTCTTGGAAGTAATGTGACCCCTCCAGTGAAAACCTCCCATCTGGGTAGCCCCATCTGTTTCTGTCACCGTGAACAGCTCCTCTGTGCTTGTGGAGCACTTTATGGGGACGTCAAAGCCCAGGGTTAGTCTCTGTGCCTCTAATCATAAGAAGAGCCCAATTGCTACCTGGTCCCAGGGAAGAGAAGTACAGACGAAGCTTCCTCCCTCCTCAGCTAAGCGCTATTGGCAGCTCCCACTACCAGGAATCCCATCTGTCTCCCTTCTGGTCTGTCATGAGCCCACAGGCCCTGCCTGGGATTGAGAGAGGCCCAAAGCTCTTCCCTAATAGCACCAATCTGCCAACAAAGCTGAAAGAGACAGACTTGGCCTATGAGTGAAGCAGGGATCTATGGGCTGGTTGAGCTGAAACAGAGGAAGAGTTACACTGCACAGATAGCAATGTCTGTGACTGACTTCCATCATGGGTTGTGTTTACTTCTTCAGTGACATTCCTGGTGTCTAGTTCACTGTTGGTGCCACTGTGTATACTTGTTCTAGTTAACTGTTGCTCCATAACAAATTATCCCAAAACAGAGAGGCTTTAAACAACAATCATTTGCTTTGCTCACTAATGTTCAATGTGGGCAGGGTTCGGAGGGGATGGCTCATCTTAGTTCCAGGAAGCATAAGGTGAAGCAGCTCCACTGGTGCTGGAGGATTCAAGATGGTGCACTCACTTAGCTGGCAAGATGGTGCTGGTTGTTGGCTGGTATCTCAGCTAGGGCATTCATCTGAGGGCCTTGGTTCCTTTCCACATGGGCCTCACAGCTTCCTCATAGCATGGTGGCTGCTCAAGCTTCCTCATAGCATGGAGGCTCAGGACAGTCCAAGTATTCCAAGAGCAAGGAATGAAAACTGCTATTCTCTTAAGACCTGGGTCTGAAAACTGGCACAGCATCATGTGCACATATTCTGTTGTTCAACCAATCACAGAGCCTTCCCAGATACAATGGGAGGTGTCACAGACCCCAACTCACGGGAAGAGTTTCAAAGAATTGTTGTCATCTCTAATTTACTTCAGTGCTTGACACTGTCAGGTGACTTATAATAAACTCTTGCTTTGGTCCATGTGAGCTAGTACAAATCAAAGTTGTGTTGTTGGTTCTTAGCATAAATCTCCACCTCTCAGCAGGAAGGAAGGAAAGAAGGAAGGAAGGAAGGAAGGGAGGGAGGGAGGGAGGGAGGGAGGGAGGGAGGGAGGGAGATCACCAAGTCCCCTTAGAGTCAACACTTGTCCCTGTCTCTGGGGATGCCCCATAATCTATCCGACTGCCCAAACCAGGGTCCTTAACTCCTCCCTCTCCATCAACCCCACATCTCACTAGGTACCAAGTCCAGTCAATGCTACTTCCTCTCTCTAGGATTGTAACTGCCCAATGGGTTCACCTTGCCTGCTGCCTAGACAGAGCTGGTTTATCAAGACAGGGGAATTGTCAGGTGTGGTGGTTCACACTTGTAATCCCAGCACTTTGGGAGGCCGAGGTGGGCGGATCATGAGGTCAGGAGATCGAGACCATCCTGGCTAACACAGTGAAACCCCATTTCTACTAAAAATACAAAAAATTAGCCAGGCGTGGTGGCGGGCGCCTGTAATCTCAGCCACTCAGGAGGCCGAGGCAGGAGAATGGCGTGAATCTGGGAAGTGGAGTTTGCAGTGAGCCAAGATCGTGCCACCTCACTCCAGCCTGGGCGACAGAGCAAAACTCCATCTCAGGAAAAAAAAAAAAAAAAAATAGACATGGGAGTTGCAATAGAGAAAGAACAATTTACACAGAGTTGGCTGTGTAGGAGATCACAGTTTTATCATTACTCAAATCAGTCTCCCTGAGCATTCAGGAATCAGAGATTTTAAAGATAATTTGGCAGGTAGGGGCTTGGGAAGTGAGGAGTGCTGATTGGTCAGGTTGGAAATGGAATCACATTGGGTAGAAGTGAGTTTTTCTTGCTGTCTTCTGTTCCTGGGTGAGATGGCAGAACTGGTTGAGCCAGATTATTAGTCTGGGTGGTGTCAGCTGATCCACCCAGCACAGAGTCTGTACAGTATCTCAGGCACCGAGGTTTTATGATAGTGATGTTGTCCCCAGGAGCAATTTGGGGAGGTTCAGACTCTGCATGGCCCCTAAATGGTAATTTCTAATCTTGTAGTTAATTTGTTAGTCCTTCAAAGGCAGACTAGTCCCTAAGCAAGAAGGGGTCTTTTCACGAAAGGGCTATTACCAACTTTGTTTCATGAACTGAACTACTTCCCAAAGCTAGTTCAGCCTACACCCATGAATGAACAAGGACAGTTTAAAGGTTAGAAGCAAGATGGAGTCAGTTAGGCCTGATCTCTTTCACTGTCATAATTTTTTCAGTTATAATTTTTACAAAGGTGGTTTCAGAATCAGACCTCCAGATTCCATCTCCATGGCCACCACCTTTGTTCTCAAGTCTTATCATCTTTGGAGCCAAGTTCCTCTAAAATCCCTCACAGGGTTCTCTCTCCACCATTGCCAGCTACCTCTTGCTAAAAGACCAATATGACCATCCCATTCCCAACTTAAATCCATCAACAGCTCTGTTACAGGAAAGGGGTCCCAATCCAGACCCCAAGAGAGGGTTCTTGGATCTCATGCAAGAAAGAATTCAGGATGAGTCCATGGAGTAAAGTGAAAGCAAGTTTATTAGGAAAGTAAAGAGATAAAAGAACGGCTACTCCACAGATAGAGCAGCCCCAAGTGCTGCTGGTGCCCCTTTTTTATGGTTATTTTTAAATGATATGCTAAATAAGGGGTAGATTATGCATGCCTCCTGTTTTTAGACCATATAGGGTAACTTCCTGACGTTGCCATGGCATTTGTAAACTGTCATGGTGCTGGTGGGAGCGTAGCAGTGAGGACGACCAGGGGTCTCTCTCATCGCCATCTTGGTTTTGGTGGGTTCTGCCCGACTTCTGTACTGCAACCTGCTTTATCAGCAGCAGGTTGCAGTACAGCAGGTTGTATCTTTTGCCGACTTCCTATCTCACCCTGTGACTAAGAATGCTTTAACCATCTGGGAATGTAGCCCAGTAGGTCTCAGCCTCATTTTAGCTCCTATTTAAGATGGAGTTGCTCTGGTTCAAATGCCTCTGACAGCTCCATGTCAGATTTAGGGAAGAATTCCAAAATCTCCATGGCCTGGACCTTGACCTCTCCATGGCCTGGACCTCTAGCCTCCTGATCCCCTCACTAATTGC
This sequence comes from Piliocolobus tephrosceles, assembly GCF_002776525.5. Lineage (NCBI taxonomy): Eukaryota > Metazoa > Chordata > Mammalia > Primates > Cercopithecidae > Piliocolobus > Piliocolobus tephrosceles. Next base: position 14,909,493 of record NC_045441.1, on the reverse strand, counting down.
TCAGTGTGTCCACCCCGCCTTTGCTCTGCAGTGGCTTTTGCCAGAAATGTCTTCCTCCATCTCCTCCAACTTCTCTCCCCTTGCCTCCTCCTGCTTTATTGTTAAACATTTTCTCAGGCTTGTAACAGAAAGAGTAGCTCCTCCAGAAAGGCTTCCAGGCTGCCTGCATTTCCTCTATCCTGGCTCAGTTATGCTGAGTAACCAGCTGCTTAGGTATGCATGTCCCAAAGGAGACTGAGTCCCTGAGAGCAGAAACTACCCATTGCGTATTATTGCACTCACAGATGTTCAGTGAAGGTCAGAAGTATGAATGAAGAGATACAGGAACACAAGAAATCACATGCAATCCTGCAATGCAGTAGGGACCTTGCCATGAAGACTCATCAACCTGTATTAAACTGCCTTAGCCAACATTACAATAGCAAGAAAATTGTGGCAGTGAAAGAGATCTGATTTAACACACTCCCATCTTGGCTTTCCCTTAATTATTTTTGGGCTTTTAGGCCTAGCTGACTTTGAAAGACATTTAGGTTGAAGTTTAAATGGTAATAGGCCTTCCCTCAAACTCAATTGCCTCTGTAAAGCTAAAGAAAAGCCGCCAGGCTTGGGGGAGGAGAGGAGCCCAAATTCTGCTAAGACGTAGACATAGGTTGCCAAACTTTTCCTGCAGATAACACCACTATTGTAGATTGGCCTTTTGAGATACCTTTTGAGGTTTTTTGCACGTCTGACACTATGGCTCCACTTGGAATAAAGGACTCCCATAGCTCCACATGGGAGCAACTCAACTCAAACAAAAAGACAGTTTCAACCCCCTATGGTTTCATCTCCACCCCAACCAATCAGCAGAAAGCACCTATTTCCTAGCTATTCCCACTCCTTCTCTGAACTGCCTTTGAAAAACCTCTAATTATGAGCCTTGAGGGAGATTGATTTGAGCAGTAACCAGTCTCTCATGTGGTGTGACTGGCCTTCTGTCAATCAAACTCTTTCTTTACTGCAATGTCATGGTCTTGTGCAGCAGGCAGGAAGAACCCAGCAGACAGTTACATGTAGAGGTAAAGTTGCTAATGCCTCCTCCAATTCCAGTAACCTTATGAAGATTCTCCCTTGTTTTTAGCTCTTGTCTCATTGTTATTTCTCCTGGCCACTATTATGGGCTGGGAAGGGATGGAGAGAAAAACATAGCAGAAAGTGTCAGTCACTCCTCTCCTCTGGAGACATTTGTTGCAAAATGGCATTATCACTCCCAGTTTGAGCTTGTTTGCCTTAGTTCAGCATGTCTAGGGGCAGTAGCCTTGAAGGGAAGCCCAAGAGGCAGATAAATACAAGTCCTTCTTCCCAGAGATACTCTAAACAAAAGCATCTCTCTCCCTTTCAATCTCTCTCTCTTTTTCTCTTTTTCCTCCTCTCTACTCCAAATGGGAACCAAGAATTCCCTTCTGGTCTCTCTCTAGCCCACATTTATTTTGCACTTCCATGAACGGGCACCCAAATAGGCATTGTCTGTACCCTGAGTCATTTCTCCTCACAGGATACTTTTTTTTGTAAGACAGGGTATCACTTTGTCACCCAAGCTAGAGTGCAGTAGAATGATCGTAGTCATTGCAGCCTCCAGCTCCTGAGCTTAAGGGATCCTCCCACCTCAGCCTCCCAGGTAGTTGTGACTACAGGCATGCACTACCATTCTGGGTTAATTTATCTTTTTAGATATGGAGTCTTGCTATGTTGCTCAGGATGGTCTCAAACTCCTAGCCTCAAACAATCCTACTGTCTCAGCTGCCTTCACAGGATTCTTAAGAAGCAGGGATCCTTAGGCCCATTTGAGAGTTGAGCTGAGTTTCAGACAGATTGTGTTATCTTGTCCAAAGTCACAAGGTTACAGGGTGGCAGGCCAGGCCCAGAAGCCCAAGTTAATCTACTTCTCAAGCCTACACTCTGCATTTCACCTCCTAAGTCATACCTCATGTAACTGAACCATCTCACGCTTTTTCAACCTCTGAGTTCACTGAAGTCACTTTAATTTTTTTTCTTCTTTTTGTTTGAGATTGAGTTTCGTTCTTTCACCTAGGCTGGAGTGTAGTTGTGTGATCTTGGCTCACTGCAACCTCTGCCTTTTGGTTTCAAGCAATTCTCCTGCCTCAGCCTCCCGAGTAGCTGGGATTACAGGTGCCTGCCATCACGCCTGGCTAATTTTTGTATTTTTAGTAGAGACAGGGTTTCACCATGTTGACCAGGCTGGTCTCGAACTCCTGACCTGCCTGGTCTCGAACTCCTGATCTGCCTGCGTCAGCCTCCCAAAGTTCTGGGATTACAGACATGAGCCACCGTGCCTGGCCCAAACACTTTAACATTAATGCCAAAACACTACTTCTCTTAATCTCTGCTGGCTTTCATGGTATCCCAGAGCTGACCTCCTAATAATCTTTCCAAAATAAGTCTGAAGTTTCCCACGGGACTGGGGGATGTTAGAAGCAGATTACCACCAGCATCCAAAACATGATGCTGCCACACCCAACTGTTTAAACATGGTGCCATCATTCTACAGGCCAACGTGGACCTCTGGACAATCTTTGACATCTGGGAGGCTTGGGTCATGGGCAGGGGAGGCTGAAGTAAGTCAGACAGGTATTTGAATTCCAATTCCAGCTGTTCTCAGGGGCAAATCACAGAGGCTAATTGGGCCTTAGCTTACTCTTCTACACAAGGGTTGTGACAGAGGTGTTCTAACCAGAGTGACTCCATCTTGAGTGAGGGCTACGAACATGAGGCTGGGACCTGCTGGGCTGCTTTCCCAGAAAGTCAGGCATTCCTAGCCTCTAGATGTTTATGGTTAAGGGAGCAAATTAATAATGTTTACTAAACAGACCCAGACTTGGGAGTGTCCAGATATCCTGATATCTGGAAAACAAAAGCATTTCCTAATTTTGCTTTATTATTGATATTAATTCTTGAAAAATATAGTAATTAAGAAAATTTAGCCTTTATCACAAACCGTGGTAGCAGAGAATATCTCCCCATACATACAAGTATCGTCCTAGGGTGGACGCGTTCCTCCTCTTACTTTCAGGAACACCCTACTCTGTCTATGGAGTAACTGTATTTTCACTTTACTTTCTTAATAAACTTGCTTTTACTTTGCACTGCAGACTTACTCAGAATTCTTTCTTGTGCGAGATCCAAGAACCCCCTCTTGAGGTCTGGATTGGGACTTCTTTCCTGTAACAGTTGGGTATGAGAGCAATAATAATACCTCCTTCTAGTTTGCAAAAGACTAGTGCTGTGCCTAGAATATGGTACAGACTAAGTAAATAGGGACCCTTATTTTAATTATTATTACCTTCATTGTTTCTATTAAATTACAGGAAAACAGGCAGAGGTACTAAGGCTGTTTTTAATATATAAAGTAATCGGCCCAGATGTGACAATGCTGTGTATATGGCTGTGGTTTGAGTGCATTCCTCCAAAATACATGTGTTGGAAAGTTGGTCACCAGCACAGCAGTGTTGAGAGTTAGGACCTTTGGCAGGTGAACAGGCCATGCATAAGGACAGAACTCTCATGAATAGATTAATGCATTCTTGAAATAAGAAATTAATAGGTTAATGGGTTATCAAAAGAGTGAGTTACTTGTCACAAGAGTAGGTTTATTATAAAAGCCACTTTAGTCCTCTTTCGTGAGCTCCCTAACCCTGTGATGCCTTGTGCTGCTTTGGAACTCAGCAGAGTTCACATCAGCAAGAAGGTTCTCACAAGATGAAGTCACTCATCCTTGGACTTCTCAGTCCCCAGAACTATAAGAAATAAATTTCTGGCTGGGTATGATGGCTCATCCTTAAAACATGGTGCCATCATTCTACAAGCCAACATGGACCTCTGGACAGTATTCCAAATCTGGGAGGCTTGAGTGGTGGGCAGGGGAGGTTGAAGTAATTCAGACAGGTATTTGAATTCCAATTCCAGCTGTTCTCAGGGACAAATCACAGAGGCTCACTGTAATCCCAGTGCTTTGGGAGTCTGAGTTAGGAGGATCACTTGAGGCAGGAGTTCCAGACCAGTCTGGGAAACATAGTGAGACCTCATCGCTACAAAAAAGTTAAAAACGAAAAAAACTAGCCAGATGTAGTGGCATACATCTGTACTCCCAGCTACTTGGGAGGCTAAGGCAGGAGGATTGCTTGAGCCCAGAAGTTCAAGGGTGGAGAGAGCTATGATCACACCACTGCACTCTAGCCTGGGCAACAGAGAAAGACTGCATCTCAAAGAAAATGGAAGAAATAAATTTATTTTCTTCATAAATTAGCCAATCTCAGGTGTTTAGTAATAGCAACAGAAAACAGACTAAGACAGATATCAAGCCATTACCAAACTATCCTGCATTGATCTAAGGCCCCTTGTTAAAACAGCATTTTTCAGAAGCAGGCAGAAGCAGGAGGGGGTGGCTCACTGGTCAGTTAGGATGTGTAAATACATTGAGCTGTTCCCACTGCTCACTTTGCTGAAATTCAGTGCCTGAAAGTGTAGGTATAAGTTGCTGGCATTGCAGCTATACTCAGCCGTCCAAGTCTATAGTGATGACCTCCAGATTTGATAACCACCAATTTCGAGCTCATCCCTGCCTTGGACTTCTCTCTAGTACAGCCAATAACCACAACTCACAGTTCTGATTCTTCCTTCCTTTGGGAACCTTCTATTGATCGCCCTTCTTTGCTTATGCCAGTCTCTCCTCTGCTTCCAGTATCCCTGTTCTCCATGGATCTAATTCACCTGAGGAACATAAAACATGAAGAATATCCCTAATATGAACTGAATCAGAGTCTCATTAGATGGACTCCAGGATCTGGTCTCAAGAAGCCCTCCTTAGCCTACCAAAGTTTAGGGGCCACATTTATAAACCCAGTCCATCTTTCAAGAACCAGTGGAAGTCTCACCTCCTTCAGGAAGCCCTCCCTGATTGCAGCGGGCTGTCTCTTTTTTGCATCAGAGAACAGGCAGTTGTATTAGTCTATTCTCACATTGCTATAAAAAGCTACCTGGAACTGGGTAATTTTTTTTTGGCAGGGGGACAGAGTCTGGCTGTGTTGCCCAAAGGCGGGAGACCAATGTCATGATCTCAGCTCACTAAAACCTCTGCCTCCCGGGTTCAAGCAATTCTGCTGCCTCAGCCTCCCCAGTAGCTGAGACTATAGGTGCGTGCCACCATGCCCAGCTAACTTTCGTATTTTCACCATTTTGTTTCATCATTTTGGCCAGGATGGTTTAGATCTCTTGATCTCATGATCTGCCTGCCTCAGCCTCCCAAAGTGCTGCAATTACAGGAGTGAGCCACCATGCCTGGCCAAAACTGGGTAATTTATAAAGAAAAGAGATTTAATTGACTCAGAGTTCCACAGGACGTACAGGAAGCATGGCTGGGGAGGCCTCAAGAAACTTTTAATCATGGCATAAGGCAAAGAGAAAACAGACATGTCTTACATGGCTGGAGCAGGAGGAAGACAGAGTAAAAGTTGATGGGGGGTGTTACACACTTTTAAACAACCACATTTCATGAGAACTCACTATCACAAGAACAGCAAGGGGGAAATTCTCTCCCATGAGTCAATCAGCCCCCACCAGGCCCCTCCTCCAACACTAGGGATTATGACTGGGCATGAGATTTGGGCAGCGACACAAATCCAAACCATATCAGTAGTCATAGCATGAAACAGTGCCATAATCGTTACTTATGTCTGCCATGAGAGAAGAAATAGGGGAATAATGTCTCCCACACCACGCATCTGTTATTCCTGGACTAGGTGATCACTATGGATCTTTCAGGGGTGTGTGTGTGTGTGACAGAGACAGACAGAAAGACCACTACTTTATCTTCCCTATTAAATATAGCCTGAACCCTGCCTCAAAATATTTCAGCTGCCGTCTATCATTGTAGCCTTATTTCTTCTTGTCTTACAAACTTTTGGTCCTCTTGAATCCTAGACTACAATACGAAAATCCTCAATAGGTATCACAATCTGACCTTTTCTCAGTTAATGCCAAATATACCCAGTTGAGTGAGGGCCTCTCAACTCATTAGCACATTGCTATGGACTGAATTATCTCCCCACCACCCCCAAAAATTCCTATGCTGAAGCTCAAACCCCCAATGTGACTGTGTATGGAGATGAGGCTTGTAGGGGGTAGTTAAGGTTAAGTGAGATCATAAGGGCACAATCCTAATCCTACAGGGTTGGTGATTTTATTAAAACAAAAAGAGAGAGCTCGTTATCCCTTCTCTCTCTCTCTCTCCCCACTAGGTAAAGACATAGCAAGAAGGCAGCTGTTGGCAAGCCAGGAAAAGAGTCCTCACAAGAACCTAACCATACTGAGAAACCTCAACTGTCTTCCAGTCTCCAGAATTGACAAAAAAAAAAAAAAAAGATGACTTTCTATTGTATAAGCCACTCTGTTTATGGTATATTTTATGGCAGTCTGAACTGCCATATAATAGGTTTATACATTATAAACATCTTTTTTTCCATTGGTATTACAACTCCTCTGTCAAGACCCCTTCTTTCCCTGGGTTGTAGGCTGCTCTTTTCACATAATGTCATTTAATTTTATAATTTTTGATTCCGCTTCATATAATAAAACAATCTTGTTCATGTTTTTAAGGTGGTCCTATTTGTTTTACAACTTTAACTTTGTATTTGATGCTAAACTCTTTCTCTCCCCTCTTGGTGACAGCTGGACTGGAGACTTAAGAGCTTTGGGGTGGCAGGGGTTCTGTTCTCTCAGATGGGCCACCATCTAGCCTCTTGTGCTGGGGTTTTCTTGTCCTTAGGTGGCCCCAGGGGATATTGGTATCACCATGACATCTTACCCTTGACTACAGGGGAATCTCATCCCTGCCAGGCCAAATGGCAAGACTGCCACCACCCTCCACACCCCTCCTCTGGGTGCTCCCTGCTCTTCTGCTTTCTTGACTTCCTCTCTCTCCTTGTCCCATAACACCAGGAGGCTTTACTAGTCAGCAGCTGGGCAGGTAAGAGATAGGTTCTAGGCTCTGCCTGAATGGTGGGAGGTAGTTCATACACCCAAACCACACAACAAGGGAGATCAAGGGCAAGCCCATGGGAAAGTGACTGCCCCTTCCCCCAAAACTTTCTGTTCTCCCAAAAGACTCCATCCTCCTGGCAATGGCTGGGGCCTTCACAGGGTTGGGAGGCCAGAGGCTCTGCAGGAGGCCAGTACCCTGCCCCACTCAACTCCCAAATCAGAGTGTCTCTGGGTCTTCTGGCTAGAGTGGCCTTGAGTATGTGTATTAAAGAAACTTAAATTTGGCTGGGCACAGTGGGTCTTACCTGCAATCCAAAAACCTTGGGAAGCCAAGGCTGGAGGATCACTTGAGGCCAAGAGTTCAAGATCAGCCTGGGCAACATAGCGACACCTCATCTCTAGTAAAAATAAAATAAAATAAAAATTAGCTGGGCGTGCTGCCATGAGACTGTAGTCCCAGCTACTCAGGAGGCTGAGGCAGTGGGATCACTTGAGCCCAGAAGACCAAGTCTGAGGTGAGTTATGCTCTCACCACTGCATTCCAGCCTGCGCAATATAGCAAGACCTTGTCTCAAAAAATAAGTAAAGCCAAAAACCTTGCAAGAAAATCTAGAAGACCGCATGTACGATTTGGGAGTTAACCTAGACTGGAAACCCAAAAGCTGCAAAATAAAGACATACATATTTAACTATGTAAAACTTAGAACTTAATTGTGCAAGAAGAACCATAAATTAAGTCAAGAGACAATAGATCTGGAAGAAGCACTTTCCCAGTGTGACACAAAGGATTAATATCTGTAACATACAAAGAACTCTTGGGAATTTACAAGAAAAGATAAACACCCTAGTATAAAAATGGAGCCAACCATACATGCATAGACAATTCATATAAGAGCAAATCTACATGGCTGTAAATGTATGAAAAGATGCTCACATTGGCTGCTAGTCAGAGATATGCAAATTAAAGTCACAGTGAGATATCACTTTACACCCCTCAGAGTGGAAAACACCAGAAAGGGTGACAGCACCTAATGCTGAGGGAAGGCATCACCTCTAACATGAGAAAAGCAATCCGGTAACGTTTACTACAAAAATAATTTATTTATTTGTTTATTTATTTATTTTGAGATAGAGTCTTGCTCTGTCACCCAGGCTGGAGTGCAGTGGTGCAATCTCGGCTCACTGCAACCTCCACCTCCCAGATTCAAGCAATTCCCCTGCCTCAGCCTCCCACATAACTACGATTACAGGCATGTGCCACCACGCCCAGCTAATTTTTTGTGTTTTTAGCAGAGATGGGGTTTCACTATGTTGGCCAGGCTGGTCACAAAGTCCTGGCTTCAAGTGATCTGCCTACCTCGGCCTCCCAAAGTGTGGGGATTACAGGAGTGAGCCACTATGACCGGCCTATTGCAAAATTTAAAATCAGGTATCTGGTGATCAAGATTTCTACTGTGAAAATCTATGCCATATAAATGGAAGCAACAATCAGTCAACTGCAGCCTTCTTCGTATGACAAAAAGCTGGACCTAGAATGGATGTCCAGAAATGCAAGGACTGCTGAATAAATGACAGTTTATCTACACCACAGAATAGTATGCAACTATTAAAAAGAGAAGATCAGACCAGGCATGGGGGTTTATGCCCATAATCTCAACACTTTGTGAGGTTGAGACAGGAGGATCACTTGAGGCCAGGAGTTTGAGACCAGCTTGGGCAACACAGCAAAACTCCATTTCCATAGAAAAAAAAAAAGTTAAAAACTAGCCAGGTTCAGTGGTGCATGCCTGTAGTCCCAGCTACTCAGAAGGCTGAGGTAGGAGGATTGCTTGCATCCAAGAGGTCAAAGCTGCAGTAAGCCATGATCATCCCACTGCACTCCAGCCTGGGCAAGAGAGAAAGAACTGTCTCTGAAAATAATAAAGAGAGAAAAGATCAGAGTCATAGCAGATGACTTAAAGCAGTGTTTCTGAATCTTTTCTTCATAGTCACTCCCTCCATGAAATTTTAATCCCACAGATACACTGCACATCTGTTTATTTCCTCAAATAGAATTGAGCCTTGAGAGACAACAGGCCATTATAAAACTTCTTTCACCTCCCAAGAACCAACTATCATAACCTTGGGGTCAATGTTGCCCCCATTGAGAAAGCATGGTTTAGAGGATTTTCACAAGTCTCTGTAGAGTGAGACTGAAAATCACTTGCAAAAAGATATCATTGGCCAGGTGCGGTGGCTCATGCCTGTAATTCCAGCACTTTGGGAGGCTGAGGCAGGCAGATCACAAGGTCAGGAGTTTGAGACCAGACTGACCAACATGGTGAAACCCCATCTCTACTAAAAATAAAAATATTAGCCAGGCATAGTGGTGCATGCCTGTATAACGTTATAGCTACTCAGGGGGCCCAGGCAGGAGAATCAATTGAACCCAGGAGACAGAGGTTGCAGTGAGCCAAGGTCACGCCACTACACTCCAGCCTGGGTGACTGAGCGAAACTCCATCTCAAAAATAAATAAATAAATAAATAAATAAATTGTTATCTGTAAAATAATGATTTGAAAAGCCTGTAGAAGTTTGTGTGTAAATCGTCTGTATAAAATTAGATAAATACAGACCTTTGGAAGACCACATATGGGTTAGTAAGGTCAGGGTTGTAAGCATTAAAGAAGAATGAAACATGAAAGGTGGCTCGCCAATCAAGACAGGTTTATTTTAGAGAAAACAAACCTGAGAGGAGCTTCTGGCTGAATTAGGTCAGAGGCACACTTTCTTACAGACTAAGAGTTTTTAAGGATTCAAGGCAGGAGAGTTTATCAGTGGCTTGGACTGCTTCTGTGTCTCTTTTTATGCTTATTTTGGGAGAGAGAGTTGTGTGTCTGTTTCCATACATTTTCCTGCAGCTGCAGGCATGCCCCCCAAGTCTGCTTTTAGCTTCCCTATCTTAGTGCACCTGAAGGGAAAGGAATGGGCTTATTAAGACCCACTATTTCACTGGGGCCCACTGTAGGAGGGTGCAGTTTGGTTGTTACCCAAGAGACTCCCCCACCACCCTCCTCTGTGCCTGAGCTGTCTTATCTGCGTTTTACTGTGTGCTTTTTCTGGCTGCTTGTAGTTAGAAGAGAAGTGATTTCCTTGAAATGCATGAGGCTACATTCTTTTTTATTATTTTATTTTACTTTAAGTTCTGGGATACATGTGCAGAATGTGCATGTTTGTTACATGGGTATACATGTGCTATGGTGATTTGCTGCACCTATCAACCCATTATCTAGGTTTTATGCCCCTCATGCATTAGGTATCTGTCCTAATGCTCTCTCTCCCCTTGCCACCCACCCCCCAACACGCCCTGGTGTGTAATGTTCCCCTCCTTGTGTCCATGTGTTCTCATTTTAGCCTTGAACATTCTTTAGAGAAATTGCACATGTAGCTAACTTGAAGTCACCTGTGGTCTAGCTATATCTATATCTCTCTGAAAAGAAAGAGGAAAGAAACACAAAAGGTGGCTCACCAGTTAAGATGCATTTATTTTAGAGAAAACAAACCTGAGAGGAGCTTCTGGCTGAGTTAGGTCAGAGGTATACTTTCTTAGTCTACTCTTTCCTAAATAGCCTACTCTTCAGTAGTCTACTCTTTCCAGAGCTCCATGCCTTTATGCACTCTGTTTCCTTGCCTCGGAGGCTGTGATGGTTGAATTGTGTCCTGCAAAATGCATATGTGGAAGACCTATGAATGACTTAATTTGGAGAAAGAGTCTTTGCAGAGGTAATCAAGATAAAATGAGGTCAGTAGGATGTGTCCCAGTCCAATATGACTAATGTGCTTATAGAAAGGTGAAATTTGGACACAGAGACAGTTGCAAATTCAGGAAAAATGATGTGAAGACAGAGGGAGGACCCCCAGTGAAGACTGAAGCTCTGCTACCACAAGTCAGGGAAGGAATTAACTGCAGCCAGGAGAGATCCCTGGACCACCATATCCCTCCAGCCTGGTGCCTTCAGAGGGAGCATAGCCCTGCCATCATGCTTGATCGTAGAATTCTAGATGCCAGAACTATGAAACAATTAATTACTCTCTCTCTCTCTCTCTTTTTTTTTTTTTCCAAAGACAAAGTCACACTCTGTTGCACAGGCTGGAGTGCAGTGATGCAATCACGGCTCACTGCAGCCTTGAACTTCTGGACCCAAGTGATCCTCCTGTCTCAGCTTCCTGAGTAGCTAGGACTACAGGCACACACCATCATGCCCAGCTAATTTTTTGTTGTTGTTGTTGTTTTGTTTGTGTTTTTGAGACGGAGCCTCCCTCTGTCACCCAGGCTGGAATGTAGTGGTGCAATCTCAGCTCACTGCAACCTCCATCTCCCAGGTTCAAGCAATTCTCCTGCCTCAGCCTCTCAAGTAGCTAAGATTATGGTCATGTGTCACCACATCTGGCTAATTTTTCTGTTTTTAGCAGAGACAGGGTTTCACCATGTTGGTCAGGCTGGCCTCAAACTCCTCACCTTAGGTGATCCACCTGTCTTGGCCTCCCAAAGTGCTAGCATTACAGGCGTGAGCCAACATGCCTGGCCTCATGCCCAGCTAATTAAAAAAAAAAATTGTAGAGGTGGTATCTCACAATGTTGCCCAGGCTGGTCTCAAACTCCTAGGCTCAAGGGATCCTCACACCTCGATTTCCCAAACTGATGGGCTTACAGGCATCAGCCACCATGCCCAACCATGAGACAATACATTTCTGTTGTTTAAGCCACTAGTTTGTGATACTTTATTACATCCCTATGAAACGAATACCTTTTCCTTCTTATCTGGCTGGCAAACACCTATGCATCCTACAAGACTTATGTAAAATTTCATAACCTCTCAAAGACTTCCTGATATGGTTTTGCACTGTGTCCCCACCCAAATCTCATCTCGAATTGTAATCCGCAGGTGTTGAGGGAACGACTGGTGGGAGGCGATTAGATCATGTTGGTGGTTCCCCCATGCTGTTCTCATAATAGTGAGTGAATTCTCACAAGATCTGGTGGTTTAAAAGTTCTCTCTCTCCTGCCACCACACAAGAAATACCTTACTGTCCCCTTCATCTTCTGCCATGATTGTCACCTCACCAACCATGTTGAACTGTGAGTCAATTAAATCTCTTTCCTTTATAAATTACCCAGTCTCTGATATGGCTTTATAGCAGTGTGAGAACAGGCTAACATGCTTCCCAAATTAATCACCCCGTCATCTTCTGTGTTTGGATATTTTGCTCGTGCCCAGACTCCAATACTGACATCTCTGATTTATTCCTTTCATTTTATCCCTTTTCTACCAGTTCTTGACCCCCTTGAAGGCAAGGACCACATCTGACTTGCCTTCACATCCTCCATACTCTCAGCACTGAGCACAAAGTAAGTGGTTCGTGAATATTTGCTAAATGAATGAAAAATCAAATCTAAAATAGACCTTCCAACTTCATCACCTCAAAGCAGGAGGAGTCAACAGCAACCGCGGGAGGCTCTGTGGACAATAACTTTTCTGTCTTGGCAAAGCTCTTCAATGCTAACAAATTGACTTAATAGTGAAAATGTCTTTAATGGGGGCAATATGGCAAAAAGTAATTAACTCTCTAATTGAAATCTACAACTCAGAAAGTAATTAATGGAAGGCCAAATTGTCCTTCACAGCAAGAGTGCTGGAATAAGCCAGCCGGCAGTGGCTCTGCAGCAGGGCTGGAGGAAGGTGTCCTCTGAGCAAACCACATCACATCAGAGGGCAGGGCACGCACATACGGACAATGAGTGTTCCCCTTAATCAACGCGGAGATGCCATCAACCGGGGCTGGCACGTGCCACTTTGCTCTTTAAGAGGGAACATTTTTTTTAATAGGCGGAAATTTCCATCACGGTTTTCTGCTGGTGCTTGGGACTTACAGGAAGGGGGAGGAGCCCCTCTTTCTGAGTCAATGAGCATGACGCAAGTGCCCGGCTAGTCAAGAATCACAGAGTCTTGGAATTCTGGCAACATTCCATCATCTTGAGGCCCTGGAGTCCCACTCGACTGCAGGATTTTTCCCTGGCTTCTCCCTGGCTGAAGGCTGTATGGAGGGTGTGCCTCCCCCTCGAGTATCTGCAACCTCTCCTCCTTGCATAGAAGGAGGTAATTGTTAAGTGGGTGATCAGTGATAACATATTGCCTGGCAGCAGATGGCATCTATATTTAGAGGCCCTTCTGAGGAAGGATTAATGCCATTAAGAACACATCACAAGCCAAGAAAATGAGAATCGAGTGTTTCAAATAACTCCTGAAAATAAAAAATTTTTTTAAAGCACTTCCATTTGCCCCGTTATGGGCTTCATTGTGACACCCCCCCCGACCCCGGGCCAAAAATAATTCATATGTTGGAGTCCTAACTCCAACATAAGGAGGAGGGAGTGAGATTTTTCTGGCACTGGGAACATGATGGACAAGGGTCAAGGTGGGAGAGCAATGGGGCCCTTGGGGAGCAGAGACAGACGATGTCCTGGAAATGGGAGGTGTCTGCAGTCCTTTAGAGGGATAAGAGACCACATGTTGGTTACAGTGTACACTGCTCGGGTGATGGGTGCACCAAAATCTCAGAAATCACCACTGAAGAACTTATCCATGTAACCAAAAACCACCTCTTTTCCAAAAACTATTGAAATTAAAAAAAAAAAATGTGACTGTATGTGGAGATCAGGTCTTTAAAGAGATGATGAAGGTAGAAGGAGGTGGGCACGAATCTAATCTGGCTGGTGTCCTTATGAGAAGAGATTAGAACAGAGACACACATAATGGGTGACCGTGGGAGGACACAGAGAGAAGATGGCCATTGACAAACCAAGGAGAGGACTTAGGGGAAACCAATCCTACTGACACCTTGACATTAACCTTGACCTTGACATTGAATGCTCCAGAAGTGTGAGAAAAACAGTGTCTGCAGTTTAAGCAGCCCAGTCTCTCGTACTTTGTCATGACAGCCGGAGCACACTAATACATCCCCCTGCTCACAGGACAAGGTACAGTCACCTTAGCATGGTACACATCGCCCCTGGCCAGCTGACCCCACTTACACTCTCAGATCCCCTTCCCACTGTCAATCCCCTCCTCCAGACATGTGACCCCAAACACACCATGAGCTTTCATGCCCCAGGACCTCAGTACATGACCTTCTCTCCATAGGGATCACTCTCTTCACCCTCATAGTCCTCTTGGAAGGTCCTGTTCACTTTCCAGGCTCAATTTAAATGCCTCATCCTCAGAAAGGATCTCCCCAAACCTCTCACCCCTCCCCACACTAGAATTCTTGTTCAGTGTTCCCCTCACATTCTCTTGTTACCTCCGATCTAGCCAGAAGTCCTTGGGGGTCCAGACTGTGTCTTTCTCAGCTTTGAAGTCCCACATGTAACAGTCACTCAAGAAAGGTCTGTGGAATGAGGGAATTAACATGATATCTTACAAAAGAGTCATGCAACGAGAAAGAGGAATTCGCCAAGTGGCCAACCAGTCTCTACTGCCTGAAGAAGCCCCGTAGATGTAACAAACAGAACAGCTGATGCGGAAGTGAAGAAAAAGGTCTGGGCTCACAATTAGGAATCCTGTGTTCTAGTCCTACTTACTTCTGGTGCTGATTCAGCACGTGACGTTGGTTAAGTCACCACGTGACATTGATTAAGTCATCTACTCTCTCTCCGACTGAAGTTGGACCAGTTCATCTTTATTTCTGAAAAAAACAAAAACAAAACTGAGTTTGTGACTCCATAGCATTGGACAAAATAAAGTAAAAAGACCTTTTGCTCTTCCACCCACATATTTATTCATGCATTAATGTATCACACATTTCTCAAGCACCTATAACTTGCCAGGAGAGTGAGAGGCTGCTTCCAGAGGAAGCAACATTTGAGCAGGATCTTGCAGAGGACTTGGAAATGAGAAAATAGCATTTCCATAGAAATTGAATTTCCCAACTTCAAAGAATCCTTCCAACTCTTACAAATGTTATGCTGTGCCATTCCAGAAACAGAAAAGTACTTCTGTTAAGCATGAGTAGGTGGAAGGAGGAGGGAGTAAGATTTTTCTGGCACTGGGAACATGATGGACAAGGGTCAAGGTGGGAGAGCAATGGGGCCCTTGGGGAGCAGAGACAGACGATGTCCTGGAAATGGGAGGTGTCTGCAGTGGATGAAGAAGACGACACACTTTGATTGTGGATGCACTTGGAAGAAGGTTTTGTTCACCCGGCATCTCTTCTGAATTCAGTAGCAATAAGAAGCCCACAAGTGTCAGAGGCCTGTGAACTAAAGCAACTTCATCTTGAATAGCAGCTGGGCAAAATAAGGCGGAAACCTACTCAGCTGCATTCCCAGACCATTAAGGCCTTCTAAGTCACAGGATAGCATAGGAGGTCAGCACAAGATACAGGTCATAAAGACCTTACCGATAAAACAGGTTGCAGTAAAGAAACTGGCTAAAACCCACCAAAACCAAGATGGCGACGAGAGTGACCTCTGGTCGTCCTCACCTCTACACTCCCACCGGCACCATGACAGTTTACAAATGCTATGGCAATGTCAGGAAGTTACCCTATATGGTCTAAAAGGGGGAGGCATGAATAATCCACCCCTTGTTTAGCATATCATCAAGAAATAACCATAAAAATGGGCAGCCAGCAGCCCTCGGGGCTGCTCTGTCTATGGAGTAGCCAGCCGTCATTTCTTTCCTTTCTGATTAAACTTGCTTTCACTTTACTCTATGGACTCGCCCTGAATTCTTTCTTGCATGAGATCCAAGAACCCTCTCTTGGGGTCCTGATCTGGACCCCTTTCAGGTAAGACACAAGGGTGTGTGTCTGAGAAGAGAAGTGACTGAGCAGATTTGCATGTTAAAAAAAATACTTGTTGGCAGGTGCTTGGAAGTGGGATGGAGATGACGATACTAGAGGTGAGCACCAGTTAGGAAGCCCAGAAATGGCTCAGAGACCTATGATGAACCCTGCAACCAGCACAGGGGTAGAATGGAGAGAGGGCGGTAGAGGTTTGCCCAGGATTGCTCAGCTATCCTAGGCCCCAAGTCTCTATCCATGGCATTCCGGGCCCAGTAGAAATGATAATTTCATCAGATCCTAAATTCCCCATAGAAATGAAAGAGCTTTAAATTCAATCATCAGTTGGAATGCATCTCTTCTCATCAACCTCAATCCATTATCCCCACCGTGTAAGTGCATGCAAGCACACACGTGCACGCGCACGCGCACACACACACACACACCCCTTTGTCTTTTCATGGGAAGCCAGCGAGTTGTGTAGCCTATTATTTAGTTTAGAGAAGATCTCTGTGGTTTAAATTGGAGGCTTCAGACAAATTGCATTTGAAATTGAAAAGGGGTGAAGTAGCCAGATGTATCATCAATTTAGGAAGATAACTAGTGTATTCGATTGCTACCAGAGCCCATTTATCCCACTGTTACTTAAAATAAAAGACCACAAGCTGGGCAACTCTAAATTTCTCAATCTGGGCCTTTGACAAGAAACTGAAGGATTCATCCGTAGAATTCTTTATTTCTCATTAAGACCCAGGCCTTTTCTTTCCCAATGAATGAAGATGATGTGTCTGAATCACAAGCTGGACTTCATTCTCTTCCTACCCTCTCAGCAGAGTCTATTTGGAAAACAGGCTGGTTAATTAGGTTTAGACGGGTTGGGGAGGCTGGGCTGGGGGAGGAGGGGAGGTCTGTGATGGACTGGAATTTCTGAGAACAGTAGGTATAGAAGAGTTCTAGGAGACAGCCCTAATCTTCCTAAAAAAGGAAAATAAAATAGCTAGGAATCTAAATGAAGGAAATAATGTATACAGTAGTTCATTTCCAAGACAAAGTTCCTTAAACCGGCTTAGGTCACCAAACTGCAGGAAAAACAGGATATACTAGGCCCCTGCTTGGATAGGCAAGGCCTACTTATCCCTCCCGCTTAGCTGCCCTCACCAAAACCAAAGTTGTTTAGTCTAAGATGAAGGTTTACTAGCCTGCAAAATAGCTCACTCTGTCTGTTCTTATCAGTCTGCCCAGCTACTAAGGTCATAAGTCAAAGACTTGAAGAGCCCATGAGCTAACTAGGATTGCAATGCATTGTGGGCTACAACAAAATGCAGCAAGATAACCCTAGGGAAAACACCTGAAGCCCCTACCCAACAGCCAATAGGTAACATCCAGGAAGATTGTAACCCCATAGTACTCAGACTGTGAGGAACCAGGAGAGGGACCTGCACACTAGGGGATAAATTGCTTGTTGAAAGTGTGCTGGGTGTGCCTGCCTATCAGACACCCAATCTTGCAAGACTGTCATTAAAAGTCTCAAGTTCGCTGTTCTCCAGGGAGTCTATTCTTTGTGTTTGGATGGGTGAGTTTGTTTCTCACATTAAGAAAGCACTGGACTCTTGGAGCTCCTTGAGCCAAGGACAGCCTCTTAATGTCCTTTAATATCTGTAAAAACATCTTAGAATCTGTCAAACAGTATACAGTATTATAGGGTATGCTGTACTATTATGAAAATTTAGGAAGGGACCCCTCAGAACGATGGGGCCTGAATTTTGCCCAAAAACTGAATAAAAAGGGACTCCCCTCTCCGAAATGTCACCATTTAAACTTCTACTTCTATACAACCTGAATTTCAGATCTTCCCATATGTAAGATGTTGGAGTCTGAACTGTAGACTCACGCAACACCGGAATCCTGGCTCCAACACTTAGGCACTACATGACCTTGGCCAGGGGAAGCACCTTTCTGAGACATGAGTTCCTCCTTTGTTAATTGCAATAATAACGGCATCTCCATCCTCACACTGTTGTTTTGATAATTAAATGAGATGGTGAATGTAAAACGTTGAACATAAGTCCTACATAAAACCATATATATATGCTCAACAAATCATAGCTATTACTGTCATAGCTATCTCTTTTTATTAAATTTGGAAAAACCAATTCAGAATCTTACCCTAGTCTCTAAAAAAAAAAAAAAAAAAGCTGGAGATAGTCCTGCTTTCAGTTCTAAGTGTTTAAAAATATTTCAAATGAAAGGCAGACGGGTTGGAAAGGGGGAGGGAAGACTGTGGTATCTGGGAAGGGAAGACATCACAGATGGGCCATCAGGAACTTCACAGAGTGTCACATCCAGAGGTACCTGCCAGCTCACCCAGGGATGAAGCTTCTATGAGGACCAGATGCTACTAATTGGCGAGGAATCCTGTGGCTGCCACCCAAAGAAGGGAACGAATTCTTTGTCACCACATGGTTGTTTTTCCTTTCCAAGCGGAATGTGTTAACTCTTTCAAATAGTAGTACCAGCTTCAGTCTCCAAAAATGCATGTCTACATTTAAGAAATTCTTAAGAAAGATATTGAGGCATTTGTTTCATTGGCTCTGATTCTCTGCCCAATGGGCAATGCTTGGTTCTATCTGGTCATTGTGTCTCTGGGCCAGCAAGAGCCATGGATGGGGCCAGGCATGGTGGCTCATGCCTGTAATCCCAACACTTTGGAAGGCCGAGGCAGGAGGATCACTTGAACCCAGGAGTGTGAGACCAGCCTGGGCCACATGGTGAGACCCTGTCTCTACAAAAAATACAGAAATTAGCTGGGTGTGGTGGCACATACCTGTAGTCTCAGCTACTCAAGAGACTGAGGTGGGAGGATCGCTTGAGCCAGGGAGGTTGAGGCTGCAGTGAGCCAAGATCACGCCTCTGCACTCCAGCCTGGGTGACAGAGTGAGGCCCTGCCTCACAAAAAAAAAAAAATTAATAAAGCACCATAAATTATACCCTATGATAGGACTTCACTTAAAGTGTTCTCATATGGGACTCAGAAGTTCACTGCCTCCACACTCTGTGCACTCTTACTCTTTCACCATTTCTTACTAGGTCTCTCTCTTCCTTCCAAATCATCTTTCAAAGCCAAGAACTGATCTTCACCTTCTACCGGGTACTCTCAGAGCCTAGCAAAGACCTTGATCCATGGTAGAGCTTTGCTCAACAAGTAGACCCATGATGACTCAGGCTCCAAATACATGCTCAACATCTTCTGTTCCCTCAATTCCCAGACCTCAGATTAGCACCATCTGCTCCCATCTCCTCAAATTCCTCTCCATTCTCTTGAAGCCATCATAGGCTCCCACACATCCATGTCCTCTTACATGTTTTTCTTTCCGTCTAGAGTCCTCTCCAGGATTGCGCCAGACCCCATAAAAGGAGGCAATTTAGAGCAGGGACTGTCAAAACTCTATCCTGTGACTACGGCCCACTGCCTGCTTTTGTAAATAACATTTTACTGGAATACATCGATGTCCATTTGTTTATGCATTGCAATGGCGGCTTTGGCACTATTATGACAGGGTTGAGGAGTTACTGCAAAGATTTGATAGCTTGCCAAGCATAAAACATTCTCTTCCTGGCCCTTTGCAAAAAAAAGTTACTAACCTCTGTTTTAAAGGCAAAAGCACAGCCTCAAGAAAGAGACAGACCTCAATTTGTGTTGTTTTGTTGGCTTTTGTTTTGTTTTTATTTTTATTTTTTATTGATATATAATATTTGTACATATTTGTGGGGCATGTGTAGTATTTTTTCACAAGCATAGAATGTGTGATGATCAAGTCAGCGTATTTATGATATCTATAACCTCAAGTATTTATCATTTCTATGTGTTGGGAATATTTCCAGTCCTCTCTTCTAGCTATTTTGAAATATACAGTGCATTGTGGTTAACGATAACCACCCGACTCTGCTATTGAACATTAATACTTATTCCTGATCAGCTGCAGTGGCTCACGCCTGTAATCTCAGCACTTTGGGAGGCCAAGGAGGGCAGATCACAAGGTCAGGAGTTTGAGACCGCCCTGGCCAACATGGTGAAACCCCGTCTCTACTAAAAATACAAAAAATTAGCTGGGCGTGGTGGCAGGCACCTGTAGTCCCAGCTGCTCAGGAGGCTGAGGCAGGAGAATGGTGTGAACCCGGGAGGCGGAGCTGGCAGTGAGCCGAGATCATGCCACTGCACTGCAGCCTGGGTGACAGAGCGAGACTCCGTCTCAAAAAAAAAAAAAAAAAAAAAAATACAAAAATTAGCCGGGCATGGTGGCTGGTGCCTGTAGTCCCAGCTACTTGGGAGGCTGAAGTGGGAGAATCACTTGAACCCAGGAGGCAGAGGTTGCAGTGAGCCAACATAGCGCCACTGCACTCCAGCCTGGGTGACAGAGTGAGACTCCTTCTAAAAAAAAAAAAAAAAATTCCTTCTACCTAACTGTATTTTTGTACCCATTAATGAGCCTCTCATTCACTACCTCCCACCCTTCCCAGCCTCTGGTAACTGTCATTCTACACTCTATTGTCCTGAGATCAAAGTTTTTAGCTCCCACATCTGAGTGAGAACATGCAGCATTTGTCTTTCTGTGCCTGGCTTATTTCACTTAACAGAACGACCTCCAGTTCCATCCATGCTGAATTCTGGCTCTACAATGATCTTTAAGTAGCCATGGGAGAGTTTCCTCACTCCTCTGAACTGCTGTGGGGGTTTCCTCTCCAAAAAGGAGAGACTAAAACCTATTTTAGACAAGGTGATTGTAAAGGCAGAATCAAATATACAAAAAACATCCTAGAGGCCAGGTGTGGTGGTTTATGCTCGTAATACCAGCGCTTTGTGAGATCAAGGCAGGAGAAGCATTTGAGCTCAGGAGTTTGAGACCAATCTGGACACATAGCCAGGCCCTTTCTCTTAAAAACATTTTTAAATTTAGCCAGTTGTGGTGGTATCTACCTATAGCCCCAGCTATTTAAAAGGCTGAGGCGGGTGGATCGCTTGAGACCAGGATTTTGAGGCTGCAGTGAGCTAGGTTCGTGCCTCTACACTTCAGCCTGGACAACAGAGTGAGAACCTACCTCTAAAATTAAAAATAAAGAAAAATATCCTAGTGCCTGTAGCCTGCAAATAGGATAAATGCTCAACAAATATTTTCTTTTCTCTTCATTTTTCTCTGTCCTCTTCTTTATTCACTTTCCTTTTTTGCCTCCAAGTTTCTTGGAAATCCACCAGCATTAGGCTATATTACAGGACCCAGTTCTTCCCACTTCCTTATTTATATCCACTGTCTTTGCCATGTAATTTTGCATGTCCCCTCAGGAAAATGGCAGAGCACATTTCCCTATCCCTTGACTTTGGGTTTGACCACGTGACTTGCTTTGGCTCAACAGAATGAGGTGGAAGTGGTAAGGTCCCAGGTGCAAGCCTAGGCTTTAAGAGGTCTCAGGAATTCCCACGTACCCTCCTGTGTTTTTGTCATCACCATGAGAGCACAATGTAGACCAGCCTGCTGGTCCGTAAAGCAGACACACCTTACTTGAATCCAACCTCGATCAGCCAGTCCCCAACCACCCCCAGGGAGACTAATGGAGCCCAGCCAAGATCAGTCCATTTCAGCCAACCCCAAGCAGATCCACAGGTCTATGAGAATAAATGTTTGATTTAACAAGAGGCTCTGGGTGGCCTGTTACTCAGCAATTCTGTGTCAAAAACTAGCTGGTACACATCACTCATTCTTCAAGCTACAACTCAAGTACCACTTCATTTGGGTTAAACTCCAAGCTTTCCCACTTTCTAGCTATGTTGCTTTGGGCAAGTGAATTAGCCTCAGTTTCCTTCTCTCCAAAATGGAGATAATAACACCATCATTACTGTTCTGAGACTTAGGGAAGATGACCATGGTAGATATTCAATAACTGTTTATTTCCGGCCAGGCTCAGTGGCTCTGGTCTGCAATCCCAGCACTTCGGGAGGCTGAGGCAGGTGGATCACTTGAGATCAGGAGTTTCAGAACAGCTTGGCCAACATGGCAAAACACTGTCTCTAATTAAAAACATAAAAACTAGCCGGACGTGGTGGCCTACCCCTGTAATTCCAGCTATTCGGGAGACTGATGCAGAAGAATCACTTGAACCCAGGAGGCAGAGGTTGCAGTGAGCCAAGATCGCACCATTGCACTCCAGCCTGGGCGACAGAGCAAGACTCTGTCTCAATTTAAAAATTAATAATAATAATAACTGTTTATTTCCTTTTCCTCATATGCCAGGAAACCTTTCCAGAAATGCTGGGAGAGAAGCGGTCACCTCTTTGTACACAATATTTCTTGCCGCCCTCTGTGCATAACACAGAGTCTGCCAGGTCTGCTCCTATCACTAGTCTGTGCAGGGATTCCCAAAAAGCGGTATCCATCAGAATCACCTGGACACAATTTTAAGCACACCAGTGAACAATCTTTGCTCCAGTCCTGTTAAATATTTTTGTCTGTGAATAGATCGATAGATAAGTAGATGGATATGTTACCAGAAAGGGGTCCTGATCCAGGCTCCAAGAGAGGGTTCTTGGATCTCCCACAAGAAATAACTCAGGGTGAGTCCACAGTGCAAAGCAAAGCAAAAGTGGTGCAAGAACAAAGAGCTACTCTACAGACAAAGTAGGGCGTTTTCCCAAAAGTAGGAGGAGGAACACGTCCACCCTAGGTAAAATATTCGTTTATATATAGGATAAAAATAGATGATGGGGAGATGTTCTCTGCTACAAGGGTTTGTGATAAAGGATTAATTTTCTTAATGACTGTATTTTGAAAGAATAAGGATTATTATCTTTAAAGCAAAATTGGGAATGCGCCTGTTCTCAAGATATTGGGATATCAGGACACTCCTGAGTCTGGGTCTGTTTAGTCAACATTATCAATCTGTTCCCTTAACCATAAACATCTAGAGGCTAGGAATGTCTGACTTTCTAGGAATGGAACCCAGCAGGTCCCACGCTCATTTTCCCAGCCCTCACTCAAGATGGAGTCACTCTGGTTCAAATATCTCTGACATATTCATAGATAGATAGATAGATAGATAGATAGATAGATAGATAGATAAAAAGACAGATGATAGATGGATAGATCATAGACAAAGAGAGATGCTAGATAGATAGATCAAAGACAGATAGATACATAAAGAGATAAGAGAGAAAGATGGTAGATAAAGAGATAGAGAGGAAAGATGATAGATAAACAGATAAAGAGAGATGATAGATAGATAATAGATTGATTGATGGATAAGATCTCTACACCTACAGAGTCATTTCCCAGCCTCAGAATATAGGTGCAGCCATGTGACCATGTCTGGTCAACAGGATGTCAGAAGTGATGGCAGCTTTGTCCAGTCTTGGCAGTTGAAAATCTTACTCAGCATTCTTCACTTGTCACTGTGATTATGAAGACCATGCATCCCGGATGGCATAGCTACCTGGATCCCCAATGAGGCAGAGACTTGCCCTGGAGGAGTGTAAGACCCGCATCAGATGACATCAAGAGCAGAAATAAACATTAATTCTGTTGAGCCATTGAGATTGCAAGGCTTGTTTGTTACTGCAGCATGACATAGCATCTCTTGTCAAAGGCAGCTCGCACTCACAGCAAAAACGGACCCACAAATTCAGCTCAATTCCACTTTCTAGGTACTCCATTCCCTGAACATTGATATTGAATCAGTTATTTCACAAGTCATAGTAATGGGCACATGGTTCACAAAAGAAAATGTTACAGTCCAACAAAAGGAAAAAGATAAGCAAACATCTACAATAGACAACAAAGTAGAATAACTGCCCTAAGGGAGAGACAAAGGTGCTATTAGCGGACTTCTGGCAATGGTATGGACTAGACTGAGCAAATCCTAACCACCGTAAAATGTCTAAAATGTTGGATAAAAGAAGAAAAATCTTCAATGCATTGTCTAGCAGTCCAGAAAGTAAATAAAATCTCTCAAAACCAGACAATGAGGCCAGGTGCAGTGGCTCAAGCCTGTAACCCCAACACTTTGGGAGGCCAAGGCAGGCAGATCCCTTAAGTTCAAGGAGTTCGAGACCAGCCTGGCAAACATGGCAAAACCCCATCTCTACTTAAAAGACAGAAATTTAGCTGGGTATGGTGGCACATGCCTGTAGTCCCACCCACTTGGGAAATTGAGACTTGAACCCACATCTCAGTGAAAGAGTCATTCACTGAGACATGAATTGCTTGAACCCAGGAAGCAGCGGAGGCAGTGAGCCACGATCACACCATTGCACTCCAGCCTGAGCAATAGAGCAAGAAGCCGCCAAAAAAAAAAATTAGCCAGGCATGGTGGCGCATGCCTGTAACCCCAGCTACTCGGGAAGCTGAGACAGGAGAATTGCTTGAACCCAGGAGGCAAAGGTTGCAGTGAACCGAGATCACAGTACTGCACTCCAGCCTGGGTGACAGAGCGAGACCCCATCTTACAAAAAAAAAAAAAGAAAAAAGAAAAGAAACAGCTAAAGAAATAATCAGCACATTGGAAGGTAAATTTGAACACATTACCAAAATGTTGCCTAGAGAAGCTAAAATGTGGCTAAAATGACCTGGGATAAAGACCTGAAAGACAGACTTGGCTTGGTTGGAAGAGGAGTCTGAACTCACTTGATGGCAATGGGAGGGCACTGAACATCCCAGTAAGAAGACATAGTGATCAGAGCCGGGCTTTAGGAAGACAGAGATGGCATGAATGGAAATGCAGAGTTGCATGAATGGAAATGTGGATATTTACATGAATGGAAATGCAGGGACACCCCAACCACTTACCTTGGGTGTTTCTGATGAGCACACAGAGAGAAAACAGAATGTTCCAGACTAGAATCAAGTAGCAGACACAGGCTTTCATGAGAAAATGCCCCAGATCAAATGGAGCATTTTATTTCCAGAGCATAAAGGGAGGGTTGAGGAGAGGCTGGACTTCTGCATCTTTCCTGGATAGCAAAGTCTTCTGCCACTCTGAGTGAGGTCTTCTGTATGGTACTCTCACCCCGTTGAGTTCTCTTTCCTTCTTTCTTAAAATTTAATTGATGCATATAGATGTACACAGTTTCAGGGTACACAGGATAACTAATGCATTCATATAATTTGTAAAGATCAAATCAGTACATTGTGATATCCATCATTGTATTAGTCTGTTCTTATGCTGCTAATAAAGGCATACCTGAGACTGAGTAATTTATCAAGGAAAGAAGTTTAATTGACTCACAGTTCCATGTGATTGGGAAAGCCTCACAATTACCGTGGAAGACGAGGAGGAGCAAAGGCACATCTTACACGGTGGCAAGCAAGAGAGCTTGTACATGGGAATTCCCATTTATAAAACTATCAGATCCCATGAGAACTTAATCACTACCATAAGAACAGTGCAGGGGAAAGATCTACCCCTATGATTCAATTATCTCCCACTGGGTCCCTCCCACAACACGTGGGAATTATGTGAGCTACAATTCAAGATGAGATTTGGGTGGGAACACAGCGAAACCATATCAATCACCTTGAATATTTGTCTTTTCTTTATGGTAGAAACATTCAAATTATTATTTTCTGGTTATTTTGAAATGTACAACAGATTATTGTAAACTACAATCACGCTGCTGATCTATCAAACACTAGATCTTATTTTTCTCTATCAATCCATATATTTGTACCCATTCATCAATTTTTCCTCATTCTCCCTCCGATTAGTAAGGTTCTGTCAGTGTCTTCAATGAGGGCTTTTCTAAACATGCAGAATGTGCTATAGGAATATCATACCCATGGCAATCCCAGGAGACAAGGAGGAGATTCAATACTGGAACCGAGTGTGAAGGTTGAAAAGGAAGTGCCCGGAAATGGACCAGAGGTCTGGAGTAGTGTCCCTAGTGGTAGTAGGAGTATCCCCTATAGCAAAAGAAAATCAGAAAGGTGGGAACAGTATCTGGAGGATGGCCCCATCGATAAGAAGGAAGAGCTCACTCACAAGTTGTGGGGTGCACAGAGCCAGAGAGAGAGGTCAATGCCTGCCCTTGGTCAACCACTGTCCTTGGTCCAGCTCAACAGGGACGTGGGCTGTTCCAACCAGCACTGATCGGTTCATCCTCCTCTGTAGCACCAAATACAGAGGGGACAGAGAAATGCAGCCCACCAACAACTCAATGGAAATGAAAATATCAACAAACTCACTTTTATTGACTTTGGGTAGAACATAAACTCGGAACTGTAAAATAAATAAGATTAGCAAATGATGAGAATGAATTAGCCAAACTCTTTCAAACTGAAAAGAGAGAGAGAAAGATATTTGAGTTGCAAAGTGGCTAAGATCTAGAGTAAATAGTCAGCTTCACAAAATTACCCCTTTCAGTTTTAATCTTTTGTGCTTTAATCATTCCCAGCTGTGGACACGGTTCTTGCCGTGAAGACAAGGGCTCAGAATAAACACAAGGATAATGAATGTGAAATACTATTATATTTAATACTATAATATCATTAAGGCAACTATAGTCAGAGATCAAGGACTTTTCAAATTAATTATTTCTTGTTCCAACACACACCATGAAATGGGCTTTCTAAATCAGAATGACATATCCCAACCTTTTCTCTATTAAGATAATTCTATCTTATTTCTTGGATCTTTGCAGCCTAAGCCAGTTTTATAAATATTTAAGAGAAAAATTAGGAGGAAAAATACTGGATAATACATGAATAGCAATCAGTTGACTGAGATAGAGCTACACTGAGAACCAGCTTCAGAATCTTCCTGCCTTTAGTACACAAATTCTGCACATCTGTTGTAGGAGAATTAGCAACCTTGTAAGTGCACTGAGAACCTCTATGTTTTTTTTGATATGCATTTTCCGTTTTATTGCCAGATTAAGAAGAGAAAGTTGCTGCCTGAAATATGCTCATTAAGTTCCCTCCAAATTGAGTCTTTATGGTCAGCAGTAAAAATTAGGTAAAATATTGATAACTTGCCTTATTAATGGTCTTTCCAGGGTGGGCCCCTGATGGCTTGAGTGGCTAATCATCTGCAGAAACTATTTTCAACCTCTGTTTTGGCCTCCAAAGAAATCTCTAAGAATGCATGAGGATCGAGTTCCTTGAAAATATCTGAGGTACTCATTACCTGTCCACACAAAGTGACCCATGTGGTGTGGCAAGGGATCGATTCCATTATGAGAGTGACATCCGCCTTAGTGGCTTGTAGAGCATTTTATATGAGTGCATTTGCTGAATTCCAGGAAGACACCATCAGCCTCCCGCACCAAGGTATTTCTGCTCTCCGTGTGGTTGGACAGCTTCTTCGAGGGAAACACTTTCTGTGAAATGCCTCCCCAGTTGATGCTTCACAGTTGACTAATTGCCAGAATAATCGGTTCTAACCATTTACCTTCTGAAAGCATCACTCTTGACTTGATCATTTAATTCTCAAAATGCGTTTGACTGATGGGAAGATGTGCTATTTTACTTACAAATCTGATTGCAAATTATTTTCTGATTGCGAATTTATTTTGTTTTTGACAAAATGTTTCCCACTAATTGCTAAAATAATCTTGTAGGAATGTGCCATTGAACATCTCATTTATTAAACCACTGTAGTTTCTTCCTAATCCTTGTTTTCATCTTTTTAGTTATTTTAAACACCTATTTACAGGATCATTAATCCTCACCAATATTGTCTGGAACCCTCAAGCAGCTACCTGAGCTGTTTCTGTGAAAGAAAACCACACAGTCAGTGAAACTCAGCACTAAACTCTCTGCCCCATTCCCCAACCTTTCTTCTGGGAGATGAGGGGCAAAGAGAAAAGCCCTGATGATAGGCAATGGAAAGCAACAGAAGTGAATCTTGTTGGCCAATAGAGAAATACACATTCTTCATTGGCCTCTGGTCAGCCAGATAATTAAAATTTTCCGGACGCTGTGGCTCGCGCCTGTAATCCCAACACTTTGGGAGGCCGAGGCGGGCGGATTATGAGGTCAGGAGATCAAGACCATCCTGACTAACACGGTGAAACTCTGACTCTACTAAAAATACAAAAAATTAGCCAGGCGAGGTGGCGGGCGCCTATAATTCCAGCTACTTGGGAGATTGAGGCAGGAGAATGGCATGAACCCGGGAGGTGGAGGATGCAGTGAGCCGAGATCTTGCCACTGCACTCCAGCCTGGGCGACAAAGCGAGACTCTGTCTCAAAATAAATAAATAAATAAACAAACAAACAAATAAAATAAGTAAAAATTCCAAATTCTCTTCTTCGAACAGCCACAGGTAGACAGAACAGTAAGACACTGTGTAGAAAATATTCACAGCCTGGGAAACACAGCAGGACCCCATCTCTACAAAAAATACAAGTATTAGCCACACATGGTAGTGTGCACCTGGGGTCCCAGCTTCGTGGGAGGCTGACGCAGCAGGATTGCCTGAGCCCAGAAGTTCAAGGTTATGGACGAGCTGTGATTGTGCCACTGCACTCCAGCCTGGGTAACAGAGTGAGATCCTCTTGAAAGACAGAAGAAAGGCGAGAAAGAGGACAGAAAGAGAAAGAGAGAAAGAGGAAAGAAAGAAGGAAGGAAGGAAGGAAGGAAGGAAGGAAGGAAGGAAGGAAGGAAGGAAGGAAGGAGGAAAGGAAGGAAGGAGGGAGGGAAGGAAGGAAAATATTCATTAAATTTCAACAATATTCTCATCTGGATAGCATGCTTTAAAGATATTTTGACCTAACATTAAGCAGGAAGAAGATAAATTTGGATTTATCAGACCAGAAAGTATGAGTGACAACAGCACCTGTTTCACTTTTGGCTGACAAAAGTGAACCTGTTACAGTTCACACATTATACAAGTGAAGGAACTGAGGCACAGAGCAATTGAGTTAGAACTGGGATTGGTGGAGACAAGCCCACTGCAGTGCCATTATTTGGATTCAGCCTCTATCCTCAAGGTTTTCTTTGGATTATTGTGCATTTGAGATGGAAGGAAGTAGTATTGCACATAAGTTTCATTTTTCTAGGAGCTCATGCCCAATTACAGAAAATAATTGACTTTCCCTAAATGCCCACAGTGGAAATGACAACGTTTTATTTCTTTAAATGCTGCTGAGGGTTAAAGCACATCATGCTGGAACCCAAAGACCGATCCTGTAGGCTCTCTTTTATGGACAGATTATGACAAATCTCACTCTATGCCCAGCACCAGAGAACCTTTTCAAACACTGTCTGTCTTCAACTCAAAGCTCAGCAGAGGGAAGGCACTCAGATTTTTGGTTGAATAAATGACTGCATGACAATCTCTCTGAGCTTTGTTATGAGGCAGTAATTCTCAAGAAAGGACTTTAATCTGACTCTAATTTTTCCAGCTCTGCTTGGCCAAAGTTCATGTCAAGTTGACCTTAATTCATCCACCTTCTTGGATATGCTTCAAGCTCAGCCACATTAATCCTTCTTTCCTGGTGGGCTCCTGCACTCACTGAAAACCCCTTTTTCTGGATCTGGCAGAGAATTGCCTATAATTACCCTTAATGTACTCCTGGAGCAAAGATATGCATGTTAAGAGCCAAAATAGAAGGTTAACTACAAACTGTGCAGTAATGCAATTACCTCTCAATTATCCCTTTCAACACTTAGGGAATGAATAGGAGACATTAAGCCCAAACTTGCAGTAGAGTCCCTGGTTATTGGAGGCACAGTGGAGTTAGGGAGAGGCAGAAAAATAAGTAAGTCTGCTTTGGGTAGAGAATGCCAGGGAAGGCTGATGACTCCTTACCGGAATTTTTCCTGTTGATATTGGAATTTCTTTCTAATTCTTCTGATTGCTGTACTCTGCAGAAGGTGGGCTGGATTAGTGAGCATCCCATGTCTATTTGATTAAGGCCTTCTATTTATCCCACCCATTTGCAGAGGGTCCTGCAAAACAAGAGAGATTGGAAAAAGGTGTTTAATCAAAGCAGACTAATTGTGAAGCCAAGAGGAAAGATCACAGTGCAAAGACAGATGGGGCAAGCACTTAGAACTAATTCCATCTAAGCCGGGCGTGATGGCTCACGCCTGTAATCCCAGCACTTTGGGAGGCCAAGGCCAGTGCACAGTGGTCAGGAGTTCGAGACCAGCCTGACCAACATGGTGAAACCCTGTCTCTACTAAAAGTACAAAAATTGGCCAGGCGTGGTGGCGCGTGCCTATAATCCCAGCTGCTCAGGGGGATGAGGCAGGAGAATTGCTTGAACCCAGAAGTCGGAGGTTGCTGTAAGCCAAGACTGCACCACTACACTCCAGCCTGGGTGACAGAGTGAGATTCTGTCTCAAAAGGAAAGAACTAAGCCCATCCAGGGAATGCTGGCATTCCGCTTGGGCCAGGGCATGATACAGGGGCTTGGAGAGGACTCGAAGGGGCAATAAGAGTCAGCGAGTTGAGGCCATCTGTGAGCCAGCTTCACAACCATTCATTCACATCCACTGATGCCACACATGAGGTCACTCTTTATCAAGCAGGACTTTATCAGCTGCTGCCAGCAAACCGGTATCCAAGACATCACCTTCACTTCTTCAATTCCTTCTTGTTCTTTTTCATCCAATGAGCAGACTGCTTTTAATATAAATTCTATCTTTTGTGATCACATTGGTTGATGTGGTGATCTATTGCTGTGTGACAAACCATCCCATAACTTAGGGGCTTCCAACACCAACTCTTTAGTTTATCTCATGGCTCTGAGGATTGACTGGAAGCAGAGTTGGCTGCACCTCTCTCAAACTGTCTCATGTAATTGCAGTCAGACAGCAGCTGGGAGTGCGGTCATCCATAAGCTGTCCTGAGCATCATATCTAAGGTGATCTGTCCATGTGGCTATTGATTGGGAGCTCAGCCTGGACTGTGGACCAGGGTACCTATATGTGACCTCTCCATTAGCTTGGGCTTATCCCAGCCTGGCAGCTGGGTTCTGACAGGCATTGTCCCAAAATAAACATTCCAAGAGACCCAGGCAAAAGCCACACCATTTGACCTAGCCACAGAAATCCCAAAACATTGCTTTTGCCACATCCTGTTGGTCCAACAAGTCACTAAAGCCAGCCCAGATTCAAGAGGAAGATAATTACACTCTAGCTCTTGTGGTAAGGAGCACCATGTGTATATAGAGAAGGAAAGACTTGGTGGTGACAATCTTCAGCCATAGGAAAATCGAAAATCATGTGCCTTTAACACAATGGAAGTTGATTTCTCATGTAAAATTTGTCCAGTGGGGGAAAGCTCTGGGCAGGTTTTTATGAGCTCTGCTTCACAAAGTCCCCAAGGATCTTGGATCCTCTTATTAAGTTGGTGCAAAAGTAATTGCTGTTTTTGCCATTAAAAGTAACAGCAAAAAACTGGAGTTACTTTTGCACCAACCTAACAGTTCAACCCGCAGCCATCTCTAGGGCATGACCCTCATAGTGAAGGTCATAGACAGCAGCACCTGCATGCCAAGCAGAAAGATGGAGAAGGAGGTAAAGAAAAGAAAGAGTCAAGATCTAAAGCCAGTTTCTGTTACAGCAAGTTCCTATAATCTGTCATGCAATACTCGTGCTCGCATCCCATTGGCCAGAACCTAGTCACATGGTCAGACCCAGTTGCAAGGGAAGCTGGGAAAAATTAACCTTTATTCTGAGCCACGATGTTCCAGGTAAAAGTTTCAGGGGCTTGTGTTCTAAAGGAAGCAAGAAATATTGACTGTAACGGGTCCATTAGCCCTCTTTGGATACCCCTAAGTCATCATGAAAATCACACATTTGATATTTCCCCTAATATTCTGATACAATTCCTGGAAGGAGCTCCTCTCCCTTCCTTGAGAATCGCTGCCCCTCCCGTATCCGTATCCAAGACGTTTTGGTCGAACTTAACTACCCATACTTTCTATTAAGAAAGTAATAGGCATTTTGCGTTTCCAACCATAAAATTATATCGTAATATTTAATGTGCCTTTCAACTGTTTCTTCCCTGTCAGATATTCTTATGAAACCTGGCCACTGCTTCCAATACACACACTGTGCTAATTGAAAGGCATTCCTTTAGGCCAAATATAGTAACAGATTTCCATCTGATTGCTAACTCAGATGGGAAGTGGCTGCCTGGATGGTGAGACTACTGCATCTGGACTCAAAGGAAGGCCTTGGGCTCCTGGGTAACATCCAGTTGCTCCCACTGGAAGAGAATGTCTATGACGAACCGTCATTAATGGGGCTGGGGCCATAACATTCTACTTCACAACTGTTCTTCCCTGTCCCGTATCAACCCAAGTGTACCAAGTCCTACTGGTATTGTGCATTCAACTTCTGACCAGTTCCTTTGGGGTCAGTCCTACAGCCAAGTCAGGTTCCCAGATTCCCAACACGTACCCTGCCTGATTTCCAAGCTTCTTCCTCTTCATTTCCTCCTAAGAAGCTGAGTTCCCAACATGCCTTGCAATGCAGTACCCGGGAGGAATGGTCCCTAAGGGCTAGGTTTTATGAAAATAATGATTCAAACAGAAATCCTGGCCAGGCACAGTGGCTCACGCCTGTAATCCCAACACTTTGGGAGGCCTAGGCAGGTGGATCACCTGAGGTCAGGAGTTCAAGAGCAGCCTGGCCAAAATGGCAAAACCCCATCTCTACTAAAAATACAAAAATTATCCAGGTGTGGTGGTGTACGCTTGTAGTCCCAGCTACTCAGGAGGCGAGACTGAGGCACAAGAATCACTTGAACCCGGGAGGCAGGGGTTGCAGTGAGCCAAAATCGTGCCACCACCTGGGCAACAGAGCAAAACTCTGTCTCAAAAAAAAATAATAGAAATCCTGAAAAGAATTATCAGTACAACTGAGACTTCTCAACTCCCATTAGAGGGGAAGGCAGATTATGAGTGGGTAAATTGATTACCTAAAGAGATCAGAAATTGACAGACAGGGATTATGACTGGATCCAAAGAAGGATGCTAGAGAAGTTATATCAATTGTCAGAGGCCGCAAATAGAAGACAAAAGCTGTAAGTTAGAAGCCAAGTAAGCACCAGACTGATGGGAAGTGAGGAGCAAAGGTGAGAGTTGACACTAGGTGACCACTCCTGATGTGGACGGGACCAGGGCATCTGAAATGCCCTCCCCTGTGGCACTGAGCATGGGACAAGGGGATGTTCACCCTTGTCAAAGGGCAGGGATCAGGACAAGCTCTGTATTCCACCAGGGACTGACTGGGAAGGGGAAGAGAAGAGTTTATTCCAAATGAGCCTCCACTAACTTTGAAGAGCAGAGACAGCCGGCAGCCACGTTCCCACTTGAGATGGAAAGCTGCCCGGGCGGCATCGAGCGCTTTTTCCAAGTGCAGTCCCGGGAAGCCACGGCTGCGGCTGTAACAAAGCCAGCCATGCCCCCAGATAAGCCTTTTATAAGGCCGGTTGCTCCATTTTTGTTTCACATAATTTATTGCTCAGTACATATCGATAATACAATTGTCAACCCAGCAGACATGTTCGATTTTAATAGTTCGCATGAGATACATTATTGATCCTATGCCACTAAATAAAAAACTCGTTTGTCAGGGGAACACGAAATGGCTTTTAATGGACACAGCCAAACACCTGCTACTAGTTAGGGAAGAAAAATAACCATCCTGCCACAAGGACGTTTGGAAGCTGCCCCGAAATGCTTTGGTTTAGGGATTAGCAGGTCTCTTGGAAAACAGGGGGTACCTGATCCAAATATCCCAAGGCTGAGATTCTCATTGATGGTAGAAAAAGCTGACATTGGCCAGAGATCTACTGTGTGCCAGGCATTTTTATTTTCTATATATATATATATATTTATGTATTGTGTTTTTTTTTTTTTTTTTTTTGAGATGGAGTCTCACTCTATCACCCAAGCTGGAGTGCAGGGGCATGATCTCAGTTCACTGCAGCCTCCACTTCCTGGGTTCAGGTGATTCTCATGCCTCAGCCTCCTGAGTAGTTGGGACCACAGGTACATGTCATCACACCTGGCTAATTTTTGTATTTTTCAGTAGAGATAGGTTTCACCATGTTGGCCAGGCTGGTTTCGAACTCCTGACCTGAGGTGATCTGCCCACCTCAGCCTCCCAAAGTGCTGGGATTACAGGCGTGAGCCACTGTGCCTGGCCAGGATTTCTATTTGAATCATTATTTCCATAAGACGTAGGCTAGGAAGGGGAAGTGAGAAAGGAAAGAAGGAAGGAAGGAAGGTAGGAAGGAAGGGAGGGAGGGAGGGAGGGAGGGAGGGAGGAAGGAAGGAAGGAAGGAAGGAAGGAAGGAAGGAAGGAAGGAAGGAAGGAAGGAAACGTCCATGACCTCAAAAGATTCTTAGTGCTTCTGTGTTAATTCCTCCCTCATGTTCCCTTCTTTATCCAGGCAACCATCGATGTGCTTTCTGTCCCTACCAGTTAGTTTTGCATCTTCTAAGCTTCACATCAACAGAGTTATACAATGTGTGTTCCTTTGTGTATGACTTCTTTCACTTAGCATGATTATCTTGAGATTCATCTACGTTAGTGCAGAAACTTTCAACACTTCCTTCCTCTTTCTTGCTGAATACTAGTCTAATGAATGGTGCTATGCTCTGAATGTTCATGTCCCACCGAATTAATGTGTTGTAACCTAACTCCAAGGTGATGGCATTAGGAGGTGGGAATTTTGGGAGGTGATTAGGTCATGGGGGCTCCACCCTCAGGAATGGAATCAGTGCCCTTATAAAAGTACTAGAGGGAGCCTGCTCACCCCTTCCACCCCTTTCACCATGTGAGAACACATAGAAAGTAGCATATATGAGGAACAGGCCTTCACCAGACACCAAATCTGCTGGCACCCTGACCTTGGACTTTCCAGCCTCCAGAACCATGAACAATAAATACGTTTAGAAATGACCTAGTCTAAGTAAATAGAAATAGTAAATACCTAAGGTATTTTATTATAACAACTCAAAAGACTAAGACGAGTGGTTCTACCAGGATGCCAGTAGACACTACAGACAGTGGAAGATAGGAGTGGACCAACTGAGGCATGCTAGGTCAGAGAAGTTGACCTTCAAGTCACCCCATCTCATGGAAATATTCAGGAATATGCATGAACTGTCATTGCTTTGTATCCTTTTTTTTTTTTTTTTTTTAATCAACTGAGCAGGCAGGCACTTGGCCAGAGTCACCAAAATTTGAGCAGAGCAGAGAGGGAAGGTGGCCAAAATGATACTAAGAACTCTCTGAGCCCCTCTAGCAGAGGCAAGTTTCTTGTGCCTTTAAGAGTCTTCACGCCACACAGATGAAATCAGCAGCAGCTGCACCTGCCCGTGAGGGCTGAAGGCTTAGGAAGCTCAGACCTCCATCTGGAAGCTTGCTGTGTTGTCTCCTGCTTTGCATAACCATTTCCATAAGCCCCTATCTTTTTTGTCATTAAAGAAATTGTACATGTGGCCAGGCTCGGTGGCTCATGCCTGTAATAGCACTTTGGGAGGCCAAGGTGAGAGGATTGCTTGAGCCCAGGAGTTTGAGACCAGCCTGAGCAACATGGTGAAACCCAGCCTCTACCAATATATATATTGGTGTATATATACCAGTATATATATATATATACACACACAAAAATTAGCCAGGCATGCTGGCACATGCCTGTAGTCCCAGCTACTTGAGCTGCTTGGGAGACTGAAGTGGGAGGGTTGCTTGAACCCAGGAGGCAGAGGCCACAGTAAGCAATGATTGCACCACTGCACTCCAACCTGGGCAACAGAGCAAGACCCTGTCCCCACCAAGAAAAAGAAAGAAAATATTGAAAACAAAATTTGAACCAAAGTGTATCTGACACTAAACCTGCAACTCTCATGCGTCCCTTAAAAAAAAAAAAAAAAAACTTGAGTGAGTGAGTGAATGTGTGAATGGGTGAAAGGGAGTTTATATTAGACTGTTCTCACGCTGCTGATAAAGACATACCCAAGACTGGGTAATTTATAAACAAAAAGATGTTTGATGGAGTCACAGTTCCACATGGCTGGGGAGGCCTCACAATTATGGTGGAAGGCAAAGAAGGAGCAAACATACCCCACACATGGCAGCAGACAAGAGGGCTTATGCAGGGTAACTCCCATTTATAAAACCATCAGATCTCGCGAGACTTATTCACTCTCACGAGAACAGCATGGAAAAGACCCATCCCCGTGATTCAATTACCTCCCACCTGGCCCTTCCCACCATACATGGGAATTATGGGAGCTACAGTTCAAGATAAGATTTGGGGCTGGGCAGGTAGCT
The DNA here is from genome assembly GCF_002776525.5 of Piliocolobus tephrosceles. Lineage (NCBI taxonomy): Eukaryota > Metazoa > Chordata > Mammalia > Primates > Cercopithecidae > Piliocolobus > Piliocolobus tephrosceles. The sequence goes on along the minus strand of NC_045441.1, from coordinate 14,873,354 downwards.
CACGCCTGTAATCCCAGCACTTTAGAGAGGCCGAGATGGGTAGATCACTTGAGGTCAGGAGTTCGAGACCAGCCTGGCCAACATGGTGAAGCCCCATCTCTACTAAAAATACAAAAATTAGCTGGGTGTGGTGGCAGGTGCCTGTAATCCCAGCTACTCGGGAGGCTGAAGCAGGAGAATCACTTGAACCCAGGAGGAAGAGGTTGCAGTGAGCCGAGATCATGCCACTGCACTCCATCCTGGGCAACAGAGTGACAAAAAAAAAAAAAAAAAAAAAGATAAGACTTGGGTGGGGACACAGCCAGATCATATCAGGGTTTGTATCTCACAGTTCTTCACAAAATGGCCCTTCTCATTGCCTCTTTAGAATTGTGGGGTAAACGCTTCCTGAGGCAACATAAGGAGACATGAGTGAGACCAATCTGGGGCACAAATGGTGCTGGTTCAGATGAGGTAGACCAGATGCCTGGCACGAGGTCATGGCCAAGCAAGGTCTGAGCTTCCTTGGATGAGATATATAAGCAGCTTTTATATGCACTGCATGCACAGTCCAAGGACAAGCCCTGGTGAAGAAGGCACCCACCTCCTTTATTAAGTCACTTAAAGTGTAATTACATTCAGCATGTAACCAGGGAGAAGGAAGCGCTGCCCTTCCATGTGATTCTGGGTCCTTGACAGTGATGAAATGTTCAACCTGCAAGCAATTACTTAAATAGTCAGCACCTTGCATGCATGACTGGATCAGGACTGTAATCAGAATCACAGCAACATGAAATTTTGGAATCAGGGGGACTTTAGAGGCCATGTCATTCAACCCCTTGATTTTTACAGACAAGGAAATGGAAGCCCAGAGGAGTTCTCTTCTTTTCCTAAGGGAGAGAATGCAGTGCCTCTAATTCCTGGCACTGTATAATTTTAGAGAACAGAGCTTGGAGAGCTGACTTTCTGCTGCAGGGTCACTGTTTAACCTTATGCAATCATCTTATAATTGAATGCAAACATAGATTTGCCACATAGATGTCCACACCATGAGTTACATAGCCATGATTCTATACTTCAGAATTTATAAAATACCCCAAGGATGACGTCTGTAACCATGAGACCACGGAATGCTTAATTTTTACAAAATCTTAGCTACCTAGAGTATGTAACAAAATGTAAACAGTTCATATGCCTTTATGTTTCACAGAAACTTACGTCTTCATATCATAATAAATTATTCCTTTCCATTTCTCTATATTTCTGTTCTCATGACTTCTGGCTCGCATGCATTGGGGAGGATGCTGGTTGAAATCCAGTAGACATAACCATGACAAAGAAGAACAGGACAGCCAAGTACAGTGGTTCATGCCTATAATCCCAGCATTTTGGGAGGCTGAGGAGGGAGGATCACATGAAGCCAGGAGTTCAAGACCAGCCTGGGCAACAAGGTGAGATTCCATCTCTACAAAAATTAGAAATTAAAAAAATTAGCCTACCATGGTGGCATGCATCTGTAGTCCGAGCTATTCAGGAGACTGAGACAAGAGGATCTCGTGTGCCCAGGAGGCTGAGGCGTTAGTGAGCTATCTATGATCGTGCCGTTACACTCCAGCCTGGGTGACAGAATGAGACTCCATCTGAAAAAGAATTTTAAAAAGAAGAAGAGGAAAAAGAAGGCTCATCATTTATCAATGATTCTTAGCACATAAACACACAAAATTTTCTTGGGATAGGGTCGTATGTTATGTTCAAAAATAGACCTGTAGACTTAATTAAATTAATCAAGGCAAGAAGACTGATTTATTTCAGCAGATGTGCATCAGCTCTGCCAAAACGTTTTTTTCAAATAGTAATACACTGTCATTCAGAGTGTGGTCAAATTGACATGCTCATATCCTGCTAATGAAGGTATAAGTTGGGAGTTGGGTGTGGTGGTGAGCACCTGTAGTCTCAGCTACTCAGGAGGCTGAGGCAGGAGGATTGCTTGTGCCCAGGAGTTCAAGACCAGGCTGAGTGACATAGCAAGACCCTATCTCTACAAAAAAATAAAAAAATATAACTGGGTGTGGTGGCACATGCCTGCAATCCCAGCTACTCAAGAGGCTGAGGCGGGAAGATTGCTTAGCCCAGGAGTTCAAGACCAGGCTGGGCAACATAGCAAGACCCTATCTCTACGAAAACATTAAAAATTTTAGCTGAGTGTGGTGGTGCACACCTGTAGTCCCAGCTACTCAAGAGGCTGGGGCAGGAGGATCGCTTAAGCCCAGGAGTTCACGAACAGGATGGGAAATATAACAAGATCATATCTCAAAAATAATAATAAAATAAAAATAAATTTTAAAAAGAAAGGGTACATGGGCAAGCCTACAACAATATACTATTCCTGGAGTAGGCTCCATCAAGGAAGACCTGTTGGAAGAGGTGGACTTGGATCCATGACTCAAAGAAGATGAAGGAGATGCAACTGTAGTCCCAGCTGACTCAGAAGGCTGAGATAGTAGGATCTCTTGAGCCTAGGAGTTGGAGGCTGCAGTGAGCTATGATCACACCACTGCACTCCAGCCTAGATGACAGAGCCAGTCTAGGCACTCAATCTAGCTGACAGAGCCAGACTCCTTCTCTTAAAAAAAAAGAATGTGGTAGCAGAACAATGACTTCCGAAGATGCCCGTGTCCTAATGCCTCGAACCTGTGAGTGTTACCTTCAGTGGAAAAAAGGCTTCACAGATATGATCAGCTCTGGATTGTACAGATGGGCCCAGTGTGAACATCAAGGTCCTTCATTTATGGAAAGGGAAGGCAGAAAGTCTGAGTCAGATGGAGATGCAAAGCTGCTGTACCGCTCTGGCTTGAAGGAGAGAGGGAGGACCAAGGTCAAAATGGAGGGAGGTAGAGGCCTTTAGCAAAAAGAGATTGCTCGATTCCCCTCCCTCCAACTTCAGAGTCAGCGGTACAGCAGCTTCGCATCTCCATCTGACTCAGACTGTCTGCCTCCCTCTTCCATCATTGAAGGACCCTGATCATTGAAGGACACTGGGCCCATCTATACAATCCAGAGCTAATCACATCTGTGAAGCCTCTTCCACTGAAGGTAACACTCACAGGTTCGAGGCATTAGGACATGGGCGTCTTCGAAAGTCATTGTTCTGCTACCACATTCTTTTTTTATTTTAAGAGAAAGAGTCTGGTTCTGTCAGCTAGACTGAGTGCCTAGACTGGCTCTGTCACCTAGGCTGGAGTGCAGTGATGTGATCATAGCTCACTGCAGCCTCCAACTCTTAGGTTCAAGAGATCCTACTATCTCAGCCTTCTGAGTAGCTGGGACTACAGGTGCATGCCACCCTGCCTGGCTAATTTTTTAATTTTTTTAGTGATGGGGGCATCCCATTATGTTGCTTAGGTTGTCACCACAATTCATAATCAACCATGTCTCCATTTCTTCCTCTGTCCCATGAGTTTGGTAATATGGTATCTACTTCATAGGGTTGTCATGAGGATAAAATGACGTAGTACTTCTCAAGTGCTTAGAACAGTGCCTGGCACATGGTAAAAACTCATAATTGTGGCTACTTCTATGGGCCCATCTAAAAAGACAGGTAGAATTCCTTCCTCCACCCCTGGATTTCTTGGGATAGTCATTTTCCAATATTCCTGGTAGTAAGTCACAATAAAAAACACACTTGAGGCAAGGCATGGTGGCTCATGCTTGTAATCTCAGCACTTTGGGAGGCTGAGGCTGGCAGATCACTTGGGGTCAGGAGTTTGAAACCAGCCTGGACAACATAGACCACTGTCTCTACTAAAAATACAAAAATTACCTGGGCATGGTGGCCAGTGCCTGTAATCCCAACTACTTGGGAGGCTGAGGCAGGAGAATCGCTTGAACCAGTGAGGCGGATGTTGCAGCAAGCTGAGACGGCATCATTGCACTCCAGCCTGGGTGACAGAGCAAGACTTCATCTAAAACACATACACACACACACACACACACACACACACACACGACAGCACAATCCAGTAGACCCAGTGATTTATACATTTACATAACTAAAATAAATGTTGCACAAGCAAAACTTAACTCCAATCTGTGTAATGCATTTTGATTTATTTCTTTTTATTCTATTTCTTTCTTTTTTTTTTTTTTTATGGAGTCTTGCTCTGTTGCCCAGGTTCTAGTGCAGTGATGCGATCTCGGCTCACAGCAACCTCTGCCTCCCAGGTTCAAGCAATTCTCCTGCCTCAGCCTCCCAAGTACCTGGGATTACAGGTGCCCACCACCGTGCCTGACTAAGTTTTGTATTTTTAGTAGAGATGGGGTTTCACCATGTTGGCCAGGCTGGTCTCAAACTCCTGACCTCAGATGATTCACCTGCCTCGGCCTCCCAAAGTGCTGGTATTACAGATGTGAACCACGGCACCCGACCCTCTATTTCAATTTTTTAATGCAATGAAATAAACCAATGGTGGTTGAGTTAAAACTTAAACCCTGACATCCAAATTCAACCTCTTTTCTTTTTTTCTCTGCTTGATGCAATCAACAATCGGCAAACATTACACCAGACAGCAGGGACCTTGCAATTTACCCAGTCAGCCCTGTTTCACTGAGATGAGTGTGATCAACTGAAAGAAGGAAAGGAGGAGACACTTTGGGAGGCCAAGGTGGGCACATCATCTGAGGTTGGGAGTCCAAGACCAGCCTGGCCAACAACATAAAACACCATCTCTACTAAAAATACAAAAAAATTAGCCAGGCATGGTGGCATGCTCTTGTAATCCCAGCTACTTGGGAGGCCAAGGCAGGAGAATCGCTTGAACCTGGGAGGCAGAAGTTGCAGTGAGCTGACATCATGCCACTGCACTCCAGCCTGGGTGACAGAGTGAGACCTTGTCTCAAAACAAAAAGAAAGAAAAAGAAGGAAGGGAGGAGAAAATAGGAGCTGTAACTCCTGCTGCAGAATTCTGCCTTCATATATCTGCACTCAAATTTTTTTGGTCATTGAGTGGCCTTAAGGACGCTGACAAGCTTTAATTTGTAAACCTTCCCATATTAATGATGCAGAGCATCTAATTGCCCTGTTCTCCTTATTCACACCGAGTATGGTGAAGATGCCCCGGCTCATCAGCATCCACAAGGTTTTCGTGACAACTTCTCTTGTCCACGCATAACCAAATCTGGAGAGACTGTCATTCGATTTGACAAACCAACAAGACAAGGCTGTCAATCTCTCAGACAGGTGAGGAACTACAGTGACTGACATAATCTAAGGGTCAGTATGAATCTGATCGTGACTGTGCTCAGCTGCTGACAGCTGAGAAAGCTCTCCTTGGATGGTTCAAAGCCTACACATTTTTCACCTCAAGTAGCCTGAGAAATATGGGAAGGTAACTGACACGCATATGTATTTCACTCGGATGTGACAGGCCCAGCAGAGGCTTTTGAAGAGTCTTCCTGCTACCACTGATGAGGTGGCCAGAGGTATCACCACTGAAGCTTGCTTCTGGCTCCCCGGTGGCTTGAGGAAATCCGTGACCTTCCCTGAGTCACAGACGCATGGGATGATAAATCTAAAAGGGCCCTTAGATACCCTTTAACCCAACTCCAGAAAGGAAAAGTAACACTCAAGAATAATCAAGAGTAGAGGCTATAGGGTGAAAGACACACTTAACAATAATCCCAAATTATTATTATTTTTTTTTTTTTTGAGACGGAGTCTCACTGTCACCCAGGCAGGAGTGCAGAGGTGGGATCTCAGCTCACTGCAACCTCTGCCTGTAGCTGGGATTACGAGCATATACCACCACGCTCGGCTAATTTTTGTATATTTAGTAGACATGGGTTTTCACCGTGTTGGCCAGGCTGGTCTTGAACTCCTGGTCTCAAGTGATCCACCTCGGCCTCCCAAAGTGCTGAGATTACAGGCATGAGCCACTGCACCCGGCCCTGGATTATTGTTTCATTTCATAATCATAATCATTTTCAGTTGCATCATGTCAACATTGGTAGTTTTCGACTCTGGCCATGCACAAGAATCCCCTGGGAGCTTTTAAGAAGTTTCCAAGCCTGGGTCCATCACCTAGAGATGCTGAGATGGTCTGGGGTGGGGTGTGGAATTCAATATTGTCTTACTAGCTCCTAGTGAATTAAGTAGTATGGGCAGGGTTAAGAAGTCCCCATAGGCCAAGTGCAGTAGATAACTCTTAGAATCCCAGCACTTTGGGAGGCCAAGGCAGGTGGATCACTTGAGCCCAGGAGTTCGAGAGCAACCTGAGCAACATGGTGAAACCCCATCTCTACTATATATATATATATATATATATACAAAAACTAGCCAGGCGTGGTAGCACACACCTGTAGTCCCAGCTACTCAGGAGGCCGAGGTGGGAGGATCACCTGAGCCCAGAGAGGTTGAAGCTGCAGTGAGCCATGATTGCACCACTGCATTCCAGCCTGGGGGACCGAGTGAGACCCTGACTCAAAAAAAAAAAAAAAAAAAAGGTCCCTGGAGTATGACAGCATAGGTCCCAATTCAGACACCATCATTTACTTCCCAGGTACCCTTGGGTACATTACTTAATTTTTCTGGGTCTCCGTTTCCTCATCTGTAAAACTGGGACTGGTGATAATGATACCGACCTTGTAGGATTCTTAGAGGCTTAAATGAGTTATTAGACAGAAGGCTTTTAATATATTGCCTGATACAGAGTACGTGATGAATAGATGTCACTAATTCTGTTATTTAAGGACCTGCAATATTTATAAAGGCTCAAAGAGAAGATTTGATGAAATTACATAGCATTGAGCTTCCCCTCAGAAGGTGACTCTAGGTCCTTTTTTTTCTAATATGGGGTGTGAGAGAGAGAAGTAAAAAAATAACTCTGATGTTTTGGGTCTAAGCAACTGCAAGAATGTTTTATTCTACTGCATTTTGGCTTGTTGTTTAATCCTTGCAACATCTCCATTATATGGATTTTAAAAACTGAGGCTCAGAGAAGTTCAGTCATCTGCCCAAGATCAGGAGATCCAGGGAAACAGCCAATTCAAGAGTCTAATTCCCACATTCATGCTTTCTTCTTTCTCTCTTGTATTGAGTCCCCAGAAGAATTTGAGCATGATTTTTTTTTTTTTTTTTTTTTTTTTTTTTTTTAGACAGAATTTCATCCTTGTTGCCCAGGCTGGAGTACAATGGTGGGATCTCAGCTCACTACAACCTCCACCTCCCAGGTTCCAGCAATTCTCCTGCCTCAGCCTCCCAAGTAGCTGAGATTACAGCCACCTGCCACCACGCTTGGCTAATTTTTTGTATTTTTAGTAGAGACGGGGTTTCACCATGTTAGCAAGGCTGGTCTTGAACCCCTAACCTCAAGTGATCCACCCGCCTCAGCCTCCAAAGTGCTATGATTACAGGTGTGAGCCACCACGCCTGGCCTGTGTATGATCTTAAAGGAAGTAATGAATATGGATGACAGGTGATAAAAGAGAGAAAACACCACATGGCTGGGAGTTATAGATGTGAGAAGGTGACTCTAGGTCCTTTGTGCCTGAAAAGTCTATGATTATGCTAAGGAGATGTTGCTGTATGAGGACAACATGCAGGCTGGCCTGGCTAGAACAGAGGGGCCTCACGCATGCAGGGCCCCAGTGCTAGCACGTAAGGAGTCTGTATGGTATGCAGTAAAGAAACAAATGTGTATCTCCATTGAAAACCCTTATGAATCCTATTTAAATGTGTTGTCTTAAGTGATGCAAACTGCAAAGTCACAATATGAGAGACTATACAGCATGCAGGTTCCATTTTCTTCAACAAAAAAGTTACAAGAAGAACAAAAAGAAGGTGGAGAAATTGTAGAAAAAATAGCAAATGTTATGTGTGGACTTTGAGTTTTGTAATGCATGGATATCCTGATTCAAACAAACTAAAACACACACACACACATACACACACAAACACACACATACTGAAAAAATAATCTGGAGAAGGCCAGGTATGGTGGCTCACATTTGTAATCCCAACACTTTGGGAGGTCGAGGCGGGTGTGTCACCTGAGGTTAGGGATTCAAGACCAGCCTGGCCAACATGGAGAAACCTCGTCTTTACTAAAAATATAAAAAATTAGCTGTGCATGGTGGCGCAAGCCTGTAATCCCAGTTACTCGGGAGGCTGAGGCAGGAGAATCACTTGAATCTGGAGGCAGAGGTTGCGGTGAGTCGAAATCGCACCACTGCACTCCAGCCTGGGCAATCAGAGCAAAACTCTGCCTCAAAAAAAAAAAAAAAAAAGTACAAGAAATAATCTGGGAAATGGGGATGCTTGCTAACTGGCTATTTGATGAACTAATAAATTCTTTCTTTGAGTACACTGTAGACTAATAAGCAGATATAAGAAGATAAGTCATATGTCTGAATTATAAAGTATAAGACAAAAAAGGTAAGGAGTAATAAGCGTTCCAAGAAGAAACATATTAAAATGCTGCCATGGTTCTGAAGAGGGAGTTGGTGTCAGTGCAAGAAATTAGGAGGCTCAAGTTTGCTGAGGAGCTACTGAGCAGAGTGAGCCAGGCCCCCCCACCCGAGGCCTTTTATAATCAGCACTGGCTTTCAAACTGTGATTGGCCAAATCCTGGGGCTTCTTGGAACCCTGCCCAGGGTTACCTTGATGGGGCAGAGGTACACATATTGGAGAGTTAGTTGAATGGTACGATGCCTTCTTTAAGTAGAACATATCAGCTTTTTAAGTGTCCAGGGAAGATTTCAGCTGGAGAAAGTATAACTGAAAAGATTCTTGATAACTCCTGAGCAATGGCTTTCCCGGTCCTCTCCCCTCAGTGAACTGTCTTTACTCTTTTAGATGGTCAATTGTACCAGTAAGGACTTTAGCTGAAAGTAGAAGAAATTCTGCTTTTTTGTGAGCTGAGCACAGATACCAGTGCCCAACCGTAACTGAGTCAATATCCTGACTTAAGTCACGCAAAACACATAAAACTAGAGTTGTGCCATCTCCTTTGCCTTGTTAAAAAGGACACTGGAGCAGATAAATTTTATCGCAATAAATCTCACCATTAACAAATGGCAGTCATGTATCCCATGATAAACCTGATGATTATAGGTAGTTTCTACTATTTATTGGACCAATGAAAGAGACATGTTTCAGAGCCAAGAGCTGCAGCCAGATGGGTAGGAAGGAAAATCCTGCAATCTTGTCTTTAAATGAAAGAGTCCTGCTAAAGAAATGGGAATTTCCTTAAAGAAACTGTAAACAAACTGGGTAATTGATAAAGAAAAGAGGTTTAATTGGCTCACAGTTTCACAGGCTGTACCCCAGAAGCATGGCTGAGGAGGCCTCAGGAAACTTTCAATCATGATGAATGGTGAAGGGGAAGCAGGCACGTCTTACACGGCCTGAGCAGGAGGAAGAAAGTGGGGGTGGCGGTGCCACACACTTTTAAACAACCAGATCTCATGAGAGCTCACTCGCTATCAGAAGAACAGCAAGGGGGAAATCCGCCCCCATGATCCACTCACCTCCCACCAGGTCCCACCTCCAACATTGGGGATTACAATTCAACATGAAATTTGGGTAGGGACACAAATCCAAACCGTATCAGCTACCTATAATGTATCCCCATTTAAAAAACCATAGCATTTTTGCTGTATATTATGGAGACATTGTTTTGTCTCCCAAGTCCAGGCTAACAGTTCAGTATGTCTAATCTCTAGCAATATTTATAAAGAAGAAACCGGAATAAGTGGAGGAAAAGAAAAAATCAATAGTTTAATAGAAGACAATTTTCCTGGGCTGGAAAAAAAAGCACATGAGTGTGCAAATCAAAAGCACTCAATGTTTTTGTCGTTGTTGTTTTGGTGTTTGTTTGTTTGTTTTCTTTTGTTGAGATGAAGCTTCCCTCTTCTTGCCCGGGCTGGAGTGCAATGGTGTGATCTCAGCTACTGCAACCTCCACTTCCAGGATTCAAGCGATCCTCCTGCCCTAGCCTCCCAAGTAGCTGGGATTACAGGCGCCTGCCACCATGACTGGCTAATTTTGTATTTTTAGTAAAGATGGTGTTTCACCATGTTGGCCAGGCTGATCTCGAACTCCTGACCTCAGGTGATCCACCCACCTCGGCCTCCCAAAGTGCTGGGATTACAGGCGTGAGCCACCGCACCCGGCCTAGACTCACTGTTTTAAGTAAATTTATAAAAAGAGACACAGTAGTTATATTTGAGTGACATTTTCATATCAAGTTTGGAGAAACTGCCACTAAGCTAGGAAAAATTAAACGATAATGACAAGTTGTAACAGAAGAACTGAAATTCAGCTAACCCTAATTCTATAGTTCTACCAATGCAAACACAGAAGAAAATGAAGTAATGTCTGTAGTGTTTAAGGGAGACATCTGTGACTCAAGAATTCTTTGCCTAACCCAGATGCTGTTCATGAGCCAAAGTGAAGGACAGATAGCCTGAGATAGGTTATGCCACAGAAAATCCTATGACTGATGCACTCCTCCTCAAAATCTTAACCAAAGTTTTAATCAAAACCTAGGAGATGCGCCAAAAAATAAGTGCTCAAGATCAGAGAAATTATAAAATCAAGCATGGACACTGTTAACTAGAGATTGTATAAATAATTGGCGTAAACTGATAATTAAAGGAATGCCCAAGTCAACAGAGACTCCTGAGATGAGTTATTGTAAAAAATGCCAGTATTAATAAAAACATGCATCTTACAATGTGTGCTCCGGATTCTACTTGCAAGGCCAAGAAAGTTGAACAAAAAGAGTTAAAACACATCTTGAATTCCCCATTTCAAAAAGAAGAGCCAAAAGTTTTTGTATTAATTTTGGATTTAATAGTTATAGATATTACCCAAGCAAAGATATTTTTGAACAATGTAAAATTAACATTTATTAAAATTAAATATTGGCTATACATTATTGAGTCACAAGGGAAAAGCAAAGAAAGTGTGGTCTATAAGGCAAAATAATGAAATGTGAATGACAGAATGCATGAAATAATATAATTAAAAGTAAACATATTATAATAAATAAAAATCGGTTAAATTTCTAATTTAAAAAAGTACAGGTCCAGTTTAATTAGCATTGTGCTGAAGGTCCCCAAGTTCTCGAGAATGTGTGCATTAGCCAGACATTTATTAATAAATGTTTTGTACCTATTTACATATCAAAAATAAAAGAGGGCTAGCTTGTACATACTATGTATAAAAAACATTTATTTAAAATACTTAATAATTTAGGCCAAGTGCAGTGGCTCACACCATAATCCCAGCACTTTGAGAGGCCAAGGCAGGCAGATCACTTGCAGTCAGGAGGTTGAGACTAGCCTGGCCAACATGGGGAAAGTCTATCTCTAGAAAAATACAAAAATTAGCTGGGCATGGTGGCAGTCGCCTGTAGTCTCAGCTTCTTGGGAGGCTGAGGCAGGAGAATTGCTTGAACCCAGGAGGTGGCGGTTGCAGTGAGCAGAGATCACGCCATTGCACTCCAGCCTGGGCAACAGATCAAGACTCTGTCTCAAGAAAAAAAATGTATCCACCTGAGCTCTCCCCTGTTGGTGTATCAACTGCCTGCCTCCCATCGTGCAAATCTAGCACACAGTCCTTAAGCTATTTGTTTACCCATCTGCATGCATCTATTAAAATCAGCGCATATACACCATGGAATACCATACAGCCATAAAAGGAATGAGTTCATGTCCTTTGCGGGTACATGGATGAAACTGGAAACCATCATCCTCAGCAAACTAATACAGAAACAGAAAACCAAACAGCACATGTTCTCACTCATAAGTGGGAGTTGAACAACGAGAACACATGGACACAGGGAGGGGAACATCACACACCAGGGCCTGTCGGGGGTGGGAGGAAAGGGGAGGGAGAGCATTCAGACAAATACCTAATGCATGTGGAGCTTAAAACCTAGATGATGGGTTGATAGGTGCAGCAAACCACCATGGCACACGTATACCTGTGTAACAAACCTGCACGTTCAGCACATGTATCCCAGAACTTAAAGTGAAATAAATAAAATAAAAATAAATAAATATAAATTATAAAAATATTTAACATAAAAATTTCCCTCTCTAAAATTTCTATTCTCATCCCAGGATGGGTACTTGAGGAATATATATATATATATATTTATATTCTTTCAGCATTTTAAAAAAAATGAATACTGTAAAATAAAAGAACATTTTTCTCAAAAAAAAAAATCAGAGGTTCTGGGGTACAGGGGTGCGGACCATAACTCGTTTAAGCTGAACTTTGTAAGTAAAGAAACATTCATAAATATTTCAATTGGAAGATTTGAAAAAAAAATAAAAGAATGAGGAGGATCACCGGCGGCTGTCCTTGGAGTACTGACTCGCTAGTGGGAAGCCTGGCATCAAAAAGTGAGAAAATGCCGACAAAACACCAGGCGGTATGCAAACACACTGTCAAATTCACAGAGCCAGAAAAAGCGATTCCTGCAGTTTATCTACCCCAAGTGGATTCAATCTAGTAGAGAGGTGATTTTGTGGCATTTACAATTTTCATTGGTAAGTTTGGAAAAAAAAAAAAAAAAGGAGAAACACGGAAAAGAAAATGAAGAGAGCGAACTAGGAGGTGGGAAGCAGAAAAGTTTAGGAAGGGAAGAACCTAATGCCTAAATAAGTAACATGACTCACCCCAAAGTCCTTAAAAAGAGTTTTTTAAGGGTACATGGATATGATTAGTAACAGACGTTGGGAAAGGGAAATGGGGGAATTGTTCAAAGTCAAATCTCACAAGTTTTCTCTCCCCAGCTGCATTAAGTTTCAAGGCTTCAAAACAATTCTTTGTGCTTTATGGCTCCAGCCTCTGGGCTTATGGCTCCACCATTATTCGGCCTACCATAGGGTCCTTGATAATTTTTTTTTTTTTTTTTTTTTTTTTGAGACGGAGTCTTGCTCTATTGCCCAGGCTGGAGTGCAGTGGCCGGATCTCAGCTCACTGCAAGCTCCGCCTCCCGGGTTTACGCCATTCTCCCGCCTCAGCCTCCGGAGTAGCTGGGACTACAGGCGCCCGCCACCTCGCCCGGCTAGTTTTTTTGTATTTTTAGTAGAGACGGGGTTTCACCGTGTTAGCCAGGATGGTCTCGATCTCCTGACCTCGTGATCCGCCCATCTCGGCCTCCCAAAGTGCTGGGATTACAGGCTTGAGCCACCGCGCCCGGCCTGATAATTTTTAAGAATGCAAAGGGGCCAGACACGGTGGCTCACACCTGCAATCCCAGTACTTTGAGAGGCCAATATGGGCAGATCACCTGAGCTCAGGAGTTCAAGACCAGCCTGGCCAACATGGTGAAACCCTGTCTCTACTAAAATTAGCTGGGTGTGGTGGCAGGCACCTGTAATCCCAGCTACTCTGGAGGCTGAGGCAGGAGAATCACTGGAACTCAGGAGGCAGAGATTGCAGTGAGCCAAGATTGAGCCACAGAACTCCAGCCTGGGCAACAGAGCAAGACCCCATCTCAAAAAAAAAAAAAAAAGAAAGAAAGAAAGAAGCAAAAAAATTGCAAAGGGGAAGCCAAGTTTGAGAATTGCATCATTAAATCAGATGTGATCAGTAGATCAGTAGTTAGGGGTGAAATAGAGGGGAGAGAAGGTTGATTCCAAACATATTATATTTGTCCATTTTCACATTGCTGATAAAGACATACCCAAGACTGGATAATTTATAAAGAAAAGAGGTTTAATGGACTCACAGTTCCAAATGGCTGGGGAGGCCTCACAATCATGGCAGAAGGCGAGGAAAGAACAAAGACACGTCTTACATGGGTGGCAGCAGGCAAAGAGAGAATGAGAGTCAAGCAAAAGGGGAAACTCCTTATGAAATTATCAGATCTGATAAGACATATTTACTACCCCAAGAACAGCATGAGGGAAACAACCCCAGTGACTCAATTATCCCCCACTGGGTCCTTCCCACAACATATGGGAATTATGGGAGCTGTATTAAAGACAAGATTTGGGTGGGGACACAGCCACACCATATCACATATCTTTCCCCACAATCTGCCAATGACACAGTCTCTTACTCTCTTTTGATTTTTGTTCCAATTATTCTTGCCATATTATACAGCCCACTCCAAAATGTAGTAGAGACTTAAAACAGCAGTCATTTCTTTTGCTCATGGATCTGCAACTTGGGCAGGACTCAATGGGGGCAACTCATCTCTATTCCCTGATATCTAGGGCACAGAAAATAAGCCTCAACAACTGGGGGCTCTGAAGGCTTGTTTACTAACATCGGTGGTTGATGCTGGCTGTCACTGGGACCTGAGCTGGGGCTGTTGGCGGAGCACCTACATGTGGTCTCTCCTTGTGGCCTGGCCTTCCTTGCTGCGGTAGTTGGACTCCAAGAATGAATATCACAACAGGACAAGAGTGGAACTTTATTGCCTTTTATGATCTAGCACCAGAAGTCACATAGTGTCACTTTTTCCATAATCACAGGTGACACAGATTCCATTGACAGGAGTGTAGGCCTCACTTCTCAGTAAGTCATATTGATGTTAAAGGATTGTTAAAAGAACATTTGGAATGGGAGAGATTATTGACACCATCTTGGAAAATATATTCTGCCACAACTGAGACAGGGATTCTTAACTTAGGATTGGGTGGAAGGAGAAGCCTAACCCTTTTTTAGGCTGCTTTGAGGTTGTAGGGGCTGAGTTTAAAAAAGCATAGTAAAAAAAAGTTGTAGTATTATTCATATTTGTAATATTTTCACAACAAAGACTTCAGAAAATAAAGCTTTACAGGCTTTTCTTGACTAGTAGGCATATTCAGGTAATATTATGGCTCCCCTTGAAGGAACCATATCAGAATGGAAGATCAAGACTTTTATGTTCAGAAAAGGGAGGGCATGCATTTGAAAGGTTTGAAATTTGCTGGCTGAAGACTTTGCTTGCAATAAAAGTAGAACCTCCCAGAAAGGCTGGTACGTTTGCCTGACTTTGAGTTCATCAAAGTGGGGCACAGTGGCTCCCACCTGTAATCCCAGCACTATGGGAGGCCAAAGCGTGTAGATCACTTGAGCTCAGGAGTTTGAGACCAGCCTAGGCAACACGGCAAAACCCTGTCTCTAAAAAAAATTTTAAAATTAGCCAGGCGTGATGACATGCACCTGTATTCCCAGCTACTCAGGAGGCTGAGGTGGGAGAATCACTTGAGCCTGTGAAGTGGAGGTTGCAGTGAGCCAAGATTACACCACTGCACTTCAGCCTGGGTGACAGAGTTAGGCACTGTGTCAAAAAATAAAATAGAATAAAAAATGAGTTTCTCATATACTTTTATAAAATGAGATTTCAGTGAGGGTGACAAAACATGCCAGGGTCCTAAAATTGTGGGTGGAAGAGACTCTGCTGAAATTTGAATAATAGCAAAATATAGAACTCTCTCACCATTTTTTTCAGGATCAGCTCTGCCTAAAAGGGCCACTGGTCCTAGTTGAAACTGCACAGCTTTTTCTTGTGATATTAACTACTTCTTCCAGAATGTTCTGAGAAGATTCAGCATATGCAGAGAATATTCATGGAATCAGAGACCCACAAAGCTGGAGGGGTCTTTATGGATAATACAGGAATGGTAACCATGCCTGTGTCCCTTAAGGGCCACAGCAGACATTAATAACTGATCAAAGCACTCTCCCTGCCAAGACCACAGCAGACATTACTAATTCATTGAAGCACACTTCCAGCTGAGTCCAGACAACCTCAGGATCCTTCTCAACAGCTCTCCTGGCACCCAATCTCTAACGCATCTGATCTAATGTAGCAGTTCTCAAACTTGTGTCCAGGATTCCTCTGCATTCTTTGCAGAAATTAAAGACCCCATGGCTGACAGAATAAAGGTGGCCATAAGCCCAGAGGACAAAGCCACAAACCACAAAGGATTGTTTCTAAACCTTGAAAATTAACAATGATTGCCTGGCTGGATTTCAAAATTGCTTAGGACCAGTGATTCCATTTTTCCTTCTACTTTCTCCCTTTGGAATGAAAATGTCTATAACTGTTGTCCCATGCCCATTCCACCATTGTATTTTGGAAGCAGATAATTTGTTTTCTAATTTCCCAGGTCCACAGATGGAGAGGAGTGATGCTCCAGGACGAACCATACTCATGATTTCACCCACACTTGATTTAGAGAGAGAAATTTGGAACTTTGGAGTTGATCAGATTTAGATGACATTTTTAGACTTCAAGTTGATGTTGTAATGGTTTGAGACTTTGAGGAACATTGGGATGAAATGAATGTAATTTGCATTGTGGGACAGAAATCAATCTTTTAAGAGCCAGTGGGTAGACTGTAGTGGGCAGAATAATGAAACCTCAAAGAAGTACACACCCTTATCCCCCAAACCTGTGATTATGTTACTATTCATGGCCAAAGGGAAGTTGCACATGTGCTTAAAGGTAAGAAAATGGGGAGATTATCCTAGATTATCCAGGTGGGCCCAATCTAATCACATAAATCTTATCCATCTGGGATCAGAGAGGGAGCTGTGATTATGGGGAGATGGTCAAAGAAACGCATCATTGCTCACTTTGGAAATAGAGGAAGGGGCCACGAACTAAAGAATGGGGGTGGCCTCTACAAGCCAGAAAAAGCAAGGAAACAGATTCTCCCCAAAAACCTCCAGATGGAATGCAGCTCTGCCTCTATCTTGATTTCAGCTCAGGGAGACCTATGTCAGAAATCTACAGAATTATAAAACAATAAATTTGTGTGTTTTAAGTCACTAGATTTATGATCACTTTTTACAGTGGCAATAGAAAACTAATACAGACTTCAAGGAAGTCTTGTATCTTTTTATCTATTGATATTTATTATGTTGGAAATTATACTCAAAATATCTTCAAATGTTTACTTATTTAAAATCAGAATAACAAATCAATTATGTGTTCTCATGGGTAACATATCTTTATTTAAAACAAAGTATTTTCTAAACAATCATAATAAGAGTGGCATTGTCTTAAATTTTTATAAATCTCCCTATTATCAGGCTTAACATAAGATAGCTAGATTCTCATACCTGCTTCTACATTCAGAAGAATTGAGATATGTTGTTTTGATCAAAGCACGTAAAGAAAATCCAGCCTCACACAAAAATGTAATTGAAAAGGAAAGGGAAAATTTAATAACAGACAGTTGTGAATATTCTTTGATACTACAATCAAAATGCAACATGAGGTGGGTTTTTTGGTTTTTTGGGGGGGACGGGGTCTTACTCTATCACCCAGGCTGAGTACAGTAGGGCAATCATGGCTCACTGCAGCCTCGACCTTCCAGGTTCAAGTGATCCTCCTGTCTCAGCCTCCTAATTAGCGTGTGCCACCACAGACACTACAGGCATGTGCCATTACACTAAGCTAATGATACGGTTTCGCTGTGTCCTCACCAAATCTCAACTTGAATTGTATCTTTCAGAATTCCCACATGGTGTGGGAGGGACCCAGAGGGTGGTAATTGAAGCATGGTGGCCGGTCTTTCCTGTGCTATTTTTGTGATAGTGAATAAGTCTCATGAGATATGATGGGTTTATCAGGGGTTTCTGCTTTTGCTTCTTCCTCTTTCTCTCTTACCACTGCCATGTAAGAAGTGCCTTTCACCTTCTGCCGTGAATCTGAAGCCCCCCTGGCCATGTGGAACTGTAAGTCCAATTAAACCTCTTTTTTCTTCCAAGACTCGGGTGTGTCTTTATCAGCAGCACGAAAATGGACTCATACATTAAATTGGTACCGGGCGGGGGTGGGGCATTGCTGAAAAGATAACCGAAAATGTGGAAGCGACTCTGGAACTGGGTAACAAGCAGAAATTGGAAGTTTGGAGGGCCCAGAAGAAGACAGGAAAAATGTGGGAAAGTCTGGAACTTCCTAGAGACTTGCTGAATGGCTTTGCCCAAAATGCTGATAACAATATGGACAATAAGGTCCAGGCTGAGACAGTCTCAGGGTGAGATGAGGAACTTGTTGGGACTGGAGTAAAGGTGACTCTTGTTATGTTTTGACAAAGAGACTGGTGGCATTTTGCCCATGCCCTAGAGATTTGTAAAACTTTGACCTTGAAAAAGATGATTTAGGGTATCTAGTGGAAGAAATTTCTAAGCAGCAAAGCATGCGAGAGGTGACTCAGGTACTGTTAAAGGCATTCACCTTTACAAGTGAAGCAGAGCATAAAAGTTTGGAAAATTTGCAGCTTGACTATGCGATAGGAAAGAAAAACCCATTTTCTGAGGAGAAATTCAAACCAGCTATAGAAATTTGCATAAGTAGCAAGGAACCTAATGTTAATCCCCAAAACCATGGGGAAAATGTCTCCAGGCCATATCAGAGACCTTCACGGCAGCCCCTCCCATCACAGACCCAGAAGCCCAGGAGAAAAAGATGGTTTCGTGGATCGGGCCCAGGGTCCCTGTGCTGTGTGCAGCCTAGGGACTTGGTGCCCTGTGTCCCAGCTGCTCCAACCATGGCTGCAAGGGGCCAACATATAGCTCGGGCTGTGGCTTCAGAGGGTGGAAGCCCCAAGCCTTGGCAGCTCCCACAAGATGTTGAGCGTGATGGTGCAGAGAAGTCAAGAATTGAGGTTTGGGAACCTCTGCCTAGGTTTCAGAAGATATACAGAAATGCCTGGATGCCCAGGCAAAAGTTTGTTACAGGGGTGGTGCCCTCGTGGAGAACCTCTGCTAGGGCAATGCAGAAGGGAAGTGTGGGTCTCCCCCACACAGAGTCTCTACTGGGGCACTGCCTAGTGGAGCTGTGAGAAGAGGGCGCCCGTTCTCCAGACCATGGAATGGTAGATCCACCAACAGCTTGCACCGTGTGCCTGGAAAAGCCACAGACACTCAATGCCAGCTCATGAAAGCAGCTGGGAGGGAGGCTGTACCCTGCAAAGCCACAGGGGCAGAGCTGCCCAAGACCATGGGAACCCACCTCTTGCCTCAGCGTGACCTGGATGTGAGACCCGGAATCAAAGACCACTTTGGAGTTTTAAAATTTGACCGTCCTGCTGAGTTTTGGACTTGCATGGGCCCTGTAACCCCTTTGTTCTGGCCAATTTCTCCCATCGGGAAAGGCTGTACTTACCCAATGTCTGTACCCTCCATTGTATCTAAGAAGTAACTAGCTTGCTTTTGATTTTACAGGCTCATAGGCAGAAGGGACTTGCCTTGTCTCAGATAAGACTTTGGACTGTGGACTTTTGGGTTAATGCTGAAGTGAGTTAAGACTTTGCAGGACTGTTGGGAAGGCATGATTGGTTTTGAAATGTGAAGACATGAGATTTGGAAGGGCCGGGAGTGGAATGATATGGTTTGGCTGTGTCCCCACCAAAATCTCAACTTGAATTGTACCTTCCAGAATTCCCATGTGTTGTGGGAGGGACCCAGGGGGAGGTAACTGAATCTTGGGGGCCAGTTTTCCTTGTAATAGTGAATAAGTCTCATGAGATCTGATAGGTGTATCGGGGGTTTCCACTTTTGCTTCTTCCTCATTCTGTCTTGGCACTGCTATTTCAGAAGTACCTTACACCTCCCACCATGATTCTGAGGCTTCCGGAGCCACGTGGAACTGTAAGTCCAATTAAACCTGTTTTTCTTCCCAGTCTTAGATATGTCTTTATCAGCAGCATGAAAACAGACTAATACAGCTAATTTCTTTATTTTTTATAGAGATGAGGTTTTGCCATGTTGCTCAGGCTGGTCTCGAACTCTTGACCTCAAGGAATCCCACCACCTTGGCCTCCCAAAGTGCTGAAATTACAGGTGTGAGCCACTTCACCTGGCCACATGAGGTGGTTTTTAAAAGGTTGAATGTAATGTAGAATCTGAAACATATGAATGAAGTTTTTATAATCTATTTCAATAAAACCCATTGATCTACCTGCACTTTGGCTCTCTTATTGGAACGTGAGTTTGTCACATCATGCTTTGGTCAGTGGAAATATGCTAGTTCACTGAGTTACATGGGTTGTCTAGATGTGGACAAACAGTATGAGACAATACCAAAACAAATAGCATGTTTGTTAATATCTTCAATCTCAGAGAAGTCATTAAGTATTGGGAAGCTGCCAAGTTCATGGTGACAGATACAAGTTTTCCAAAAATCTAATATTCACTTAAAAGCTTGAGTTTTATCCTCGGTAATAAATACTGTGAGTTGTTTGACTTGAAGTGACAGGCTCACTTTGTTAATTTCCAAGAAAATGTGTGTCACAGCTTGTCTGTCAATTGTTACTTCGATTAAAAATGTGTTCCATGGAAAAACTGACTAGTTCAGCTTACATCTCCAACTATATCCCACCTGAGGTTCTTCTCAAGGCAACCACTGTACTTTATTATGCATTTGGACAATTGGAATAGTAGAAGGAGGTGTGCTCAGGGTGGAGATTTAACAAAACCAATAATTTTTACTGTTTCATCAAGGACATTCTCAAGTGAAACTCACTCTTTTGTTTTGCTTTGCTTTTTTTTTTTTAACTGTGCATGCATGATGGTAAAGAATGTCATGAGACTAGCACAGTTTGAGGTCACCACCAAGTCACTATTGTTTGCATGTTCAGTGCAAATGTCAACTCAGTGAACACAGCAAACCACACCTTAATATTCTTGTAGAGATGGGGTTTCACCATATTGGCCAGGCTGGTCTTGAACTCCTGACCTCGTAATCCACCTGCCTCAGCCTCCCAAAGTACTGTTAAGCTGGGCATGCCTGTAATCCTAGCACTTTGGGAGATCAAGGCAGGCGAATTGCTTGAGCTCAGGAGTTTGAGACCAGCCTGGGCAAAAAAAAATGATTTTGACCTCATGCATGTTCTGATAGTGTCTGAGGCACCATCAGGGGTCCATGGGCCACACACTTCGAGAACCGCTCATCTAATGTACCAGTTTCATTTTATATATGGAAAAACTGGGGCCCAGAGAGGGAATAAATGACTCTTGGCTTCAGTATTGTCTCACTGGGTTGTCACAGGTTGGATTACCAGCAAGCTGACTCCAAGATGGAGTTGATGTACAGGAAATTATTAAGGGTAGGGGGAAGTAAGGGTTCTCCTTTCTATAGCTGTGAAGAGCTAGGATGTAAGCAACAGTGGCTACTTCCACCTTCCCAAAGACAGCCTTGTTACCTGAAGGGGGCGTGATCCAGACTCCAAGAGAGGGCTCTTGGATCTCACACAAGAAAGAATTTGGAGCAAGCCCATAAAATGAAAGCAAGTTTATTAAGAAATAAAGAAATAAAGAATGGCGACTCCATAGGCAACGCAGCAACTTGGGTTGCTTGACTGATAATACTTACAGTTATTTCTTGATTGTATGCTAAACAACGGGTGGATTATTCATGAATTTTTCAGAAAAGGAGTGGGCGTTTCCCGGAACTGAGGGTTCTTCCGCTTTATAGACAATCTAGGGTAACATACGGACATTGCCATGGCATTTGTAAGCTGTCATGGCACTGGTGGGAGTGTCTTTTAGCAAGCTAATGCATTATAATTTGCACATAATGAACAGTGAGGATGACCAGAGGTCACTTTTGTTGACATCTTGGTTTTGGTGGGTTTCGGCCAGCTGCTTCACTGCAACCTGTTTTATCAGGAGGGTATTTATGACCTGTATCTTGTGCTGACCTCCTATCTCATCCTGTGACAGAATACCTAACCTCCTGGGAATGTGGCCCAGTAGGTCTCCGCCTTATTTTACCTAGCCCCTATTCAAGATGGAGTCACTCTGGTTCAAATGCCTCTGACAGCCTCAGTCAACCATCTGAAGCTAGAACCACCTTTCAGAATTACCCTGATTTGGACTGACATGGCTTCACCTTTACCTCCCATCTTGATTTCCTCATTGATGAATTATTTCTGAAAGTGGTTCAGGGATTAAATCAGTTAGCACATCAAAGTCTAACATCTAATCTAAAGATAACTTGTTATCATTAGATTCTGGCTTCCTCAAGGTCCACATTGATACTGGGAACGTGCAGGTCCTTGAACTCAGGTGCCCCGTTTTCCAGCCACTTTGCCTCTCTCCGTTTCCCTGTCCTTTCCACACTGCCCTAAAAAATAAGACTGAGAAACAGCTCCGTGTCTCCAGGCAGGCTCACTCTCCAAGGCTTCTTGCTAAAAGTTTATTTGCACTGAAAATGTTCTGTCCTTGAAATTGACAGGCTGTGACTTTTGAACAGATCTGTCCTACTCAGAGGCTTAAGGGTTTCATTTGATTCCACTTCAAAGCCATCTTATACTCCCAAGGTGTCCCCAGGTTCCCTGGGACCTGGGTAAATACTCTATTTGCTTGCACAAAGGCCTCTGAGAATGCCTCATTACTCGATACAATAGGTGACTTAATCTGCGGGTCATGGTTAAGTGACTGTACCACTTTGCAACACAATGCAGACTGCATAATCTCCCAGGATGCTCAAGTCAGACAAGAGGCTGAGGCAGCTCTGCAGGGCACTAGATTGCAAGTTCCGTGCTGGGGTGCACCAGCAAACGCGGCTGCTTCCAGGCATTGCTCCCCTGCCCACACCTGCAACCTGCACAACAGCCACCAAGTCAGTCTTCAAGATACTCATCAGCAGTCATTCCACCTCCGAAACGTTCTGCATCTCTTGGTAGGCCACCACATTGAGCTCAAACTCCTGTCCCCTTCTCAAGGCCCATCATCACCCCATTGTAGCAGGACAAGCCACAGACAAAACCTCTCAGACACCGAGTTAAAGAAGGAAGTGCTTTATTCAGCTGGGAGCTTTGGCAAGACTCACGTCTCCAACAACCAAGCTCCCTGAGTGAGCAATTCACGTCCCTCTTACAAATCTAAGGGGGTCTGCATGAGAGGGTCATGATTGATTGTGCAAGCAGAGGGTATGTGACTAGGGGCTGCATGCACGGGTAATTAGAATGGAACACAATAGGACAGGGATTTTCACAGTGCTTTTCCATGCAATGTCTGTAATCTATAGAAAATATAACCTAATAGGTCAGGCGTCAATCTTTAACTACCAGGCCCAGGGTGTGGTGCTGGGTTGTCTGCCTGTGGATTTCATTTCTGCCTTTTAGTTTTTACTTCTTCTTTCTTTGGAGGCAGAAATTGGGCATAAGACAATATGATGGGTGGTCTCCTCCCTTACCCTCACCTCTAACACACACATCCTGCTCCAACAAAACTGGCCCCTCTCTGCTCCCTCCAGCACATTGCAGCCACACTGACCACGTTGCCTCCCAACCCAGGAATTGTCCCCATTTCCACACGACCTTTTTAAACCAGGTCCATCCTTCAAGGAACAGCTCAGTTCACCTCCTCCAGAGAGCTCTGCTAACGATTCCAGCCCTGTCCTCTGGACTATTTCTATTCAAATTATCTGTCCCATACAATGTAGAACTTGATCATATTGTCAGAGGTGTTTGAATCTCAAATAGGGGCTGGGTAAAATAAGGCTGAGACCCGCTGGACTGCATTCCCAGGAGGTTACGCCTTCTAAGTCACAGGATGAGATACAGGTTATAATGACCGTGCTGATAAAACAGTCTGTGGTAAAGAAGCCAGCCAAAACCCACCAAAACCAAAATGGCAACCAAAGTAACCTCCGTTCATCCTCATTGCTCACCATATGCTAATTATAATACATTAGCATACTAATTATGATATATTAGCATGCTAAAAAGCATGCCCACCAGTGCCATGACAGTTTACAAATGCCATGGCAATGTCCAAAAGTTACCCATATAGTCTAAAAAGGGGAGAAACCCTTAGTTCCAGGAATTACCCACCACTTTCCCAAAAAACTCATGAGTAATCCAACTTAAAGAGTCTGTTCTATCGGTCTTAAGGCCTTTGTGTTGATGTGAATGCTGGACAGCTGTGTGTAAATTCTAAATGAGAGGAGGATATAATGAGTCATGTTAAGCTCTCCATTCCCATAATAGCCTGAACTAGTTTTTCAGGTTAACTTTGGAATGCCCTTGGCTGAAAGAAGGGGTTCATTCAGATGGTTGGTGGTGCTTAGAATTTTATTTTTAATTTACAAAAGTAAAGATAATGTTACAGGAAAGGGATCTCGATCCAGACCCCAAGAGAGGGTTCTTGGATCTCCTGCAAGAAAGAATTCAGGGCATGTCCATAGAGTAAAGTGAAAGCAAGTTTATCAGGAAAGTAAAGGAATAAAAGAATGGCTACTCTATAGACACAGCCACCCTGAGGGCTGCTGGTTGCCCATTTTTATGGTTATTTCTTGATTATATGCTAAACAAAGCATGGATTAATTGTGCCTCCCTTTTTTAGACCATATAAGGTAACTTCCAGACATTTCCATGGCATTTGTAAACTATCATGGTGCTGTTGGGAGTGTAGCTGTGAGGACGACCAGAGGTCATTCTTGTCGCCATCTTGGTTTTGGTGGGTTTTAACTGGCTTCTTTACTGCAACCTGTTTTATCAGCAAGGTCTTTATGACCTGTATCTTGTGCTGACCTTCTATCTCATCCTGGGACTTAGAATGCCTTAACTGTCTGGGAATGCAGCCCAGTAGGTCTCAGCTTCATTTTACCCAGCCCCATTCAAAATGCAGTTGCTCTGGTTTACACACCTCTGACAATAACGTCTTAATATATGTCCCTGAATTGATTTTCAGTGGCTTGGACCCCCCCACTAGAGAACCCTGTGGAACAGATCAGCTGACACTAGACCCTAGACAAGGGGAAAGTGAAGACTAAACTTTAACTATCACTCTTTATTATAAGTTTCTTCCTGAGGGGCTTGAGGAAAGTTAATCCCCCTTGACAGCTAACTTTCTTTTTTCTGTTGACTTTAAATGTTTAAACAAAGCATCTCTATCTTAACCAATTCCAAATCAGAAAATCTTTGAGTGTATCTACAACCTGTAAGCCCTGCTTCAAGATATCCCACACTTTTAAGCTTAAACCAATGTGTAACCTCCATGTACTGATTTATGATTTTGCCTATAGCTTCTACTTTCCTAAAATTTACCCCTGCCTTTAAAAACTCTTGCCTGCAAGCCACTGGGGAGGTCAGGTCTTAAGCATGAGCTACCCAATTCTCCTTGCTTGGTGTCTTGCAATACACGCTTTCCTTTCAATTGTTGATGAAAAAAAAGCCAAACTCTGTAAAATATTTAAAGAGTAAGTTTACTCTGAGCCAAATGTGAGTGATTATGGCCTGCAACACAGTCTCGAGAGATACTGAGAACAGGTGCTCAAGATGGTGGGGTTACAGCTTGATTTTATGCATTTTAGGGAGAGAGAAGCTACAGGCAAAGACATAAATCAATACGTGGAAAGTATATATTGGTGTGAGCTAGAAAAGTGGGATATCCTGACAGTGTGGAGCAGGGCTTCCAGGTCATAAGTGGATTTAAAGATTTCCTAATTGGCAATTGGTTGAAAGTGTTCAGTTTTGCCTAAGAGTTGAAGTCAGCATAAAGAAAGGCTTGAGTTAAAATAACAGGGGTTATGGAAGCCAAGGTTCTTGTTACGTAGATGACGCCTCTAGGTAACAGGCTTCAGAGAAAATAGATGATAAATGTCTCTTTTAAGACCTTAAAAGGTGTCAGACTCTTAGCTAAATCTCTCCTTGATCAGAAAAAAGACCTAGAAAGCGAAGTAGACTCTTTACAGAATGCAAACTTCCCCCACTAGAGATTGCTTTGCAGAGCCATTTCAAAGTATGTTAAAGAAATATATTTGATTTTCTCTAGGGCCTGTTACTTGTCATGTGAGGCTATACCAGGGTCAGGTTGGAATCTGGTATCTTATTGCCACAAAGAGTCTGTTTTGTGGTTTCATTATCTCTATTTTAATGTTAGTGCTGGTCAGTTGTGCCTAAACCCCAAAGGGAGGAGGTATAACAGTACATATCTGACCTCCCCTTCACCTCATGGGCTGAACTAGTTTTTCGGGTTTTCTTAGGATCTCCTCAGCCAGGAAGGGGTTCGTTCATTTGGTTGGGGGACTTATAATCGTATTTCTAGTTTACACTATTACTGCAAAAACCTCAGTGTGGATATCTGGTTTTACTGCACCAGGTAAGTGGGCCCCAGTTCAGTCCTATCACAAGAGTCCAGTTGTGTGGCTAGTGGGCCACCTGACTGCAAAAGCCAGCCCCAGAAAGAACCAAAGGATGATGTCCACAAAGCCCCTCCTAGGTATCTGCAGACTGCCCCACACCACCCAGGTCCCTCAGCTCAGCAACACCATGAGGCAAGGGACATCTGACTTCTAGGCAACCCTGGCTTTGCTATCTCTCCTCAAGTGAAAGTTCTTTTCTGAGAGGCAGGGAGGCCTTGGGCAAATCCCTCCCCTCTCTGGCTTGCTGTTCCTTTGTCACTGAGATCGAATAAGAACGAGTTTGTCCTTTCTAGAAACTCAGGAAACAGGAGCTATAATTAGTGACAATTGTTACCGGCTCTGTGCCAGGCTGCCTGAATGGTTCCCTGCTTCCTCTGGGTTCAAGGGGCCCAACTCAGGGAGCACCTGGATGGATCTACTCAAATCTCAGTCCTTCCAGCTCCCTGCTTCTCCATCAACTCCATCTTTAGACTGAATTTCCGTCTAGAAAGAGCAACCTCAATCTCAGCCCCTATTTCCCATGCATCCAGTCGTCTCTAGGATGTCAGCTGGACATAACCAGTGTGCTAAGTGTAGGCAGAGAGTAACACTGTGTTACAGTCTTTCTAGGTACCCCATTTATCTTAATATAAAACTAATATGATATTTTAAAAGTTAAAATTGTGATATGTATCTCAGTTAGCTACCCATAGCCCATCTAAGCAGAGGTAGTAGACTGGGTGCAAGGGAGCCATGGGGCCCACTATTAGAGATGGGAACCCACAGACATCCTAGGAGGCGGGCCAGAAGTTAGGGAAGCCCAGCTCTGGTCTGAAGTGTCCATGAGAGCGGCTCCAGAACCTTCCCACATTAAAGACTCCTGGCTTCATTATGTTGACAACATGGTCTCAAATCTTCCTGTCCTCATGGGAAATGCATTTCTCAGGATATTGTTTCTCAAAATTGCATTTGAATACCAGAAATGTTCAAAGCAGGGCAGAGGATGCAGCGATAACCGCTGGGGCCCGTTGACGGGGTTCTGGGTTAGTTTCTGGTGTTGCACTAGGGAGGCGGGAAAGGAGGCATGCTGGTTTGTGAAAAGGGCCATGAGAAGTGTTTCTCTGCTTTTGAAATGTACACACATATTATTGCCTTTTCTTCCCCATAATCACTCACTCAAACCAAAGCCTTATTACTTTTTAAAAAAATGCTAGAGCATCCTAACAATAGTCCATAATTACTTTGCAAATGATTCTCTGGAGTAATTATGCCATTAGTCCAAGTGCCTTCTTCCACTTCAAAGATTTCTCTCTCTCTCTCCTTGGTGTCATCTGTTTGGCTTAGGGGATGAGAGGGAGCTCCCAGGAGCCTGAGTGATAGGAACCCAGGCTGTAGGCACAGGATTCAGAGATGCTTCTCTTAGTGTATCTGTTGTCAAACCAATTATTCCTGCAAATGACACCTCAGCAGAGCACTAAGGCAGACTTCCCAAGGGAAACAGATTAACCATCAACCTTACAAAATTCAGGCAGCTGCTTCGAAGGCTTTCTGGCCACACTAGATAAATGGGCCTTAGAACCATCTTTGGCTTTACTGATCAGTTTGGATTGACAGGCTGTGACCATGTGAAGGTCACCCCCCAGCCATGGTTAATAATATCCAAGTGGGGTTGTTACAGGGAAGGGGTCCTGAACCAGACCCCAAGAGAGGGTTCTTAGATCTCATGCAAGAAAGAATTCATGGCAAGTCCACAGAGTAAAGTGAAAGCAAGTTTATTAAGAAAGTAAAGCAATAAAAGAATAGCTACTCCATAGACAGAGCAGCCCTGAGGGCTGCTGGTTGCCCATTTTTACGGTTATTTCTTGATGATATGCTAATTAAGGAGTGGATTATTCATGCCTCCCCTTTTTAGACCATATAAAGTAACTTCCTGATGTTACCATGGCATTTGTACACTGTCTTGGCACTGGTGGGAATGTAGTAGTGAGGATGACCAGAGGTTACTCTCATCGCCATCTTGGTTTTGGTGGGTTTTGACCAGCTTCTTTACTGCAACCTGTTTTATCAACAAGGTCTTCATGACCTGTATCTTGTGCTGACCTCCTGTCTCATCCTGTGACTTAAAATGCTTTAACTATCTGGGAATGCAGTCAAGTAGGTATCAGCCCCATTTTACACAGCCTCTATTTAAGATGGAGTTGCTCTGGTTCACACTCTTCTGACGGGGTGATCTTCGGTGGTTCCTGCAAATCCTGAAGGGGGCACAAAGTAGCACAGACTACCTTTTGCCGAGTGCCTCTCCTGTGTTGTGATTGTGGTCTGGGCACTTCACTCATATTAGGTAGTAATCTGTGCTGTATTTATTGCCCCCATTTTACAGACGAGAAACTGAGGCTTAGAAAAAATGAACTCACACAAGAGTGAAACTCTGTCACACAAAAAAAAAATTAACTCACTGCCCAAGGTCACACAATTGGGAAGCACCCGTGCCAAGATTAACACACAGATCTGTCCATCTGCAAACTCAGTGTTCTTTTCTTTACAACACTCCACACTGTTATTCTAGCTTCAGGAAAACAGGCTGGCCCTGGGTTCAATGCATCATTTACTGTTGCATGATGTTGTCTGAGTAGTAAATTCGCTTCCCTGAGCTTCGGTTTCTCGCCTGCAAAATGGAGCCGATGATATTTCCAGAATAAAGGACTACATTAGGATTAGGTTAAAGGTGAGTGTGGAATGCACCATGATGGGAGAACTAAGGAAACCTTGGTAGTAGTCTTTGAGTTTGTATGCCTGAAATTGAATCAGAGGCTCTAAGCCAGCAAAAGCAAGACCAAGGCTTTAACGAGCTCAAAGCAGTCTATGCCAAGCTTGTTATAACCATCACTACCACCATGACCACAATCATGACAGGTAGCATTTAATAAATGCTTACAAAGGGGCTGGGCGTTGTGTAAAGTGTTTGCGTTTATTTAATTGTTTCTGACTAATATGCTAGCAACAGAGACCTGAAGAAACACTGGCTCATAAACAAAATCGAGATATGTTCTTTTTCTCCTATGAAAAAATTCCAAAGGAAGGCAGTCTACGGCAGTTGTGATGATTCCATAAAACCATCCACGCCTAGCCTTCTCCAGTGTTTCTGTCCCAGCATCTTTAGTGAATGGCTTTTATCCTGGAGATTATCCCATAGTCAGAAACGGATGCAGGAGCTCCAGGCTTCATGCCCATGCTTCAGGCAGGAAGAAAGAAGGATGAGGCGGTGGGGAAGCAAAAGGCCCCCTTTAAAGAGCTTTTCCAAATTCCCACCTGATAATTTCTGATTCAATCTCACTGGAAATCCCATCACCAGGGAGACTGAGAAATAAGAATTTTTAGCCAAACAAGACCTACCTTCAAAAATATAGGGCTCTGGCTGGGCACAGTGGCTCACGCCTGTAATTCCAGCAATTTGGGAGGCCAAGGCGGGTAGATCGTCTGAGGTCAGGAGTTCGAGACCACCCTGGCCAACATGGTGAAACCCTGTCTCTACCAAAAATACAAAAATTAGCTGGGCGTGGTGGCCCATGCCTGTAATCCCAGTTACTCAGGAGGCTGAGGCGGGAGAACCATTTGAACCTGGCTAGCAGAGGTTGCAGTGAGCCAAGATCATGCCACTGCACTCTAGCCTGGGTGGCAGAGTGAGACTCCATCTCAAAAATAAAATAAAATCATAAATATAGCTCTGTAACTGACGAAGAAGAGATTGGACATTGGGTAGTATCTTAGTCCGTTTGTGCAGCTATAACAAATTACCATAGACTGGGCGGCTGAAACAACAAATATTTATTTCTCACAGTTCTGGAGGCTGGGAAGTCTAAGATCACAGTGCCAGCAAGTTAATATCTGGTGAGGGCCCAGTTCCTGATTTGCAAATGACTGCCTTCTCCTTATATCCTCACACAACAGAAAGGGAGCTAGAGAGCACTCTGGGGTCCCTCTTATAAGGGCATAACTCCCCCTTCACCCTCATGATTTAATCACCGCCTATAGTAAATTCCTATCATTTTGTGTTGCATCCGTATCACTTAAACATATCTGAATATGCTTAACTTTTTCAAACCTGAAGCAGGACTCAGTCTCCCTTGACATGGTGTCTGGTTCTATACCTCCTTCCAGTTCCTCCGTGTGGTCAATCCAGATATCTACCTGTAATGGGAACGACACCACAAACATTTCTGCCTAGGCCTTAGAGGTAGAAAATCACACTCAAATGGCCCAAGGCAGTGGCCAGAGATAAGAACAGTGTACAGCCATCTTTCCCACCTAACACATGTGGCTCCCCATTCTCTCACCACTTCCTTTAAACAGATCATCAGGCATTTGAGAGCTTAAAGAGAGACCCTGATATGTTTTGGCTCTGTGTTCCCACCCAAATCTCATCTTGTAGCTCCCATAATTCCCATATGTTGTGGGAAGGATGCAAAGTATTGATCCTGCGTGTGTCTGTGAGGTTGTTGCCAAAGGAGATTAACATTTGACTTAGTGGAATGGGAGGCAGATCCACCCACAATCGGGGTGGGCACCATCTAATCAGCTGCCAGTGCAGCTAGAATAAAGTCAGAAGAATGTGGTAAGACTAGACTGGTTTAGTCTTCTGGTCTATATCTTTCTCCCACGCTGGATGCTTCCTGCCCTCGAACATCGGACTCCAAGTTCTTCAGCTGTGGGACTCAGACTGGCTTCCTTGCTCCTCAGCTTGCAGACAGCCTATTGTGGGACCTCACATTGTGATCATGTGAGTCAATACTCCTCAATAAACTTCCATTCACATATACATCTATCCTATTATTTCTGTCCCTCTAGAGAACCCTGACTAATACACATAGCTACATTCTTTCCCCACTATATAAACTCCTATCTTTAGTTGGTTAAGGACATGGACCACAAGCATTACAATGAGAAACAGACCCAGGTAGCAGATCTACCCACTCTGAATGGCTGGCAATGATGTTTATCATTTTGATAACTATTTATATCTGCAAGTTGCTGTACATTTTCTGTTTATCTATAATTATGAATCTATGTGATCCACATACATGCAATGATGTGTCTATAGGATGGCTGCTAAGGCAGGTGCCTCCTTACGACTGATTGATTGATTGATTGATTGATTGATTGTGGTTGGTTGCTCTCCCAGATTTGAGTTAGGTGGGTAGGTACTCGACCTACAGAAGAGACGCCCTCTGGCTGGGCATGGTGGCTTACAGCTGTAGTCCCAGGCATAAGTGGATTAATCAGCTTACATTCCCCCTTGGCAGCTGTTCCCAACCATGTGTCCTCTTCATCCTAAGTCTATCAGGGTGCAGCCCTACCCACAAAACCATGTAGAGAGTGCTGGAGCCAGTTCAGCTGAGAGAACACCCATGGATGTCTTCACCTTCCAGTCTCCTGCCCCTACACATCCCTCCCCAGTGGTAGTCCCCTTAGTACCAGAGCTGAACTCTCACTTCTGGTGTCTGAAAGGCTCAGGAAGGCATCTCTTACCATGAATGTGGCAAACCCACTGGGGATTTCCAATCTTGGAGGAGCCTCCATCTCCCCTACCCATCCCCAGGCCCCATCCACCTTACCTGCTGTGTCACTCTTAGTTGATGCCATTCATACCAGTTTATAAATAAAACACAGTCCATTCCCAGTGGAAACTCACTCCATTCCACCCCACCAACCCACCTTCCCTTCGTTCCCATGACATGCACCTGCGACTTTATCTAACCCTGCACCCCTCCTTACCTTCAATCTCCCACGAAGAGGTGAACCTTCTCCAGGTCAAGACTTGTGGGCCAGGCACGGTGGCTCACCCCTGTAATCCCAGCACTTTGGGAGGCCGAGGGGGGCGGATCACCTGAGGTCAGGAGTTCGAGATCAGCCTGGCCAACATGGTGAAACCCGTCTCTACTAAAAATATAAAAATGAGCTGGGCACGGTGGCAGGCACCTGTAATCCCAGCTACTCAGGAGGCTGAGGCAGGAGAATCACTTGAACCCAGGAGGCGGAGGTTGTAGTGAGCCGAGGTCGTGCCACTGCACTGCACTCCAGCCTAGACAAAAGAGCAAGCCTCCGTCCCAAAAAATTAAAAAAAAAAAATGGCTTGTCCCACCTCTCCAGGCTCCATGCCTCTGGCTTCTCATTCTCATATCCACCCTGCACAGCACAGCTTCTCAAAGTGCTATCTGAGAGCCCCTACATCTAAATAGGCTGAAATGCTTGTTAAAAATGTAGATTCTAGCCAGGCGCAGTGGCTCATGCCTGTAATCTCAGTGCTTTGGGAGGCCAAGTCACAAGAATCCCTTGAGCTCAAGAGTTCTAGACCAGCCAGGGCAACAAGGTGAAACTCAGTCTCCATAAAAAAATACAAAAATTAACTGAGCATGGTGGCAAATGCCTGTCGTCCCAGCTATTAATACTCAGGAAGCTAGAGCAGGAGGATTGCTTGAGCTCAGGAATTTGAGGCTGCAATGAGCTATGATTGCACCACTGCACTCATCCTGTGCACAGAATGAGAACCTGTCTCAAAAAAAAAAAAAAAAAAATGCAGATTCTGACTAGGCATGTGGCTCACACCTGTAATCTCAGCACTTCGGGAGGCTAAAGTAGGAAGGCTGTTTCAGTTTCAATATCCACTTCTGTGTCCAAATCTCCCCCTTTTTATTGAGCGATGGGGTCTCACTATGTCACCCAGGCTAGAGTGCAGTGGTGCCACCATAGCTCATTGCAATCTCAAACTCCTGTGCTCAAGTGATCCTCCCTCCTTATCCTCCCAAGTAGCTGGGATTGCAGGCATGCATCACCATGCTCGGCTATTTTATTTTTATTTTTATTTTTTGTAGAGACCACATCATGACATGTTCCCCAGGCTGTTCTCGAACTTCTGGCCACAAGTGATCCTTTCACCTTAGCCCCCCAAAGTGCTGGGATTACAGGCATGAGCCACTATGCTGAGCCTCAGATATCCCTTTTGTAAGGACTCCAGTCATACTGGATTAGGGTCCACCCTAATGACCTTCTCTTAACTAGACCACATCTGCAAAGACTCTATTTGCAAATAAGGTCACATTCTAAGATACTAGAGGTTAGGGTGTCAACATATCTTTTGAGGGCAGGCACAATTCAATCCACAACAGTTACCAAATCTTGGAAGTGACATCCCATCATTTTTGCCGTATTCTGTTTATTAGAAGTAAGTCACTAGGTCCAGCCCTGACTCAAGGGCAGCGGATCACACGTGGGCATGGATGTCAGGAGGTAGACAGCATCGAGAGCCATTTTAGAAGCTGTCTCCATGACCCATACCCATAAACAGGGCTTGAATGAGTAGTCTGTTATCTATTGTACTTCTACTGTAATTGTGAATTTATTTCTATGTTCCTCCAGACTGTGGGCTTCCCGGAAGCAGGGCTCATGTCAGATCCATCACTAAAACATTCCCAACACCTAACGCCGGACTCAGCACACGATGTAGTAGGTGCCCAGTCAATATTTATTGAATAAATGAATAAATAAGTAAATGAATGAGAAGCAGATAATGTTTCTCTCTGTCAAAGGGAAAAATTGCTCCTAAAATCTTAGCAGGGGAGCATTGCAATAGGCCGTTTGCCATTCTGTGTCTGTGATTAAATGGATTCTTCTCCAGCCAGCCCAATCTTAACTATTGATCAGCAAACTACACACTTGTTTATTTAAGGGGAGAAAGGCAGTGTTGTCTGCCTACAAAGAATTCATGGAACAAGTCAGATGCCTGATGAGTAATTTTCCCTGCCGTTTAATAAGACCCACGAGGTACATCTGTTTCAATCACTTTGATCGGAACTAAAAACAAGCTCAAACAAGCTGCCTAATGCAGCCTCTACCTGACAGGTGTAGAGGGAGCGATTATATTGTCTCTTTCCATCCCTGGAAGCAATGAATGAAAGCCCGCATGACTGGCAGCTTCTGGAAGGAGGTGGGGAAAGGAGCAAATCAGAGAAAACTGACTCCACGGGGCAGGCTGTGAATGGTGTGTGAAGAGACCAGCTGGAGTTCCTGATGGGAGGAGAATGAGGGCTGAGGCCAGGGCCTTAATTGGGATCTTGTGCTCAGAAGAGGAAATAGACAAAGAGATCTGCCTGCTTTTGACAGTCACGTGAAACACAGCAGACTAATACTAGTAAGCCAATTAGTCACAATCAGTATCCCCAGAGCATATGTGGGAAGTGGTGTCTATTATTCTGGAAGGAATAGTGAACCGGAATTCAGGAGGCGTTGGTTGGAATCCTGTCTCTGTCCCTTGCCAGCTCTATAAACCAAAAAGTGTCTGAGACAAGTCTCTATCGATTTAGAGGTTTATTTTGCCAAGGTTGAGGACGCACCCAGGAAAAAGAGACAAAAGTTACAGTGGCCTGTGCATTCTTCAAAGAGGATTCTGAGGACCTTAATATTGAAAGGGGGCTGGGGCCGGGTGCGGTGGCTCAAGCCTGTAATCCCAGCACTTTGGGAGGCCGAGACGGGCGGATCACGAGGTCAGGAGATAGAGACCATCCTGCCTAACACGGTGAAACCCCGTCTCTACTGAAAAATACAAAAAAAAAAAAAAACTAGCCGGGCAAGGTGGCGGGCGCCTGTAGTCCCAGCTACTCGGGAGGCTGAGGCAGGAGAATGGCGTAAACCCGGGAGGCGGAGCTTGCAGTGAGCTGAGATCCGGCCACTGCACTCCAGCCTGGGCCACAGAGAGAGACTCCATCTCAAAAAAAAAAAAAAAAGAAAAGAAAGGGGGCTGGGCGCAGTAGCTCATGCCTGTAATCTCAGGACGTTGGGAGGCTGAGACGGGTGGATCCCCTGAGGTCAGGAGTTCGAGACCACCCTGGCCATCATGGTGAAATTCCATCTCTACTAAAAATACAAAAATTAGCCAGGCGCGATGGCAGGTATTGGTAATCCCAGCTACTGGGGAGGCTGAGGCAGGAGAATCACTTGAACCCGGGAGGCAGAGGTTGCAGTGAGTCAAGATCGTGCCATTGCAATCCAGCCTGGGCAACACAGCAAGATTCTATCTCAAAAAAAAATAATTAAAGGGGAAAAAGCAGGCAGGAAGGGAAGGAGGAAAGAAGAAAAGGGGAGGGCAGATGGGGGGTGACAGGTGGCGATATTCCTGTGAGGCTTTGATAAGCACTCACTGAATTCACATATTACATGTGAAAAGAAACAACAGGGTCAGGGGGTCAGTTATGCATTCATCTAGCTCTGAGTAGATCTACATTTTATATAAGATAAAGTGAGCATGTGAAATTACAGCTCTGTTTGTGGACAAAGGGAAGGCTGTGTTTGCATGACTCAGTTTCCCAAGCTTAACTTTCCCTTTGGCATAGTGAGTTTGGGGTCCCGAGATTTTATATTCCTTTTACAGTTCCATGACCTAAGGAGACTGGCCTGAGCCCTCAGTCTCTCCAACCATAAAATGGAAATAATGGTTCTCATGGAGAAATGACATTGTAAATGTTTGCATTTTTTTTTTTTTTTTTTTTTTTTTTTGAGACAGAGTCTTGCTCTGTCGCCCAGGCTGGAGTGCAGTGGCCGGATCTCAGCTCACTGCAAGCTCCGCCTCCCGGGTTTATGCCATTCTCCTGCCTCAGCCTCCCAAGTAGCAGGGACTACAGGCGCCAGCCACCTCGCCCGGCTAATTTTTTTGTGTTTTTTAGTAGAGACGGGGTTTCACTGTGTTAGCCAGGATGGTCTCGATCTCCTGACCTCATGATCCGCCCGTCTCAGCCTCCCAAAGTGCTGGGATTACAGGCTTGAGCCACCGCGCCCGGCAATGTTTGCATATTATAATATCTGTGAAAGGGCCCGCTAAACACAGAGCCCAGCTCAGAAATGCCTCTCAAGACATATTCAGTCAATCAGCTTCGTCTTGCCTTAGTCAAGCTGAGCCTCCATCATTTGGAATGAAGTTTAACAAGGATTCCTTTTTTTTTTTTTTGAGACAAGAGTCTCACTCCATCACTCAGGCTAGAGTGCAGTGGTGCGATCTCAGCTCACTGCAACCTCCACCTCCTGAGTTCCAGTGATTCTCCTGCCTTAGCCTCCCAAGTACTTGGTATTACAAGCATGTGCTACCATGCCTGGCTAATTTTTGTATTTTTAATAGAGATGGGGTTTCACCATATTGGCCAGGCTGGTCTCAAACTCCTAACCTCAGGTGATCCACCCTCCTCAGCCTCCCAAAGTGCTGGGATTACAGGCGTGAGCCACTGCATCCAGCCTGGATTTCTACAAAATAATTCTTTTGGGCTGAAGGACTAGGGGGAAATCAGTGTGTCTTTTGTGCAGAGCTGCATCATTAGCCCTTGCTTCTGTGGCTTTGTGGTTTTGTCCTTGTATTAGTCAGTTCTTGCATTGCTATAAAGAGATACCTGAGACTGGGTAATTTATAAAGAAAGGGGGTTTAATTGGCTCACAGTTCTGCAGGCTGTACAGGAGGCATAGTGCTGGCATCTGCTTAGCTTCTGGGGAGGCCTCAGGAAACTTACAATCATGGCAGAAAGTGAAGAAGGAAAAGCAGACTCATTGTACGTGGCCAGAGCAGAAGGAAGAGGCGGGGGAAAGATGCTACACACTTTTAAACAACCAGACCTCACGAGAGTTCACTCTCTATCATGACACAGTACCAAGCAGGAAATCTGCCCGCATGATTCAATCACCTCCCACCGGGCCCCACCTCCAACACTGGAGATTACAACTGGACATGAGATTTGGGCAGGGACACAGACCCAAACCATATCAGTCCTTTTATCATATCTGTGTGCTTGCATATGGGCGCATGTGTACACATGTGTGTGCATGCATGTGTATGTGTTCACATTCGTAGTTCCACATACATATGTGTACTCAATATCTGGGTCTCCAGCAATTACTTGCGCTGTCAAAGACTTCAGTAATAGCGGGTTCTCACTCATGTGCTTAGAAAGTCAATCCCATGGAGGCAGAAAGTAGAGTGATTATTCCCAGAGGCTGAGAAGGGTGGAAGGACAGGGATGAAAGGTTGGTTAATAGGTACAAAAATACAGTTACAGAAGGAATAAGTACTAGTGTTTGATAGCACCGTAGAGTGACTACCGTTAACAATAATTCATTGTATATTTCAAAATAGCTAGAAGAGAAGAACCTGAAAATTCCCAAAACAAAGACATGATAAATGTTTGAGATGATGGATATTCTAATTACCCTGATTTGACCATTACACATTATACAATATATCAAATGTCACATGTAGCCCATAAATATGTATAATTAGTATGGAGCAATAAAAAAGATTTTTGATAGCCGGGTGCAGTGGCTCACATCTGTAATCCCAACACTTTGGGAGGCCGAGTCGGGCGGATCACAGGGTCAGGAGTTCGAGACCAGCCTGACCAACATGGTGAAACCCCATCTCTACTAAAACTACAAAAATCAGTCAGGCATGGTGGCATGTGCCTGTAATTCCAGCTACATGGGAGGCTGAGGCAAGAGAATCACTTGAACCCAGGAGGTAGAGGTTGCAGTGACCTGAGATCAT
The DNA here is from genome assembly GCF_002776525.5 of Piliocolobus tephrosceles. Lineage (NCBI taxonomy): Eukaryota > Metazoa > Chordata > Mammalia > Primates > Cercopithecidae > Piliocolobus > Piliocolobus tephrosceles. Next base: position 14,835,713 of record NC_045441.1, on the reverse strand, counting down.
GCCACTGCACTCCAGCCTGGGCAACAGAGGAAGACTCTATCTCAGAAAAAAAAAAAAAAAAGAGTTTTGATAATGGGTGTGCATTAAGTCCTAACAAAAGCAGGGTGACGATAGCCCATTTCTGGAGGTTGTCTTGACCCCATCACATGGAAAACCATCTGTCTACATCCACCACTTAGGTAAGATATCATGTCACGTTTAAGAGCACAGGGCCTGAGTTCAAATGTCTGCTCTACCCTCTCATGGTGATACAGAACATAGAAAGAAATTATTTAGGCAGATAGTGATGGTAAGGGTCCTTGGCGGAATTTCCCTTTTAACAAAAAAAAAAAAAAAAACAGCCCTCAAATCATTTCTTTTCTAACAAAGAGCAGCCTGTAAAATCAAGCTGCAGACATCGATGAGCAAGCTGGAAGCTTGCACAGGTGAATGCCGACAGCTGTGCCAATAGAAAAGGGCTACCTGGGAGCCAGGCATATTCAACATGGAGGCTCCATCTTCCCTTTTCTTTGTCACCACATGTACAGTAAAGAAACGGGCAGCATGGTGCCAGCCAGGTAGATAACCTGTCTGCATAAAAAAGGATTAGGGATAGTACCAAGCGGGAAATCCACCCCTATGATTCAATCACCTCCCACCAGGCCCCACCTCCAATGTTGAGGATTACAACTGGACGTGAGATTTGGGCAGGGACACAGACCCAAACCATATCATATGAGAAATTCTCACCCTATGCAGATGGCACACCTAGTACTAACCAGTTTTTTATGCCCTATGCAAATGACACACTGGTCCAACCAATCTCTCATGCCCTATGTAAATCAGACATCGCCTCCTCAAGCTCATCTATAAAACCTCCTGCATTTCACCCTGGAAGCAGCAACCCACTTCTCCGGGATCCCTCTCTACCGTACAGCTCTCTTCTCTTTATTTTGCCTATTAAATTTACACTCTGAACCTCACCCCCTGTGTGTCCACGTCCTACTCCATGAGAAAACGAATCTCAGGTATTTACCCCAGACAACAAGGCTGTTTCAACGGGACTTTGAGGCAGTTTCTTACCCTCTGTGCCTCAGTTTCCACATCTGCAAACCAGAGATGGTCATAGACCCACCTCGTAGAGTTGTGATGCGGATTAAATTAATTAGGCTTAGTTCAGCATCACAGCCCACAGCAGGCCTCCTGGTCCTAACGTGGCTGTATTCTGCATTGCTTGGATGACTCTGGGAGGCAGATCACTGTCCTTCCTTCCAAAGTGTACCCTGGGGAAAGCTACTTTATCTAGTACCCAACGTGTAAACCACGCAGGTTCAGCAGATGAAAATGAACGAATGAGTAAATGCAAAGAAGTGCATCTGCTGAGTGCACTGAGAAAGGGAAGACCCAGTCCCTGTGTTAAACCTCCTACAAAGCAGTATACGTACATTTATCTATCACTCAACTGGGATAATACTAATTGCTCTTCCACCTTTTTGTGTCCTACTTATTACTTTGCACTTTCCCTACATTATTTCAAACGATCATCTAATAATATTGACAAACCAGGTGTGGTGGTATGCACCTGTAGTCCCAGCTACTTGAGGGAGGCTGAGGTGGGAGGATCGCTTGAACCCAGGGGTTTGAGGCTACAGTGAGCTATGATCGAGCCACTGCACTCCAGCCTGGGCAGCAGAGCAAGACTCCATCTCTAAAAATAAATAAATATAGATATAGCTATAAATGAATAATAATGATTATTGTCTTTCCTTTACAGACATAAAAAAAAACTATAGAAATTAAGACTTTTCCAGGCACAGGGAAGGAAGGCACTGACCAGTATTTTAGATTCAAGGGCTACCTTGGTAGTAAAGGTGATGTGAACCTAAGTATGAGTGATAAATAGGACATAGGCACAAATGTGGTGTCAAACAGCTGCCACTCCAGTGGGGACCACTGGGGCACATTGCCTTTTCCTCCCAAAGCAGAACCGGGCTGACAGTAAAAGCCAGAACATGACAGAAAGAAGCTTAGATAACATCAGGGTGGGTGTAACACCAAGGCCTTGCCTAGGTAGGAAATTACAATCTCATCAAGGTGAGAAGTGTAGGAACAGCCAAGTTAGCAAAGAACTCAAAAATCAGGTTGGCCAAACCCAACCCTCTGTGCAACCCACAAACCACTCTTTTATGGTAAATAAGCACATAAAGATAGCACTACTATGTCCTGGAGCATGTACCAGATGCCAAGGGTCCAGAGATCCATGAGAAATGACCCCCTCTCCTTTCACAGAGTCCTTGGTCTGGGCCCAATCAGCAGAGCACAGAGAAGTGCAACAGGATGAGACCGTGCAGAGATGGGGTAAGTACAAGGAGCTATGGGATCTTAGAGGAAAGTGCCCACCCAGCCAGGGAACAGAGGAACAGCAGTTCCATTATTTAGCAAGCCATCTCATTGAATTGTTTGTGTGCATTCTTTGTTTCTCTATCACTTCTCGCTATGGCTTAAATGTGTTCCCTCCAATATTCAGGTGTTGAAACTTAATCTCCATTGTAGTGGTACTAAGAGATGCTCAAGTGCTCACCTTCCCCAGGAAACCCTTCTTATTGGGTCAGCTCTCAGTGATCTCTCAAAATCATTGGGGAAGTGATTAAGTCGTGAGAGCTCTGCCCTCATGAATGGGTTATTATAAAAGGGCTCAAGGTTAAAGGGAGCACTCTCTCGCCCTTCTGCCATGTGAGAACACAGCATTTCTCCCCTCCTGGGGATGCAGCCACCAGATGCCCTCTTGGAAATGGAAACCAATTCCTCACCAGACACTAAACCTGCCAGCACCTTGGTCTTGGACTTCCCAGCCTCCAGAACCACGAGAAATAAATTTCCATTCTTTGTAAATTACCCAGTCTGTGATATTTTATCATAGCAACACAAATGAACTAAGACATTTCTGTTGTTTTGTAAGGCCTGATGCAAGGCAGAAACAAAATAAGGGCTCCAGGCTTGCTGTTAAATGAAGAGAAGAATATAACAATAAAACAGATTCTGATTCAACTAATTTTCAGCTCTTACAAATTATTTCATCTAACCCCCCTCTCCTCAGCAACTCCATAGGTAATATAATTGTCTCCATTAACAGATTAATCAACTGAAGCTCAGAGAGGCTACATGATGTGCCCAAGTTCACACAAACAGTACATGGAACAGCCTATGAGAAAAATCAAAACAAAACCAACTTAGTTCTCCCACACACCTTCCACCTTCCACCAGGCCAGACAGCTTGTTTTTCTTTTTCTTTTTTTTTTTTTTTTTTTTTGAGACAGAGTCTCGCTCTGTCGCCCAGGCTGGAGTGCAGTGGCATGATCTCGACTCACTGCAAGCTCCGCCTTCCGGGTTCACACCATTCTCCCGCCTCAGCCTCCCGTGTAGTTGGGACTACGGGCCCCCGCCACCACGGCTGGCTAATTTTTTTGTATTTTTAGTAGAGACGGGGTTTCACTATGTTAGCCAGGACGGTCTCCATCTCCTGACCTCGTGATCCACCCGTCTCAGCCTCCCAAAGTGCTGGGATTACAGGTGTGAGCCACGGTGCCCGGCCCCAGGCAGCTTGTTAAATACAAGCTTATGGCACACTTTGTTTTGCACTCTACTCATGCCATCTAAAGGGTATTTTGTAGGAGGAAACTAAAGGAAATGCATCCCTTTGTCTTTTGGCTGGGGAATAGAATGTTCTTGTGATCAAGCAGGACTGGACAGTTTATGGGGTGGAGAGAAGGGCTGGCCTGGGCAGCTAATGGAAGCCTGACCATGAACCAGCATCCCCATGATAGCAAAGACATGTCTACTCTCAACACGACACTCACATGGCCCAAAGCCCTGGGGCAGTCATTCCCTTCTGGCCATCCCCAGTGCAAGACTCTTTGAAAATGTCCCTTTCCTCATCTTGTCAAAATCCACCTCCTGCATAACTGGGAAGCTGTCAGTGTGATCTACAACCCCCAGGCAGGCCTGGAATATGAGCTAAATTGCCTGAGTCACTAGCAATGATAGAGTCATTCTGAAGGAAATTGGAAATCAATTCTTGTCATCACTGTACAGAACTCCTTTATCAACAGTTCCAGCTCACCGTATAATACAACCAAGAACTTGAAGGCCAATACAAACAACAATAAGAGAAAGTTGTGTGTGTGTGTGTGTGTGTGTGTGTGAGAGAGAGAGAGAATTTATCCAAAATCATATCAACATCCAAAGACCAAGTCAAGGCTCCTCTAGCTGATAGAAGACCCCAGCATCTAGAAGATGGAGATGTTATATTCAAGGGAAGGTTGAGGACCTTGTAAGCCATGCACCCACCGTACAGTCAGCTTGACCATGACCTCTGCCTGTGCTGAGTTACTGCAAAACAAAGAACAGTAGTAATAACCCTCCACCTTTGCACAGCACTCTGACATTATCAAGGAATTTTCTGGTGTGTTTCCCCAGTTCTTAGCTCGAAGGGTTTTGGTTTGCTCTTGGTTTGTGATGCACTTTGCTTGCATTATATGAGTCTTTGTGTTGTAGTTTGAGAGGCAACAAGACTCTAGGAGTCACCTAAAAGAGCTGAGTTCAGGTTATCACTCTTAGTTATGCACAGTTATACACACACACACACACACATAATCTTAGAAAAAGTGCCACATTTTCCTGAACCTCATTTTTAAAAAAATTTTCCATAAAATACAAAAAGTAGCACACACCGGTTGGGGAGTGGTAGCTCACGCCTATAATCCCACCACTTTGGGAGATGAAGACAGGCAGATTACTTGAGGTCAGGAGTTCGAGACCAGCCTGGCCAATATGGTGAAACCCCGTCTCTACTTTAAAAAATACAAAAATTATCCAGGCGTGGTGGCAGGCACCTATAATCCCAGCTTCTCAGGAGGCTGAGGCTTGAGAATCACCTGAACCCAGGAGGTGGAGATTGCAGTGAGCTGAGACAGTGCTACTGCACTCCGGCCTGGGCAACAGAACAAGATCTTGTGTGGAAAAAAAAAAAAAGAGTACACAGCACAGAGTTATGATGAGTAAGGAAAACAAGCTTGTACAAGGAGAATTGTCTTGTCAATTTGCAATGGTATACAATGATTAGCTGCCGATAGTCATATAGCCACTGACTCATTAGGCAAATGGGTAAACTAAGCCCCAAAGAACTGAAATGAGCTGTCTAAAACTAGTACATGTGGAAAATAGGAGAAAGAACTTAACATTTATGTTAGGTTTATAAAACAGTTACTTGTCTCTTAGGCATTTTGGATAAGGGCCTAAGAAATCATTCTCCTCCTTGCGCTAAGGAAGACGTTTGGAGACCTTGGATAAGAGCTCACAAAATAGGAATCAGCAGTCTTAGTCCTATTCTCTACCCTTCTTAGTGGTTCTAATAAGCTCTCCCATGAGAATAATGATTCTAGAGATTGATTGATTGACTGATTGATTGATGATTTTGGTACAGGTCTCTCTCTGTCACCCAGGCTGGAGTCTCAAGCGATCCTCCTGCTTCAGCCTCCTTGAGTAGCTGGGACCACAGGTGTGCACCACCACACCAGGTTAATTTTTTTTTTTTTTTTTTTAGCAGAGATGGAATCTCGCTATGTTGCCCACACTGGTCTCAAACTTCTGAGCTCATGGGATCCTCCCACCTCGGCCTTCCAAAGTGCTGGAATTATAGGCATGAGCCACTGCACCTGGCTGAGAATTCTGAATATTACAGACTCATTCTATCACACTCCGCTCCATGATCACTAACAGGAGCCTACACACGGGAAAGAAGACATCTAACAGCTGCTCTCACACACATACTTATCAATATCTCACCCTCCCACGGCTTGGCTCAAGTGCCCATCTCTCCCAGGAAGCCTCCCTTATTGTGCCAACCCTCGATGATCTCTTGAAATCATTACTTTGTCCCAGTTATTTGGTGCCTATTTTCTGCTTTTTTTCCATATTTCTTCACATACGTAAATCTTGCCTCCCAATCTGACCATAAGTCCCTTCAGGGAGGGGACCCCGCCTACCTCCTTGAGTGTCCAGGCTATGCTACGGATTAGGGTTGCCAAGAGATGTCCAGGAAATCTCTGATGAGGATGAGGGTAATGAAGTATTTCCTGGCCGGGCGCGGTGGCTCAAGCCTGTAATCCCAGCACTTTGGGAGGCCGAGACGGGCGGATCACGAGGTCAGGAGATCAAGACCATCCTGGCTAACCCGGTGAAACCCCATCTCTACTAAAAAATAAAAAAATTAGCCGGGCGAGGTGGCGGGCGCCTGTAGTCCCAGCTACTCGGGAGGCTGAGGCAGGAGAATGGCGTAAACCTAGGAGGCGGAGCTTGCAGTGAGCTGAGATCCGGCCACTGCACTCCAACCTGGGCAACAGAGCGAGACTCCGTCTCAAAAAAAAAAAAAAAAAAAAAAAAAAAAGGAAGTATTTCCATTTCTCTCTGGGCATAAATAGCTGTAGGTCTTGTGGAGGGGCCAGGGCTAAAAGTCACAGAGGTAGCAGATTACACCCCCCATAATCACAGTCCTTTACATAGGTATTCACCCCTAAAGCTTTGGCCACATAGGGTTCTGCATTATGCTGGGGTCTCACAACACAGCTGGAAGAAAAGGAGAAGAGTCAAACCAGTTGTAGAATGACTGGTTCTGGGAGAGTTAACCTGGGTTCAGTAGACAGGGCCCAGGACCACGGTGAACTAAAGCATGGTCCAGGAGTGCACGGAGGTCCAAGGAAGTCCATGCAGGGCCAAAGGAGAGGACTGGTGTAATTGAGGCTGACTCCACTTTTAATGTTTGACTGATGATAACTTTCAAGTCTCACTACATCTCCTTCCCCTTCTGTCCACATCTCAGCAAGATGATGAGAAAGCCTGGGCTCTCCCTGTGTTGGCATAGGTGGGAAGTTTAAGTCATACAAGCCTCCACTCCCATGTGCATGGGAACTCTCACTCTGGCCCCTGACCTCTAGGCCACCTGCTATGAACCGAATTCTGTCCCTCCAAAATCCATATGTCGAAGGCATAACTTACAATGGGATGGTATTTGGAGATGGGGGTCTTTGGGGGATGACTACATTTAGATGAGGTCATAAGGATGGGGTCCCCATGATAAGATTAGTGTCTTTGTAAGAAGACACCAGAGAGTTTGCTTGTTTCCTCTCTCTCTCTCCATCATATGAGGACACAGCAGAAAGGTGGCTGCCCACAAGCCAAGAAGAGAGCCCTCACCAGAATCTGGCCATGCTAACACCCTGATCTTGGACTTCCCAGGCTCCAGAACTATGTAAATTTTTATTGTTTAAGCCACCCAGTCTATGATATTCTATTATGGCTGCCTGAGCTGACTATGATACTACCATAACACCCCAAGACAGTCTTCTCTCCCTGCTCTCTCATGCCATTACCAGAGCCGCTTGAAAGCACACCCTGTTCCCTCCAAAAAGACTTATTACGTGAGTAATAAATCATCTCATACTCTCTTAGTGTGTGTGTGGCATCATCAGCCTTGATAATATCTGAGCCAAATTTTGGGGGCAGGGAGTAGCCATCTCACCTTTGCAAGTGACCACAGCAACAAGCCAGCCCCAAAGAGGACTTCTGACTGCCACAGTCAAACAAGTCAGTGGTAGCTGGACTAACATGCATCACAGGTCAAGAAACACTAAACTTGAGAAGATCCATGCAACCTTAAGCTCCCACAAGACCAATGCCAAAGACACTCTGCGGCTCTGTGGCTGACTCGGGTAACTGCAGGCTGAGCCTACAAGTAGAGGCAGGCAGATTGCCACCTGGGAGGGGCCAAGGAAGCAGGGGCTTTATTTGGTACAATATGTTAATGTAGAGGGATTCTCCCTCTAGGGAAAATTATGGCACAGCCCTAGCTGTGCCCACCAGTAACCTTTGGAGCAAAGCATTTAAGTCAAAAGCTGAAAAAAGGCCATCGCAGCGGCTCACACCTGTAATCCCATCAATTTGGGGGGCTGAGGCGGGTGGATCATTTGTGGTCAGGAGTTTGAGACCAGCCCGGCCAACATGGTGAAACCCCAACTCTACTAAAAATTAACCAGGCATGGTGGCAGGTGCCTGTAATCCCAGCCAGTCAGGAGGCTGAGGCAGGAGAATAACTTGAACCTGGGAGGTAGAGATTTTAGTGAGCTGAGATCATGTCACTGCACTCCAGCCTGGGTGTCAGAGTGAGACTCTGACTGAAAAAAAAAAAAAAACTAATGAAAAACTGTAGATTGCCTTCCCCAACTATTCCAAGCCCTGTGTTTCTTCCCTTCTTCTATTTAGGTAAACTAAATACGCAATCCCCAGTCTCCTTTTCAGATAGGAATGACAGAGTTTTGGACAAGGAGATATAAACAGAAATTTAGTAGAGAAACCAACCTTTTCAGATTGAAAAGGCAAAGCCCAGTAAGGAGAAATTCCTTTGTCCCTTCCTCCTTCTTCCTGCCTGGAATGCAGGTGCAAAGCAGTGAGGTGCAGCAGCTACTTTGTGACCCTGAGGATGGAAGACACATTCTAAGGAAGATGGAGCAGAATTAGACAAGGACCTGAACCAGCCATGGATTGCTTGCTCGTGAGTTTCTGGTTATGTGGGGAAAACAAACTCTTGCTTGGTTAAGTTATTGGGGTGGATTTTCTCTTACAGACAAACATCTTCTCAGTTGGCACATCAGCAATGCAAGAACACAACCCTACGGATGGCTGGTGGATAATCGCCACCTCTGACTTCTTGCAAACTGGGTGGACTTAGGCAAGTTACTTATCTTCCTAACCCTTAGTTTTTTTATCTGAAAAACAAATATGGCAATAGAATCTCCTGCAAAGAGTAGACGTCAGACTTAAATGCAAAGCTGTCAGCCCAGGGCCTGGCACAGAAGAAGCCCTCAATAAATACAGGATATTTCTGTTAAACTGAGTGTTTCAACAAAGTCTATGCTCCATTTTCCTTAAAAGAACAATTCTGGATAAACTAATTATACCTTTTACTTTTCTTTTACTTTCAACCATTTAGGGGCTTTGGTACTACCCTGATTTTCATGTTTCGGAGTCAGTAGATCACATAAATGAAACCTAAAGACTCACTTAGACAGACACTGAAATTGTCAACTATTACCCCATCCTTAAAATTGACAGCAGTCTTTTTTTAAGTTTTATTTTAGGTTCAGGGAGTATACGTGCAGGTTTGTCATATGGGTAAATTGCGTGTTATGGAAGTTTGGTGCATAGATTATTTTGTCACCCAGGTAATACGCATAGTACTCAAAGGGTAATCTTTTGATCCTCACCCTCCTCCCACCCCTCACCCTCAAGCAGGCCCCAGTGTCTGCTGTTCTTTTCTTTGTGTCTATGTGTACTCAGTGTTTAGCTCCCACTTATAAGAGAGAACATGCGATATTTGGTTTTCAGTCCTTGCATTAGTTCACTTAGGATAATGGCCTCCAGCTCCATCCATATTCCTGCAGGGGACATGATCTCCTTATTTTTCACAGCTGCATAGTATTTTATGATTTATATGCACCACATTTTCTTTATCCAGTCTATCATTAATGGGCATTCACGCTGATTCCATGTCTTTGCTATTGTGAATAGTGCTGCAATGAACATCCACACACATGTGTCTTTACGGCAGAATGACTTAGATGCCTTTGGGTATATACTCAGTAATGGGATATCTGAATTGAATAGTAGTTCTATTTTAAATTATTTAATAAATCACCAAACTGTTTTATACCATGGCTGAACTAATTTACATTCCCACCAGCAGTGTATACACGTTCCCTTCTCTCTACAGCCTCGCCAACATGTTTTTTGTTTTTTGTTTTTGAGACACAGTTTCGATTTTGTTGCCCAGGCTGGAGTGCAGTGGCACGATCCTGGCTCACCGCAACCTCTGCCTCCCAGGTTCAAGCGATTGTCCTACCTCAGCCTCCCGAGTGGCTGGGGTTTACAGGCGCCCAACGCCACGCCCTGGTAATTTTTTGTATTTTCAGTAGAGACGTGGTTTTGCCATGCTGGGTAGGCTGGTCTCAAACTCCTGACCTCGGGTGATCTGCCCGCCTTAGCTTCCCAAAGTGCTGGGATTACAGGCATGAGCCACTGCGCCCAGTCCAACATGTTATTTTTCCAGTTTTTTTTTTTTTTTTTTTTTTTTTGTATGTTTGTTTTTTGTTTTTGTTTGAGACAGGGTCTCACTTGGTTGCCCAGGCTGGAATACAGTGACACAGTCACAGCTCACTGCAGCTTTGACCTCCCAGTTTCAAACCATCCTCCCACCTCAGCCTCCCAAGTAGCTGGCATCACAAGCATGTGCCACCACACCTGGCTAGTTTTTGTATTTTTAGTAGAGATATGGTTTTACCATGTTGCCCAGGCTGGTCTCAAACTCCTGGGCTCAAGCCATTCTCTTGCCTTGGCCTCCCAAAGTACTGGAATTACAGGTGCGAGCCAACGCACTTGCCTTGACTTTTCAGTAACAGTCATTCTGGCTGGTGTGAGATGGTATTTCATTGTGGTTTGGATTTGCATTTATCTACTAGTTAGCGATGTTCGGCATTTTTGCATATGTTTGTTGGCCGCAGTTATATCTTCTTTCAAAAAGTGTCTGTTCGTGTCCTTTGCCCACTTTTTAATGGGTTGTTTGTTTTTTGAAGAGCAGTCTTTAAAAGGGTGTTGAGCAGGTCACAAGAGGAGTGTCAGGCCTTGTGTTCTTAGGGACAGTGGACGGGGCTGGCTTTCCATTAAGGAAGCAGAGAGGGTAATTTAGGGAGCAAAATATCAGAGATGTCAGGAAATCCATCCTGCTGCCCTTTCTCAATAAAATCTTTCTAATGGGTAATTGAAGCTTTCTTTCCATAATTAACATCCAGCTTTAAATGCAAAGCCACTGGGAACACAAGATGAATGAACCCAAATTCTCTTTAAAGTATATAGATGACTAGCACTGAAGTCTTTCTGGAAATCAGAGTTTCAGTGCAGTGGAGGGAAGTAGAAAATGTACATGCAGGGAGAGACAGCCAGGAGCCCAGTGACACACTTTTCAATGTTCACAAATTTTGCCAGGTATTGGTCCTCAGTTTTAATCCAGTAAAAAATCATGAGAAACAATTTCTGTCCTTGTGGCATTTTCTGGGCCCGAGACTCAATGTTTCTCCCCACGCAGAGATCACATCCAATCGAGAGCCAAAAATACCTGTAGGCACTATTCACAATAGCAAAGACATGGAACCAACTCAAATGCCCATCAATGATAGACTGGATAAAGAAAATGTGGTACGTATACGCCATGGAATACAATGCAGCCCGAAAAAGGAACAAGATCATGTCCTTTGCAGGGACATGGATGAAGTTGGAAGCCATTATCCTCAGCAAACTAACACAGGAACAGAAAACCAAGCACCGCATGTTCTCACTCATAAGTGGAAGCTGAATGATGAGAACACACGGACACAGGGAAGGGAACATCACACAGCAGGGCCTGTCGGTGGGGGACAAGGGAAAGGAGAGCATCAGGACCAATAGCTAATGCATGCAGGGCTTAAAACCTACGTAATGGGTTGATAGGTATAGCAAACCACCATGGCACACGTACATCTATGTAACATACCTGCACGTTCTGCACATGGATCCCACAACTTAAAATAAAATAAAAATTTTAAAAAGCTGTGGAACACACGTTAGGCAAATGCCCAGTTACCTCCAAGACACAGGGGAGCAGGGAGCCTTCCACCTTCCACCTTGGGATCATCACAGGAAGGCTTATAACGGTCTGCAGACCCCACATCCTAGGGGTCTCACAGCCGGCTATGTGATGATGTCCACTAGGGCTGACAGGATCCACCCGGCTGGTGGGGCTGGAGCAGAGAATGCACACAGAGCACTCAAGGACTCGCTGAGAAACCTCCACCCGTGGCTGCCAGGCTCTGACCCAGCAGACAAGCCTCCCCTCTCCCTTGAGAGGAAGACAATCCATGGGAAAAACAGAAATCCTCCCTCTTTATTTATTTTTTAGAGACAGGGTCTTGCTCTGTCATCCAGGCTCAAGTGCAGTGACACCATCGTAGCTCACTGCAACCTCAGTCTCCTCGCTTCAAGCCATCCTCTGCCTCAAACTCCCAAAGTGTTGGGATTACAGGCAAGCACCACCATGCCTAGCTAATTTTTTTTTAAGAGATGGGGTCTTGCTATGTGGCCCAGGCAGGTCTCAAACTCCTGGCATCGAGTAATCCTTCTGCCTCAGACTCCCAAAGTGCTGGGATTAGAGACACGAGCCACTGTGCCCTGCCCATCCTCTCTCTTTAAAGCAAGAATGTGAATACACACAAACACACACATATACACCCACACACACACACTGACACCCATATTCCAACATAATCTCCTTTGATCTTCTCAACGGCCCTGTGAAACAGTCTGGGCAAATATTATCCCAATTAATGGGTGATAAAAGTGAGACTCGGCAAGCTCAACTAACTCAGCCAACTCAATCCAACGAGTAACTGCAGGCCCAGGCTCCCAGGATGTCACCACTCTCTGCCTCTCTGTGTAATGGCCCTAAATAACTCCCTTATGCTCAGTGCAAAGGATCGAGAGGCCAACTTGCCCCTCAACGGCAGCAGGGAGGTTTTAAATTTTTATATTTTTAAATGAGGAGATGTTTTCAATTGTTCCTGCCTCTGTAAGCCTTCTCCCCGGGATGAAAAAGAATCTGGCTGGCAAGCCTGCCCTGCAGATGGCCACAGCCAAATGCCTGACAGCTTCAGTGCTGCATTTGATTGCCAGCGATGAAGAAAAACAAAGAAATCCTCAAACTGTGGAGGGGCCCGCCTGGCTTCAGGACATTCTCTGGTGCCTATATTCAAGATGTGTGTGATGCCGCCTTTCAATAACTTTTAGTGCATTCTTCTCTAGGATCTTTGAAGTTTCTCTGATGGAGAAAACATTTTCTTTAGTTACTGGCTTTTGTAAAAAGCAAAATATATGAGCCTTATGATCTTCAGTCTCATGGCTCATAAATACTTGTGCAGAAGCATAGCCAGGCCCGCGAGGACTTTTCCCCGTTTTCCAGGCGAAATCAAAGAAATGTGTGGCCCAGCTACCACAGTCCCCTTCGTCAGAGGGAGAAGGGAATGTGCTGTCTTTGGGGTCTCCAGGACCCTCCCAGAGACCAAAAAGAAGGAGGCTAAGGACAAAGCCACTTTTCCATGTCAGTAAGCTCAGGACTCATCTGAGAATCAACACAGCACACAAAATTTCTTCTTCTTTTTTTTTTTTTTTCTTTTGAGACGGAGTCTCGCTCTGTCGCCCAGGCTGGAGTGCAGTGGCGTGACCTCTGCTCGCTGCAACCTCCACCTCCCGGGTTCAAGCGATTCTCCTGCCTCAGCCTCCCAAGTAGCCGGGATTACAGGCACCCACCACCATGCCTGGCTAATTTTTGTATTTTTAGGAGAGACGGGGTTTCACCATGTTGGCCAGGCTGGTCTTGAACTCCTGACCGCAAATGATCCACTGCCTCAGCCTCCCAAAGTGCTGGGATTACAGGCATAAGCCAGCGCACCCAGCCCAGAATTTCCTCTTAGCACATCTCCCTGCCCTTTCCTTTAGCTGAAGCACTGTCTTGCACCCAATGGCAAATGACAATGTTTCTCAAATGTCATTTCTGACCCAGCACTTTCTTTCCAGGAACCTTTCCGGGCTCCCTGCAACCCAGCCCATTGTATCCAATCAAAACTGCCTAGTCCCAGACCCAAGCGCCTACCTCTCACCTCCCTTCTCAACCTGTGGCAGCTCCATGGGGGTCCCCTCTCACCTGACCTCCATGCCTTTGCCTAAATGCTTCCTCCTTCTGTCATGTTCAGTGAATGACTCATGTCCCCAAGCCTTCCTTGTCCTGGGTCCTTCAAGGTCTTCCTCCATCATGGTGTTTGTGAAAATGACATCTTTGCCTGGGGAATCAGGAAGACCTGAGTTCAAATCCCATCTCTGCCACTTAATGGTTGTTTGAACTTTTTGGATGATGTGACAATGAGAACTAAAGTCAACAGGATGACACACATGCAGCTTCGTGCCTGGCATGGAGGAGACACTTTGCCTCGTCTGGGTAAAGACACCTGTTAAAAAAAAAAAAAAAAAAAATTTGACAAATTACATTAAAGAGAGTTTTTGGTTTTTGTTTTTTTTGAGATGGAGTCTCACTGTGTCGCGCAGGCTGGAGTATGATGGCACAATCTCAGCTCACTGCAACCTCTGCCTCCCAGGTTCAAGCGATTCTCCTGCCTCAGCCTCCTGAGTAGCTGGGATTACAGGCCCGCACCACCATGCCCGGCTAATTTTTTGTATTTTTAGTAGAGACGGGGTTTCACCACATTGATCAGGCTGGTCTCAAAAAGATGGGGTTTCACATGCTGATCAGGCTGGTCTCAAACTCCTGACCTCATGATCTGCCCTCTTCGGCCTCCCAAAGTGCTCGGATTACAGTCCTGAGCACCGAACCGGCCTAAACAGAGTTTAATTAGGCAAAGAACGATTGCAAATCCAGCAGCTTCCCTGAGCAGCCATGTGGCGGGAAAAGATTTATGGACAGAAAAAAGAAAGTAAGGTCTGGAAAATGGAAGTGAGGGGCAGAAACAGCTGATTGGTTACAGCTCGGGGTTTGCCCTGTTGGAACCTGGTTTGAACAGATGGCTGCCTCTGACTGGCTGAAACTCAGTGATTGAAGAAGAATAAGTGTCTGTTTACACATCCAAGTATGTTAGTTCACTGTAGACGGAGAAACCTTTAGGTCAGGGATGTCGAATCTTTTGGCTTCACTCAGTCACACTGAAAGAAGAAGGATGTTCTTGGGCCACACATAAAATACATTAACACTAACAATAGGTAATGAGCTAAAAAAAATTTAAAATTGCAAAAAAAAAAAAAACCTCATAATGTTTTAAGACAGTTTATGAATTTGTGTTGGGTCACATTCAAAGCCATCCTGGGCTTCATATGACCTGTAGGCCACAGGGTGGGCAAGTTTGCTTTACACAGAACTTAAAATATGTTAGGAGGAACCAGAAGCAGTGGTTCACGCCTATAACCCTAAAACTTTGGGAGGCCGGGGCAAGCAGATCACTTGAGCTAAAGAGTTTGAGACCAGCCTGGCCAACATGGCGAGACCCTGTCTCTACTAAAAATACAAAAACGAGCTGGGCGTGCTGGCAGGCACCTGTAATCCCAGCTACTCTGGAGGCTGAGGTAGGAAAATCGCTTGAACCCGGGAGGCAGGGGTGGCAGAGAGCCAAGATTGCGCCATTGCACTCCAGCCTGGGGGACAGTGTAAGACTCCGTCTTAAAAAAAAAAAAAAAAAAAGCTGTAAGGGGGCTAAACTTAAGATACCCAAGCACTTTCAACTACACAGCTGGAGAGAGTCAAAGAATTAGAGTCCTAGGTGCATTGACGGAAAGCCTCTTCCTTTCAATAAGACACTTAAATGCATGTAATGCATGTATTGCTAAGATTCCCAAGCAAGGCCTTTTCCCCAGGATCCTGTCCTAACTTACCTGACGTTTCCCATTATCCCTTTCTTTCTTCCTATTGAGACTACCGAACTGGGGGTTTGGTGTGCTTTCTTGCCGATTCTTTCCTGGTCGAGTCTTCACTTCTTTTGCGTTCCCCATGGGCTGCTAATCCTCATCTTAAAACAGGGCAGTTTACATCAGGGCACACAGGACCAAGGTCATGCTGATCAGAGGGGAGGAAGAAGAACGGAAGAGTGTGAGCAGGTATTAGGGCAGGCCCAGGATTCCGGAACCTCATCACAGAGGTTGCTCTCGGTGGTGGAGCAGCCCGAGAGCTAGGATCCAAAAAATCATCAGGAAGCCTGACTTGTCCCCAGTGGGGCCATGCCATCTGGCAGGATAGCAGGGCCCAGGGATAATCCCTGCTTGGAGAAACAAGCAAATGCAGAAACAAATGAATAGATTGCCAAGTTCTGGATCTTCCAGAGAACAGTAGCCACTTCCTGCTTCTGAACAACACAGGAATACACTCAAGGACCCAGATGTTACCCAGGTGCTTTAAAAAGTGAAGGACCGGGCCGGGCATGGTGGCTCACGCCTGTAATCCCAGCACTTTGGGAGGCTGAGGCTGGTGGATTAGCTGAGGTCAAAAGTCCGAGACCAGCCTAACCTAATACGGTGAAATTCTGTCTCTACTGAAACTACAAAAGTTAGCCAGGTGTGATGGCGTGCGCCTGTAATCCCAGCTACTCGAGAGGCTCTTGAACCCGTGACGTGGGTGGAGGTTGCAGTGAGCTGAGATTGTGCCACTGCACTCCAGCCTAGGTGACATAGTGAGACTCTGTCTAGAAAGAAAGAAAGAGAGAAAGAGAGGAAGGAAGGAAGGGAGGAAGGGAGGAAGGAAGGAAGGAAGGAAGGAAGGA